>NW_023270316.1:57867516-58074332 GCF_011800145.1 Mirounga leonina | reverse complement strand
AAAGAAAGAAAGAAAGAAAGAAAGAAAGAAAGAAAGAAAGAAAAGAAAAGCTCCAATCTACAATACTATATCATGTTTTCCATCTTTAAACTAAGATTTCTAGTTGCATTTTAGATTAAATCACCACTGCAGGACTGAACAATTCATATACTCCAACCACTGTCAAAGTGTTGTGGAGAAATAGAAGTTGACTAGCAAGAAGGTCTAAGAATACCACTTCTGAGGCAGAAGAAAATTATGGAAAGAACTGAGTTTAGCCTGATAGCTTTTATGCCCAGTTCATAACAGAATAGGTTTCTAGATTTCTAGAAATAGGATTACTATGTCAACTTTTGTTCATATTTAATGAACTATCAAAATTCAGGTTGCAATACAAAAAAAGGGGTTCCAATGTATGGTCCCATCAACAATACATTATATATATATATATATACATTTTTAAGGATTTTATTTATTTATTTGAGAGAAAGAGAGAGCAAGAGAGCACAAGCAGGGGGAGCTGCAGAGGGACAGGGAGAAGCAGGCTCCCCACTGAGCAGGGAGCCCGATGAGGGGCTCAATCCCAGGACCCCGGGAATACGACCTGAGCCTAAGGCAGACGCTTAACCGACAGAGCCACCCAGGCACCCCTCATCAATACATAAAAGTGCCCGTTCCCCACACCTCACCATTAGTCATTAGGGGAATGCAAATTAACCACAATAAGTTACTAGCACATATCTATTAGAATGTCTAAAATTTAAAAGACTGACCATATTGAGTTTTGGTGAGGATGTGGAGAAACTGGAATTCTCATATACTGCTCATGGGATTGTAAAATGGTTCAGCCCCTTTGGAAAAGATTTTAACAACTCTTATTCTTACCATGTGATCCAGCCCTTCCACTCCTAGGAATTTACTTAAGAGAAACGGAATTATATATCTATACAAAAATTTATACACAGATGTTCACAGCAGATCCAAACATCCATTAACAGGTACACAGATAAATTATGTTGTATCCATGCAGGAGAATACTAATGAACAATGAAATTAAGGAATGAACTATTACTGATACATGTAACGACATGGATGAATCTCAAAATCATTATGCTAGTTGAAAGAAGACAGATTAAAAAAAGAGTACATACTGTATAATATCACTTATATAAACATTTAAAAGATATAAATAAACAGAAAGTAGGTCGTTTTCTGGAGAAAGGAACAGTGAGGATGGTGGTGGTAAGATTGCAAATAGGCATGAGGAAACTTTTGGGGGTAACACATGTTCATTATCTTGATTATGGTGATAGTCGCCAGGGTGTGTACATATGTTAAAACTTAGCAAACTGTACACTCTAAATATGTGCAGTTTATTGTTTGTCAATTATACCTCAATAAAGTTATACATATACATATATACACATATAGACATATATTATACATAGGTATGTATAATATTATACCTCATTAAAGCTGTATATATAGCAATTGATAGATGGATTGATAGATTGAGTGCTTACCATGTGCTAGGCAGGCACTGTTCTGGATGTTGAAAGTTCAGTGGTGTCAAACAAAGTCCCTGCCTTCGTGGAACTTTCCTTCTAGCAGAAAGACATTACCCACCTGCTTGGCAAAAAGTAAATAATTATATAAATAATAAAGAAATGGGATACCAATATTTTCCTTTATGGTTTTTCTCCTCCAATGAAGAACAACATAAATGAAAATGGCAAAATTCAGCGTAGCAATAAGATACTCATATTTTTCATAATATCAGAAACAGACTGCTATTTTGATTGTTAAGGTACTCAAGTAAAAACTATTAACCAAAGGTTAAGTACTCCTTCCCCACCAAAAAATCTGGTTATCTAAACTTACTTCTAAATACCTTCTGGGCTAAAGAGGACATGAGAATTGAAAGTATACTCTTCAGAAATGATAAAAATGCGAACATCCTGTGGGTTGTAGTCAAAATAACACTCAGAAGAGAACTTATCGCCTTAAGCACATGTGTTTAGAACATAAATTTTCTAAGCACTGACTCAAGAAGCTAGAAAAAGAACAACATAAATTCAAGGAACGTTGAAAGAACAGATCAATAAAAATAAAAGCAGAAAATAATAAAACAGGAAGAAAAGTAGACTGGATTAACAATGCCAAAAGCTGATTATTTGAAGAGAGCAATAAAACAGACAAACGTATGAGAAGTCTAATAAAAAGAAAGTTGAGAGAGAAACAGAGCGAGAAAGAGAAAACTTGGTAGATATGAGATTCAAACATGCCTTGACTTGAAACCCAGTTCACCTTGAGCAAGTTACTTGACCTCTTTAAGCTTAAGTTTCTCATTCACAAAATGAGGACAGTAACACGGTGCTTATTTCATGGGGTTGTTGTAAGGATTAAATTAGGTCATCTATAAGGGTTCAGCACAGGGCCTTACACACGATATGCATACAGTAAATATTATGACTATGATTGTGATTAATTGTGCCTCGTACCTGGTACATTGACCATACTCAATAAATGCTAGTTCCTTTTCTCCTTATTGCCATAGTTCCACACATCAAATCATTTCCCATCATTCATGTCTTATCACTAATTTATTTCTAAAGTCAAATCAGCTCAGGGCAAATGAGATATGCTAAGACAGTAGCCTGGGGGGCAATGCTGAAAACAACAATGTTTGTCTGAAAATAATTTTGACACAAGATTCCATACTCTTCGTGTGAACAATAGAGAAATGCATGGCTCAGAGGTGTTGGCTTTCCAGCATTATTGCCAAAACACAATTCTCCCTTGCAGGATGTATGCAGACAGGGATCCCCTGTATCCTCCAAGGCGGGCTGGAAAGAGTGTCCCTGGTCTGAGAATAATAAATCACCTTCAAGTCCCAAGCACTAAAGACAAAATAGGGAACGAGTGAGCTTTCTGAGGATTGTCTATTTGGGGCAGGGATCTCTCTGAGCTTATAGGGAGTTGAGGGAGACACATCTGAACCATGAGCTAGTTTGAGTTGCCCCACATGGAAAAGGAAAAGGAGGAGTTGAGGCCATAGGAACCAGGAAAACTGGTTAAACTAGGACCTGGACATTCTGATGCATGAAGTAGGAGGAAGTCCTGGGTCACAGATGGAGATGACAAGTGGTGGAAGGGTTGGAAACAAGGGTTTGTGGAGAGACAAAAAGGACACTGAAGCCCAGAGCTGAGCCAGAGAAGAGCTACTGTCAATCCTAATCATAGAGAAGTCCAAAAGAAAGCCCTGTCAAAGCCTGTGGAAAGAGACTGGAATTGAAGTGACTTGAGGTAAGAGATGAGTATAAGAGAACCTCAAGTATAGCCACAGTCGGGCAGCATCTTGTCACCTCTTCCTGGCTTCTTGATGGTGTATGTCCTGCCTATCTTGCAGCCCTGCTGTAAACTATTGACTAATAATTGATTCCTAATTTGCCTAAAGTCTTACTCTTTATTTTTTCCTTCTATATGCTGCTTGGGAAGTCCTCTGGGAATAGGATCGATAGCCATTTGGGTGGTGATGTTGGGACAAGGGTTCAGTACATGGACCATATACCAGGCTAGGTGGTTCTAGGGAATAGGGTGAGAAATTTTCTACAGCCCTTCCTCCTAATTTTAATTTTAGGAATCCCGAAAGGTGGCCTTACCTCAACTCATGACACAGGCAATTATTTAAATGTACAAAAAGAGTTAGAAATTTCATTTTGTTCCTCATTGCACTGTGATATATATGACTTCATCAGTCCAGACTATACTACTAAGCTTTAGAAACATTACACCAAGCCTTGCAAAAATGAGACAATGAGCTGGTTTCCAAGTGTTCTCTAGTGACTTGGGTCTGAGACATGAAACCCGGGCTAGGAACTAGCACACCAGATAGGAATCTCAGAAGGGGGCAGGATTAAATAGAACCAGTTCTAAAGAGTAGAGTCTCAACAAAGTTTCTTCTAGGTGGGACTCTTATACTTTCTCACTGACCCATGCTTTGTATTTTCACTGGTTGGGACAGCATTCTTGGCCCAGAGCAAATCTAAGATCCTGATTCTTGAATGGCTTGGCAGTGAGACAGTCCCAGGATTTCCCTCCAGGTTGCAGATATGCTACAATATTTTCTCAGACCAACATTGGTTCAGGCTGAAGGGGTAACATCAGTTTTGAATTCCTGTTGTTGTAGAGAAGTCAGAGGCCTTGTCTGACCTTTGACTAGTTTTCAATACAGTCTGTCCGCTCAAAGCAATTTGGGTGAAGAGCCAATTACACAGGAAGGCTATAAATGACCAGGTCTACTCCAGAAGTTATAAGAACACTCCCAGGTGAGGGTGTGAGGAATAACACTTCACTGAAGGAACAGGGAGAAGATGTCAAGGCTATAATATGGCTTTGGGATTGATGGCCTACTCTATCTACACTGGGGTCAAGGCCGTATCCCTATCTGTAGTGGGAGGTAGGTCCTACTGTCAATCATCAGGGGAGTGGCTGGATCTATCAGACCACACAACAAACCGGCAGATGACTTGGAACAGAGTTTCATCACTTCCATGCTGGCTGCCAGGAAGAAGCAAATGGTTCCTCCTTCAAAGCTCTGACCCAAGGGTGGATAGAAGAAACCTTGTTCTCAGTTTCCCATACCCCAGCTGAGACAAAGTAAATCCTGCTGAAGACTCCACTGATGTTAAGAGAGAACAAGAGAGAGGCTATATAAAGTATTGGCTTTCTCCCTCCTTTCTTCTCTCCTCTCCATCCCAAAATCACTGCTCAAATTCCAGCTTGCATTGTCTCTCGTCTGGACTCCTGCAGCCACTTCTCCATTTGTTTCTTTACATCCTTCTGTCCCCCCATGCCATCCTGGCGACTTTATCTGATCTCTGTTTAAAATTCATCAATGTCCTCAAGGAACTGCCTTTCTAGATTCATCTCCAGCCTCATCTCCCCGCATGTTTTCAGGGCATTTCCCCACTATAGATTGGGAGGTCCAGGAGAGCAAGGTTATCTCCTTCAGTGAAGTTGCCCCATTAACTATGGTAATACAGAGCATACAGCACGTGAGCCATAGAGAGTTGGTTCTATTTCCTTTGATTACTGTCATGGTTGGCATAGTCCTGGCTTCCTGTGCTGATGTGCTGGCAGAACCAGCCACATAAAGGATAATTAACAGTAGGAAAAAAGGCCCTTCTTCAGTTTTACTCTGCAGGCCTAGATTTTTTTTTTAATATCTTTTTGTTTTTAAGAATATGCAGTTTCTTAGGAGAATTAAGTGTGCCAAAGAAATTGAAATTTCTTAAATGTAGGCTAAAGGGAGGCTACTTCTTATTCTTATTACCAAGTGAAAATTGTGCCAATTGTATTTTCTTGGTGACTGGAAAATGTCTCTAATAAAACTCATGTTTTTCTGAAAGTTTTTTCTTCAACAGGATGATTATGTCCCACTGGGCTCAACAGTATTGTTGATTATAACAATAAGATACCCAAAGGAAAAAAAAAAAGTCACAAAAATTTTCAGATCAGGAAATGCTTAAAATGTTTCCAAAAAATGTTTACCAGGAAATGTTATTCCAGAATCAAAACATTTCCTGCATGATGATTATACTATGGAGAAAATCATGGGATGTGATGCAAGTTATGGGGTCTTATAAAAAAGAATTTTTAAGATGGGATATATTTTTTTAAAAGAATTCATTATAAGTAACATGAGAGAAGTGAGAATTGCCCAGAATCATACTTTCCAAAAAGTTTATTATTTACATAAAAATTTAAGCCTTATACCTTATAGAAAAATACAACAAATAAAGTGGGAATTCACCAATCTCTCATCAGTCAGAAATGACCACTCTTAATACTTCAATGAACTTAATTCCAGGCAAGTCTCGGTGTAAATATATGCGCTTGTGTCAATCTTATGTAAATAGTTTTAACAATGTGTACTATATCAGCAACATGTCATAGATAGCTTTCTCTGTCAATAAGTCTAGATCGGCAGTATTAATGTTCATAACTGTGCCTGTGTATCACATGTATCCATGGGGATGTTCCAAGTTTGAGTAGCAGCTCTCTAAACATCAAGTCCTCACGTGATATATGAAAAAAGCTAGGGTCGGAGGGATGGGGGAGAAGGGGGCACCTGAGTGGGTGGAGGGGTCTTTCTTGGAAGTGATCTTCCTCATAGGTGTCTACAGTCAGGACCAGTCATATGCCCACCTTAGACACTGCCAAATGAGAATGAATTAATAAGATAGGGTCAGTCAAGCTAGGATTTCTTCTCTGTGACTGACTGCATTACTACCTAAACAAAAACAGGGTTCTGAGCAAGAAAAAGGAGATGAAACACAAGAAGCAAGTTTAAATCCATGAATTCACAATGATACCAACAAACAAACTCATTCGGTCACCATTGGAGCATGCTAGGGAAACAACTCATTGTTTTGAAAACTGGCAAATTAAGAGAAAGAATCATGTTTGTCCTATATCACCGGGAAATCAAATCATTGAGGAAAGTATTTCCCCTCTATAGACGTATTCCAGCTAATAAATGAAGAAGAAATGATAGAGTTAGGATTTCACCATTTAAAACATCTACTGAGGGGTGCCTGGGTAGCTCAGTCGTTGAGCGTCTGCCTTCGACTCAGGTCATGATCCCGGGGTCCTGGAATCGAGCCCCGCGTCGGGCTCCCTGCTCAGTGGGAAGCCTGCTTCTCCCTCTCCCACTCCCCCTGCTTGTGTTCCCTCTCTCGCTGTGTCTCTCTCTGTCAAATAAATAAATAAAATCTTTAAAAAAAATTAAAAAATAAAAAATAAAACATCTACTGAATTACATTTGTATCTAATTCAGTATATCATATTCAGTATAGCATGGATATAGGCATTGAGTATCAACAACTATTAACATTGCAGAAACAATCCAACATTATATCCCTCTCAATGGAAGGACACAACACCATCTAAGAAGTCATCTTGCCAAAAAGTAAAAAATAAAACCTGAATATAATCAAGGTTCTAGGTTATTAATTCATGGGAAATATGGAGACTGCCTTCAGGAAATTCCAGATTTTGGAAGATCTAGAGGACAAAGAACCTGATGTCTCCAACAAATACATTGCAAGGAAACAAAAGGTGCTGGAGAGTTAAAAGAAACTTAAAAGACATATCAACCAATTGCAACATGTATACTTTGAATCCCAAGTCACTCAAACTTTTAAAAAAAACATGGTACTTGTAAGAAAAACTGAACTCTGAAAGGATCTTTCATGATCAAGGAATTAGTGTTATTTTTTGAAAATATCATAATAGTATTTTGGTTGTTTTTCAAAAGAGACTCCTTATCTTTAGGAAACATCCACTGAAATACTTACAGATGAAATGATAAGATGCTTCAAAATAATATGGTGGTGGAGAGAAGTACTGATAAGACAAGTTTGGCTGTGAATTGCTAATTGATGAAGCTGAATGATAGGTGCATGGGGACATAGTAATCATTCTGTCTATTTTTGTATATGTTTGAAATTTCCCCTAATAAAAAGTAAAAAAAGAAAAAGAGAAAGAAAGAGAGAGAGAGGAAGAAAGAGAGAGAAAGAGAGGGTAGCTTTTAGGTGGACAATCAACAGTATTTGCCATACTTTATCTAACTAGTTTGTTATAGAATATATAGGTTGCTTTCTACTTTTCCCACTTATAAAAATGCTATACACCTTTCTGCATATATCTTTTCATACTAATAAATTCCTAAAGGCGGGATTATTGAGTCAAAGGACAAATTTAATACCTAAAGTCAAAGCCTTCCAAAGGGCTCTACCAAACTACACTTTCGAGATCTCAGAATTATTTAAATAAAGTCAGTGAGAATTTTATTAAGACAATGTTACACTTATAAATTAATTTTAGGAAAATTGGCATCCTTATATTATCGCGTCTTCCTATCTACAGATAGCATGTTTCTCCATTTTGCCTTCCTTTGTCTCAGCAGTTTTATAGTTTTCTTCATACTGATTTTTGTGTATTGATTTTGTAGCTGGCTGCATCACTAAACTCTATTATTTCTAAAAGTTTTTCAGTGTATTTTCTTGGGGTTTTGAGGTATACATAGGTCATGCCAAAAGTGGGAAAAACTAAAGTGGTGTTTGACAAGGAAATCCAGAAAAACCCAAATCCTGTTCTTGACCTTCTTTTCTCTAAAGTCCCCAAGAAAAATAAATACACATGCGCGCGCACGCACACACACACACACACACACGCCTAAAATGAACAAACAAAAACCAAACCAAACCAAACGAAACAATGGAGCAAGGCAAGTGATCACTATTATCTGATGATTTGCCCTGGACTCTAATGTTAAACTCAGCAAATTGGGCCATACCGGTACACTATATATGCCTACATAATTTAGAACAAAAGCAGGCCATGAAATCTTCCCTGTTTATTTCTACCTTAGAATCCCATCCTCAGTTGTGGCTCTTGCCCCTGCAATGCCAGGAGAAAGCTGTGCAAGAACAAAAAAGTATTTGCTCCAAAGCTTGGGGCAGTTAGACTACATCACTGAGCTTGTCTTGCCTTTCAGGCACAAGG
Organism: Mirounga leonina; assembly: GCF_011800145.1. Taxonomy (NCBI): domain Eukaryota; kingdom Metazoa; phylum Chordata; class Mammalia; order Carnivora; family Phocidae; genus Mirounga; species Mirounga leonina. The sequence goes on along the minus strand of NW_023270316.1, from coordinate 58,065,782 downwards.
AATGAAAAGCCACAAGTGGAGTTAATATGTTGGCTATCTCCCAAGAGGGGGGCTCTGACATTGTTTCCTCAAGCCCTATTAAAAGAGTCACAAGAGCCCTTCCCAGTACCTCCCCTGGACAATGCGCTACCATGGCACAGAACAGCTCCATTCTCTTGAGAGGGTACCTGTAAAATGCCTTTGAACTTGATCAGTCCAAAATTGGAATGGAGCTAGGAGGTAGGGGAAAGGAGCTGTGTGTATCCCTTAGCCAACAAATCTAATTGCATAGTTTATAAATAATGATATATTTTCTGCATCCTTTTTAGTCTTCATATTCCTTGCTTTGTTTCCTTATCTAAGTGCATTAGCTAGTACTTCCAGAATAGCATTAGAGTATTAAGTATGTATTTATTCCAATATTTAATGGATATGCTGTTAGAATTTCACTGTTAAACATGAAGCTAGCTTCCAGTGCATATATGTAGCCATTTATTAAATTTTTTTATCAAAAATGAATATTGAATATTGAGTTTTATCAATATTCAATATGTTCCCAGCATCAATTAAAATGTTTCTATTTCTTTGACTTATTATTATTATGGAGAAGTATATTAATGTTTTCTCAAAATTAATCAAAATTTTCTCAAAATCATCTTCTCTTCTCTAAGCCCATCCTACTGTTGCATTGAGTTCAAGGACTCTTAATGTCCTACCTGGGCTGGTTGGATAGAGTCTTAACATGATCTCCCTGGCTCCAGGCTCACCATCCTCCCCACCGCACAACAGGGGGCCTCCTCAACACAAGGGCATTATGTCATTCTCTTGCTTAAAATCTGTTGTTGGATCCGGTGATATATCTTCCTGTTGCATTGCCAAGGCCTTTTATTATTTGGCCAATTTGCTTTCTACTTCATGTGGAAAGAGGCCACACGGTCAAATGGAAAGCGCTCCAGATTGGAATCAGAGATAGATTTGAGTCCTAGCCCTGCGCTTACTAGTTATGTGACCTTAGGCAAGTTAGTTAAGTCTCTACTATTTCATCTGAAAAACAGGGCCAGAATTAAGTTGCAGTTTATGGTAGGGACTAATTAAGACAATGTACTATAAAGAGTGCAACCCAAGAAAGCACTCAAGAAATTATTGCTACTTTAATCTATCCCCTCCACATATCTTTTGTTCTGCCTTGCTGAGCAGCTTACAATTCTTGAACACATCATACTCTTTTTTTCTCTACTTGGGATGCTTCCCTTCCCTAGCACCCCCATCCCTAATGTTTGTTCTCTTAGCTAACTTGTGCACATCCTTAAAACTTAAAGCCAAAGTTTTTTTTCTTTGGGGAAGCCTTTCTTGACCTCCTTCTGGTAGTTTGTTGTTCTCTCATTATTGCCGCAGTAACATGTACACGTATCTTATCTTCATTGCTTTGTATCCTAGCACCCTGCTGGGATACACCATGCCATATAGCATGGTAAAGAGGAAGGGTCTGCAAAGCCACAGCAGAACTGACATCTCTCTAAAACACAGAGAGCTGGGCCATGCTGCCTTTGTGTCTTCTCCAGCGGAATGGCCCGGGCACTTTTTCTCTCCCACACAACTGGGAGTAGCCAGGACCCCAGGAGGGTCTCCTGTCCTCACTCAGGAGTGGCAAAAGAGGAGGATGCTACATGGTGTCTACAGAATTATACTAGAATACTCCATCTTCCCAGCCCCTATGGACTTTAAGGAGGGCTAATATTCCTACAAGGTTGCCCTTAGATGATGGAGTCAGAAAGTTATTCTTTTTTATTGCAACCTTGCTGTGATCTGTAGGGATAGAGGTTATGATAGCAATGACATTATCTGGAATACTTTAAAAGAAATGATAAATGATGAAATAATAGACCAGAAGAAAAAAAAAAGCACAAAAAATATCTACCTCGTATAGAGGCTATCACTTCTCTTCTGACCAAGGAATGTGTTGTGTTTAATGGTCTTCTTTCCCCTTCCCCTTCCCCTCCTTCTTTTCTCTAGAACAGCTCCCCTCATTCAGACTCCTTGCCCCCAAACAGTCCTTTTCAACCTTCAGCTTCTGGCCAGTTAGTTTTCCCAGAGTTTGGTCAGCTGATTCAATCCAAGTCTTTGCTTTATCTTAGTGTTTGCAGTATATTATTATCTTAAACATAGTGAGGGAAAGTGGGGGCAGGCGCATGGGACCTCTCTGTACTATTTTTGCAACTTCATGTGAATCTATAATTATTTTAAAGTAAAAGGTTAAAAAAGAATTTCTTCCTCTTAGAGTTCTATGAGAAATCCCTCACCTTCCCGTCTTGTGCAATGGCATTGTTGTTAATCATTCATTTGATGGATAATGAGAGTCTGCTATTTGTCCTATGAGTGGGATGATGCACTGGAAAGAGCACTGAAACTATGAATCCAAAGACTTGAGACAAATTACTTCATAATCTGGGCATCTATAAAATGAGGATTTATACTTAAACTCTCAGTTCTATGATAATGCAAAGAAACAATATACAAATTACCAGGATTTGTTAAATAAACATCTCATGCTAAAAGTGGTTAAAGAATAAACATTTACTTATTGCATAGTATAACAAAGATAAAATTTTCAATGTTAAATACATTTCAAGATTATTATACTTAAAACGTTGTATAAATCCAAATTATTGTATTTAAAATATTATAGAGTCAAAACATGTAGTGAACTCAGATGCTTCCTACAGAACTGATGGTACTCTAGAGAAATGGTCTCTAAACATTTTTGGTCATGTACTTTGATTACAAAAAAGATGCACTATTGTCAATATACATATTAAATATTAGTAAAGTTTGATTTCTTTTTTTTTTTAAAGATTTTATTTATTTGAGAGAGAGAGAATGAGAGAGAGAGCATGAGAGGGGGGAGGGTCAGAGGGAGAAGCAGACTCCCCGCCGAGCAGGGAGCCCGATGCGGGACTCAATCCTGGGACTCCAGGATCACGACCTGAGCCGAAGGCAGTCGCTTAACCAACGGAGCCACCCAGGCACCCTGATTTCTTAATTTAGATAAAAATAGAGATATTCTAAAAGCTTCTTCCCAACTGCTCTAGAGGTTAGATTTGTTACAGGAAATTTCCTCTTCTATATTTTGGGACTATACCTGTTGAATCCTCTGTTCTGATCATTCTTGCTATAATCACATCTTAACAAAAGTTCTCCATTAGCAATAGGATTTATGGTGGAAACTGGAGAAAGTCTATGCTAGGTCTTATTGTTTTTTATCATTTAGAAATCATCTAAGTACCTTTCAGAAGTCCTAAGGGAACTTCAGGACCTTTAAAAAGTATTTTAAAAGGTGTATATATATATATATATATATATATATATATATATTTTTTTTTTTTTTAAAGATTTGATTTATTTATTTGACAGAGAGAGACACAGCGAGAGAGGGAACACAAGCAGGGAGCGTGGGAGAGGGAGAAGCAGGCTTCCCGCAGAACAGGGAACCTGATGCAGGGCTCAATCCCAGGACCCTGGGATCATGACCTGAGCCAAAGGCAGATACTTAACGACTGAGCCACCCACGTGCCCCAAAAGGTATTTTTAAGGTATTAAAGTTATTTTAAAAATACCTAAATCTTAAAATACTAATTTGTAAAGGAGTATTATACTTTTAGAGAAAGAATTACTATAGAAGTTGATTTGTAAATTATGCATTACATTCTGTATGAGAGTGGTTTTTTATAACTTTGCTCTTTAAATTGTGACTCTTAAAATGCCTTAAATACAAAATAGTCTGGATAAAGGAAAAAGGTGGCAGGAGAACTCGAGTGTTTGAATTAGAAACAGTTCCTGTCTAATGAACCGACTCTAAACTTGTTTAATGATGGATTTTAGCTTTGGTGGTGATCAGAGGAAAAGCCTTTTCCTGAACAGAAAAATTAAGTCAGTGGATTTTTTATGCAGACTCAGTATTATGCAGCTTTACCACAAGGAGAGGAAGGAGACAGCTGATCATGGAATAAGAAAAGGTGACTTAAAGCCTTTTTGGATTAGGCATCAACCGCTCTTAAGAGGTCGGTTTATCCAGACAGTCCAGCCCAGGAGAATTGGCACAAACAATCCAAAATGAGAGTAAACCAACCATGGATTAATGCTTATGTTTAGGTCTCTTAATGAAGTATGGAAGCATATTTGAGGAGCTAAAGGGCATGTAATCAGTGTAATTTGATTCCACATTTATTAAGCATTTTATGGTACAGAAATAAGGCATGATCTGTGCTCTCAAGAGTTTCACAATCTACTGAGATATAAAAATCACAAATAGTAAAAGGAAGGTATGTTTAGTAATAACCCCACCTTCTCTCACTACCTTCCTTAGTCTCACCACCTTCTCCCTTAGATACTTTCAAAGGAGTTCCTTCTAATTAAACTTTTCAAATAAAAAACCCAAGCTGTCCTTTCAATTACGTTTATGTTACTTTTTATATTAAAAGGCCAAAGGGTAACTGTTCTGGGGAAAAGCTTGTCTTAGGCAATGCCATGCATGTAAGACTCCTGCCCTGCTTATAACCCTCAAAGTCAAGTAAATGCAAGCCTCTTTCTGGGTTTTAATGGACTATCCTGTGATAATAGACATAAATGTCTGCCAACCACAGCAACTGCAATAAAAACACCTAGACATTCTGGAAGGATGTTTTCCCAATGAATGACAAAGGCCAGACCAAACAACACCGACGTGGTCACTGTGGGTTGTCATCTCAGTCTATCTGGCTGTGCTACTTTTTGGCAAGTCACTTAAACGTTGAACCTGTGTCCTCATTTAAAAACCAATGTAAAAGCATTCAGCTTACCTCATAGGAACAGCTAGTAACAGTAGTTGTGAAGCATTTTACCAAAGCCCACTCAGGTCAACGTTAAGTGTAGTAAAGTGGAAGAAATTATTGCACATTATAAAGCCGTGGTGCATTTTACTAAAACCTACCAAGGCCAACAGAAGTGCAGTGTAACACAAAAAATTATTAAATTAGTAAAGGGATAGCGCGGTTGTTCCAAAAGACCTTGGTCCCAAGGTAACTCAGGACAAATCACTCATTATTCCAACATTCGTATTAGGAGCGTATAGGACTTCGGCCCCACAGCAGTGAGGTGAAAAGCAGGGGGAAACCGTGTGAAGACCGGATTTGAGCTTCCTGATGGAGGGACCACCACAAGAATAAGCAGAGACAGGCGAGGGGACACGGTTGCCCACCGCACCATACACTCGCCTCACCCTTCCGAGTCAGGCATCTCCAAATTCTCAAGCCTCTGGGGCCCGGAATCCTGGAGAAAGTGGGGGTGTCCCACAGGACGGAGATGGGCCCAGCGGGCGAGGCGGGGCGCAGTCTGGGGCTCGCTCCGAGAAGAGGGGGAGTCGGCGGGCAAGGGGCGGGGGCGGCAGTGGGCAGCCGGGCGAGAGGAGGAGGGGCGAGGCGCCGTCGCCGGCCCCCTCCCCTCGAGCGCGCTCCCCTCCCTTCCCATCCCCGGCCTGGCACCCGAGCGCAACCCGCTGAGACCGGGCGGCTTCAGGGGGAGGCGCCAACTCGTCGCTGCGCCGGGCCCCCGACCGAGCAGTAACGGCGACCCAGAGGGCGGAGCGGATGCGGCTCGGGCCTGCGCTGAGGTAAGGGTACAGGATGGCGTAGGAAGGCAAGAGGGGACGCCGGACTCGAAGCCGGCCTCTCTCAGATTCCCCCGCAACGGGCCATTTCTCCCCGCCCTCTCAGTCCGAGCTCCGGGACGCAGCGACGGCTGGCGAGCAGCCCCCGGGGGTTACACCCCCGCCCAGGCCTAGGGCCGAGGCGTCGCCGCGCGTGCGCAAACCCGCTGGCGGGGGCTGGGCGCGCGACTGTGCGATTGTTTCCCCCCTCCCCCAAGGCCGCGGGCCCCGGCGGCGCTGCGCGTGCGCGAGCCTCCTGGCGGATGTGGTGCGTTGCACGAGGGTCGCGGCTCGCCTCGCCACCCCGGAGGCTTCCGCGCCTCCCGCATGCGAGGCAGGGCGTCGCCCCGGGTTGCGGGGGTGGCGCCTGCCTCAGAGTTTCTCTTTCTCTCTCCATTCTATGCTCCGCGTAGGCTGCTGCTGTTTTCATTTCGGCCGCCTCGACCCGAGGCTGGTGTCCTGAAAACCCACTCACCTAGCTCCCGGCCCCGAACCTGCTCGCTAGCTCAGTATGATGCCATCGACCTTGGGTCCTGCTGTCGAGGGACAGCACAGAAAGTTTGGCTAAGCTAGGTGAAGCTGCTGTGGAGGGATGGGAGGAATCGCCGTAAACCTTTAAGCAGGAGGTATTGCTCTGCTCAGCCCCGGAAATGGAGGTTTTCAGACGCTGAAAACTTTCCAAGTGCTCCGCCTTGGCTTGCGTTGGAAGGCGAGTTCAGAGCGAACTTTTTGTTTTTGTTCTTTGGGAAGTGACATAAAATGTCGGAGCAGTGCGAGTCCAGGACTGTCACAAAATGCATGTCATGGAGCTGCCTCCTACCGCTCTTGGCGACTTAGCCTTAGAGCTGAATGAACGTGGTAGAGTTCACAAACTGCTTTGGGACGACGCTCTTTCCCCCAGACTTAGAATGGCCGTCACTGTTTAATGTTTATTGAGCCTCCTGGCTTTGCACCCTTCTAGTACCAAGTTCAAACTTGGCTTTACATCTTCCTGCGCAGTGGTACTTAGTTCAAGTCAGTTTGGTGACTCCTGAGGCTACTTGGAGCGGTTTTTAACAATGTCACTACTGTGCTTTGTAATCTTCTGTGATGTGCTGATACAGACATTTGTGGGCTGGAATAGAAGAAGCACTTACTATCAGAAAATCTGAGTACTCTAGCTGAAAGTAACCTCTATTTCCCGGGGCATTAGGCAGTATATATACATATACATATACATATACATATACATATACATATACATATACATATATATGTTATTAAGTAGCAGGTAAAGGCAATTGGAATGATACATTCTTGCACACCCCGCTTCCACCATGCTGGCCTCATTGGGCTTGCTGGGCTTACCAAGTGTTCCTACACCCTAGGGGCTAGACATTTGCTATTTCCTCTATGCTCAAAGTTCATTTCCCCCCTCCACCCATATATGTATGGCACCTACCTTAATCCAAGGCTCAAAACAATTGCCATCACTTCAGAGAGGTGACTCATGTCATTTAAAATAGCCACTGCTTTCTCTTTCCAACCTCTTACCCTGTTGTCTTTAGCTTTTTAGCACTTATCACTGTCTGATAATACGTATTTGTATGTGTATGCTCTGTCTCCCGCATATTCAGAGCACAGATGTTTGTTAACTGTATAAATGAAACTGAAATCTGACTCCAGAAATTTTTTGTTCTGAATTCTCAGTGTGGATTCACTCATTCATTCAATAAATATTGAGTGATTACTTTCCATCAGGTTCTGTTCAGGTATTTAGGATATGTCAGTGAAAAAGAGAGATTCCTTCCCTCTGGAGCTTACATTCTAGAAAAGAATGATTGACAGTAAACATATTTGTTTATCATTTAGAAAATTATAAGAGCTATGAAAAATGAAAAAGAAGAGCAGAGAAAGAGGCCTGAGAGTACAGGTGTGGGTTGCAATGGTTATGGTTATGGTGGGTCTGAAGGATAAACTGAAGGTGATGTTCAAGACAGAGAACTAGGTTTTCAAATTATCTTTCTGGGAGAAAATGTTCCTTGCCATTCTCCACTATAAATTTGATGGGGGCCCACAGCATGACCATTGTGACAAATAAAACCTTATTTTGTAGTATATAGGTAAAACATTTTTTTTTCCAAATTGGGTTCAAATTATTCAGAATTTTACACTTTAACCTCATACATCAAATGAAGAGATTGGGCTCTTAAGTGGAAGAGACTAACCAAATGAATACTACAGATGGGTTGAGAAAAAGTGTATATTTTCTGCATGTATTACTGTACTCTGCAATTGCTTCTTAATGTCTCTCTGACTGTGATTAGTGAATTTTTTTTTTTTTAAGATTTTATTTATTTGACAGAGAGAGAGAGTACAAGCAGGGGGAGCGGCACACAGAGGGAGAGGGAGAAGCAGGCTCAATCCCAGAACCCTGGGATCATGACCTGAGCTGAAGGCAGACGCTTAACCAGCTGAGCCACCCAGGTGCCCCTTGAAGTTGTTTTCTAAGAGTGGTCAATTGCTTTTCTTTATTTGAAACTATGTTGAAAGTTCACCTGGTATGATGTCATGGGATAAGGTATTAAATTATTGCTGTTAGAGATTTCTGAATGAACCAGACAAGACTTAGAGAAAGAGGCTGATAGAGAGGAACAGTTTTAGAAAGTAAAGTGTGTCTTTTGGGCCCTTTACTTAAGTAGATTACAAACACTATGTTTAAATATCAAAACTATTAATCTGGTACTATAAATATAAGGTACCTATGGGGTTTGCCTAAGCCTTTAGGAGTTTGTCATATTTAATTTTGGTTTTATCACTTGGTTAAAGTGAAATTAAAATGCCCCTAAGATGCCACTACTTTTGAGGTTTACTGGAGTTGAATTAGTATAAATCAAAATTGACCAGACAAGAGAGATTTGAGACCAGGAGTGGAATTATCAGGGTAGCAGAATGACATCAAAGACTCCTGTTTGAAGCTGAAAATAGAGGACTACATGGGGATATTTACTTCAAAGGAGCAGATAGTTTGTGTCTCTGAAAGGGATATTTATAGTATCCTTCGGTGGAAGGCAGATATCCTTCTCACTTTCATTATCCTGAAGGAATATGTGTCTAGTTCACATGGTGATCCCATCTTAACAATATAAAAGTTTTTAGGAAATTTAAGGCATAATAGTTTTTTTCCAACATATATCTGACACTGAAGTGTGTGTGTTATGTGTTGTCAGGCTTGCTAATCTAACCTGAGCTAATATCTATTATGTATATCTCTCCTTGGAAGACATTTTGAGCTAACAAGTACCAGTGGATGACAGATAGTAAGTAAATCATAAATAGTGGTCACATTATAATATGTTCTGTATTACACTGAATGTTTATGATACTGAACAAAATGAATCCCAAATGGAAATGAGCCAAGGCTAAGAAAGCCTACCATGCTGAAGGAATGTTTATGTTGTGGGACAAAGATCTTTCACAATTAGGATTTTATTTCATAGGCATGTTAGGATTTTTTTTTTTTTAATTGTACTAGATCTATAAGGACCTAAATTTCAAATGGATTTACAAATTTCTCAAGTACTAACTCATTTTAGCTAGCTTAACAACATAAAAACATTCGTATAGTTTATGTTGATAATTTTTCATATTTGAAAAAGGTACTTTTGCTGTGTGTGTTTGAAAAGGCTAACTTTGATGAGCTCAGTAATCTCTTCAAACTAATACAAGTTTGCTTGGGACTGAAGATCTGCCTCATCTCTCTTGATGAAATTTGGAAACCTTTTTACAAACATAATTAAAATAGCAATGATGTTTCTGTGTTCTAAGTCAGTTTGATGCTTATCATAAACCTGGCAATATCATTTCCTTTGAGGTTGTACCTTTGTTTTAGTTGTGCTTTTAGTTTTTCAGTTTTGTCCATCCTGTTTATAATTGTGCCACATTAGTTAGCAGCTGTGTAGGTATTCTACTGTTATTTGTAGTAGGCGTATGACCTCTCATTCAAGTAGAGGTAAATTATAGCTATCATCCTTTTTCACAAGTGGTAATTGGGATCATGTTTTCTTATATTTTTGTCATTCATAACTTACAGATGACATACCATTTAATGGTTCAGCTAGCATATAGTTGGGAATCATCATTACCCCACTGACAGTTACTTGGTCTGGAGTTCATTAACACACTGGTGCTGCAAACTGTGTGGCCTCCTAAAAGACATTAGTTTTCTTTAATGTCCTATTTCTTTGTTTATAAAAGCATCATCAACTGTATTGCCCAGATCAGAGAATTTGTTAAAAGCATTGAGTTCTATATTGCAAGAAAACTTTTTTATATATTATATTTTTAAGCATAGTTTTAGAGTTGACCTCATATTATTAAGTTGAATTAATTATATATATTTATATGTAATAATGTATTTTTATATAATAATGTAATATAATACAATGTATAATATAATAAAATAATATTTACATATACTATATTTATATACAATAATATAATATATATATAACACTGGGTTTTCTTTGCAGAAATTACTATTTTTTTTCCACTTCAGGGATTACTTTTGAAGAATGGTTATTAGCATTTAGAAGTTCCTGGTTAATTGCAAAATATCAGTTTCCATGGAAAATGCTTTGTTCTCATAGATATAGGGTGTCTAACTTATTAGATCTTAAGGCCCACAAGTGCTGTTGTGTTGGGGTAATGTTGACACAAGCCCCTGGGAGGTGGATATCTTTTTGCTCCACATTATTTTGTGTTCTCTTTTATGTAAATTTGCTTTCAGCTTAGTACCTACTGCAGGCACCAAATCAACATTTGTTGAATAAATTAGGCAAATGAATGTATGTCCTATAATCAGCTTAACTCTTTATTTGGGTCAGAGGTATTACCAAGTAATATGACATATTATCCTACTAGCAAACACACTGATTAACAACAATAATATGTAGAGGCTGCTTGTTATATATGTTGTGTAGGAAACTGAATTATTTGACTTGTTCTTTGAGAGGATTAAGAATTGATATGTTTATCATGTTCAGTTATCAAAAGACTGCTTCTTATCCACCAGTCTCCAACTGTGTAGCTATTAAGAGTGGAGGGGAAACTCTCAAAATACAATCTGTAAGATTAAGGAGTTGTCTGTTCCAAACAGGGGAAATAAATTGCTGAACTGTGCAAGTTTAAGAAAACAGATACAATAGGAAATGTTGAGGGGGGTGGTCAAATGGTGGTGTAGGAAGATCCTGAGCTGACCTCCTTCCACAGACCTACCAAATCTACAGCTACATATGGAAAAATTCCCTCTGAAAAAGACCTGAGAACTAGCTGAATAGCTACTTCACAACAGAACAGTGAAAGGGCCACATATGGATGGTTTCACCAAAAACCCAACTGCCAGAGCGGCAACCCACAGTTGGGAAGAATCTCACAAATCTGGAACTTCCTTGATGAATGAGGGGTTTATACTCCACATCAGGCACCCCAACCCCTGGGACCTGCAATGAAGAGATGAGCTCCCCAAACATCTAGCTTTGAAAACCAATCACATCCAGGAGACCCAAAAGGCTGTAGAGAACTGAGATATTTCTCTTAAAGGGCTTGTGTGCAGACTCACTTGCCCTGGGAACCAGCACAAAAGCAACAGTTTGAAAAGTGCCTAGACTATATGTGAAGAAGATTTGTTTTCTAACCTTAAAGCATCTGCTGGATACAACAGGCAGGGGACTGTTGGGACTCTCCCTGGGGACAGAGGTGCTGGTGGGTGCCATTTTTGCACTCTTCCTCTACTGTGATACCATGGGTAGGCATGCTTGTGTTCCTGGGTTCCATAGGACTATAATGAATGGAGAAACAGTTCATGGTAGGCTGTTACCCTCAGGGCACTGTGCAGACAGCAGACTAAAACACACCGCCAGTCTATTTGTGAAAAAAGCCTATTTACTTGTCCTGGCACTTCAGCCCAAGGGGCAGACTTCAGGTCTGCCACACATCTAGAGGCTACAAAGGTGCTCTCAAGGAATATAGCCTGGGGGATGCCATCTTTCTGCCTTCCCTCAGCCTCTCTACAAATTGCAAGGACCTCTCAGAAAGGAGCTTATACACTGGTCTGAAGCCCCAATTTTTGCAACTGTCACCCAGGGGACACTGCCAGATTGCCTGGTCTAGAGGTCAACAGGGTCTATGCTTGTGGTCTCAAAGTAATAGTCAAAAGATGTTCACCAAACTTGGAAGAAGAATTAATGAATACAGTGAGAACTTCAACAAAGAGAATATATAAGAAAGTACCAACTGAAGCCACGGAACTGAAGAATACAATAACTGAACTGAAAAATATTCTTGAGGGTGTTCAACAGCAGACTAGATGAAGCAGAAGAAATGATTGGTGGGTGATCAAGAAGACAGGGCAGTGGAACTCAGAGTAATAAAAAGGAAAAAGAATTTAAAAAAAATGAAGCTAGCTTAAGGAACCTATGGGACAACATAAAGTGGAACATTAGCATTGTAAGGGTCCCAGAAGGAGAAAAGAGAGAGAAAGGGTTAGAAAATCATACAGAGATTAAACAACATGCTATTGACCAATGGGTCAATCAAAAAAATCAAAGAAGAAATAAAAAAATACCTTGAGACAAATGAAAATGGAACTATAACTTACAGAATCTATATGATTCAGCAAAAGTAGTTGTAAGAGGGAAGTTTATAGGGATTCAGGCCTACCTAAAGAAATAAGAAAATTCTCAAATAATTTAACTTTATACTTAAAAGAAGCTAGAAAAAGAGCAAACAAAACCAAAGGTAGTAGAAGGAAGGAAATGACAAAGATCAGAGTGGAAATGAAACAGACTAAAAAGATAATAGAAAAGATCAATGAAACTAAAAGCTAGTTCTTCGAAAAGATAAACAAAATTGACCAACCTTTAGCTAGACTCACCAAGGAAAAAAAATAGAGAGTTCAAATAAAATCAGAAATGAAAGAGCAGTTATATCCAAAAAGCATTGCCAAGACCAATGTCAGAAGGCTTACAGCCTATGTTTTCTTCTAGTTTTATGGTTTCAAGTCTTACATTCTAGTCTTTAATCCATTTTGAGTTGATTTTTGTGTATGCTTAAGATGAGTAGTCTAGTTTCATTCTTTCGCATGTAGCTATTCAGTTTTCCCAACCCTGTTTATTAAAGAGGCTGTCCTAATTCCCATTGTATATTCTTGCATCCTGTGTTGTAAATTAGTTGAACATATATGCATAGGTTTATTTCTGGGCTCTCTATTCTCTTCCATTGATCGAGGTGTCTGTTCTTATACCAATAATCAGTTACAACTGACACCACAAATACAATGGATCATAAGAGACTACTATGTATCAGACTCTAAAAGCAAAAATAAACAAGTGGGACTACATCAAACTAAAAAGCAAAGGAAACCATCAACAAAACGAAAAGGCAGCCTACAGAATGGGAGAAAATATTTGCAAATCATATATCCAATAAGGAGTTAGTATTCAAAAAATATAAAGAACGCCTACAACTCAATAGCAAATAAACAAACAATCTAATTAAAAATGGGCAGAGGATCTGAATAGACATTTTTCCAAAGGAGACATCCAGATGGCCAACAGGCACGGGAAAAGATGCTCAACATCACTAATCATCAAGGAAATGCAAGTCAAAACCACAATGAGATGTCATGTCACACCTGTTAGACCAGCTGTTATCAGTATGCCAAGAAATAACAGGTGTTGGCAAGGTTGTGAAGAAAAGGGAACCCTTGTGCATTATTTGTGGGAATGTCAGTTGGTGCAGCCACTATGGAAAACAGAGGTGTCTCAAAAAATTGCAATCACATATGATCCAGTAATTCCATCTCTGGGTATTTACTGAAAGGAAATAAAAACAGTAATCTGAAAAGATATATTCACCCCTATGTTCATTGCAGCATTATTTACAATAGGCAACATATAGAAACAACCTAAATGTCCACAGATGGATGGATAAAGAAGGTGTGGTATATATACACAATGGAATATTACTCAGCCGTAGAAAAGAATGAGATCTTGCCATTTATGACAACATGGATGGACCTAGAGGTCACTATGGTAAGTGAAGTAAATCAGAGAAAGGCAACTACTGTATGATTTCACTTATATGTGGAATCTAAGAAACAAAAAAAACGAAAGTCATGGATTTGGAGAATAGAATGGTGGTTGCCAGGAGTGAGGGGGTTAGGGGGGGAAGGATGAAATGGGTGAAGGGGCTTGGGAGGTACAGACTTCAAGGTATGAAATGAATAGGTCAAGGAGATGTTGTGTGCTGCATGCTAACTATAGTCAACAGTATTGAAGGTGAATATTTGAATGTTGCCAGGAGAGTAGATCTTGAAAGTTCTCATCACAAGAAAGAAAAAGAAAAAAAAATTTTTTTAAGATTTTATCTATTTGTCAGAGAGAGAGAGAGCACAAGCAGGGGGAGGGGCAGAGGCAGAGGGAGAAGTAGGCTCCCCGCTGAGCAAGGAGCCCAATGCAGGACTCGATCCCATGACCCTAGGATCATGACCTGAGCTGAAGGCAGACGCTTAACTAACTGAGCCACCCAGGTGTGCCTCCTTTTCAAGTTTTTGTTTAAATTCCAGTTAGTTATCACAGTGTAATATTATTTTCAGGTGTAGAATTTAGTGATTCATCACTTACATATAACACCCAGTGCTCATCACAAGTGCCTTCCTTAATATCCAGCACCTATTTAACTGCATCCCACTGCCCATCTCCCCTCCAGCAACTCTCTCTGTTCTCTATAGTTAAGAATCTGTTTTCAGGTTTGCCTCTCCTTTTCTCCCCGCTGTGCTCATCTGTTTTGTTTCTTCAAATCTACATATGCGTGAAATCGTATTGGTATTTGTTTTTCTCTGACTGACTTATTTTGCTTAGCATAATACTCTCTAGCTCCATCCACATCATTGCAAATGGCAAGATTTCATCCTTTTTATGGCTGAGTAATATTCCACTGTATATATATACCACGCATTCTTTATTCTTTCATCAGTTGATGGACATTTGGACTCTTTCCATAGTTTGGCTATTGTAGATAATGCTGCTATAAACACTGGGGAGGATGTATCCCTTCGAATCAGTATTTTTGTATCTTTGGGTAAATACCTAGTAGTGCAATTGCTGGATTGTTGTAAGCAATTTTAGACCAGAAGTAGAAAACACATTTTTGCCATTCTAATATGATAATAGTAAACTTTTTTTCTATTAGGGATATTCTTCCATGACATTTAAGATACTATGTCTATGTTATTTATTTGTTATTTTCTTTGGTATTGGTAAAATTTTATGTTTCTGATGGCAAAAGAAATTATGGTTTATGAATTGTGATTATCAAGCCTTATTGAATTATTATGTCCATGGTCAAGGCAATATTAGAATGGATGTATTATGATTCCCAAATTGTGTTTTCTGTTTTAACACTGGGTAACTTTGGGGCACCTGGGTGGCTCAGTTGGTTGAGTATCTGCCTTTGGCTCAGGTCATGATCCCAGGGGCCTGGGATCCAGCCCCTTGTTGGGCTCCCTGCTCATAGGGGAGTCTGCCTCCCCCTCTACCTCTGCCCCTACCCCTGCTTGTGCACGCATTCTCTCTCTCTCTCTCAAATAAATAAATAAAATCTTTTTAAAAAATTGGGTAACCTTATTCTCCTGTACTCAGATGATTAATATAATTTAAGCTTAACATTTTGAAAACTGTCTTGTCAAATGGAAAACTGAAATCATACCAATTCATTAAAGAATTACATGGAAAATTTTATCTTTAGCATCGCCTTCATCCCAACTTTCCTAAAAGGGTGCCTGCATGGCTCAGTTGGTTGAACGTCTGCCTTCGGCTCAGGTCATGATCCCTGGGTCCTGGGATCAAGTCCTGCATTGGGCTTCCTGCTCAATGGGGAACCTGCTTCTCCTCTCCCTCTGCCTGCAACTCTGCCTACTTGTGATCCCTCCCTCTCTCTCTCTCTCTTTTTCTCTCTCTCTCTCTCAAATAAATAAAATCTTTAAAAAAAAACCAGTTTGCTATGGAAAAAAAGTCCCATCAAAGTCCAGCCATCTATATCTATATCTATATCTATATCTATATCTATATCTATATCTATATCTATATCTATATCTATGTCAGTGTCCACAACACATTAAAACAGTATTGCTTTCTGCATGCTTTTAAACTTTACCCAATAGTATTGTTTTTTGCATGTTTTAAACTTTATCAAATTAGATCAAATAATTTATCAAATAGTGTATCATATGTATCATTCTGTGACTTAGTGATTTTTGGCTAAAATTATTTTGGAGATTTATCTGAGTTGATTCTGCATAATTTATTTTAATTGCTGTACGGTATGCACATACCACAGCTTATAAATTATGTTGATGAATCCTGTTGATCAATTCTGTTTGCTATTTCTAGCAAACAATTGCATATATGCTCTAGAGTTCGTCTAGGCCAGCATTGTCCAAGCTATAAGGCATGACTTACTAGTGATCTTGAAATTATTTTAGTGGGTTGAGACCAACATTTTCTTTTAAAAATGAAATAGGAAAGGATAAAATAGGATAGAGTAGGGGGAGAATAGAATAGAGTAAGATAGAAAAAATAGAAAAGAAGATATCCCTAAGTACCTCATATAATAAGGGTAAGAATTATTTTGTGAGACTTTGTTTCAGGTACATACATGTATCAAAAAAAGATTGAATGAAAGACACTGCTCTGGCCTAAATATTGTTAAGTTGCTCTTTAAAGTGATTATACCAGTTTACGTTTCTTATAGCAGTATGAGTGTGCTATTTGATCTGCATCCTCACTAACACTAGGAATTGTCCCCCTTTAATTTTGTAGAGGTGATGGGTGAGATCTATCTCACTGTGACTGCATTTCCATGGTGAATTTGAGCATCTTTTAATATGTTTATTAATTGTTTCTGTGAATTGCCTTGTCTTTTGTCCATTTCTAAATTGGATTGTTTTTTCCTTACTGATTTTTAGGTATTCTTTATCTATTCTGGATGCAAATCCTTTGCAAGCCATCAGTTACATGTGTTGAAAATACCTTCTCCCATTCCTTGGCATGTGTTTTCTTTTGTTCATTTCATCTTTTAGTATGCCATATTTTTAAAAAAGTTTTAATGTAGTAAATTTTCTTTGTGGTTTATGCTTTTGTGTCTTATTTAAGAAATCTTTCCCTGCCCTAAGAGTCGCAAAGATGTTTTCTATACTTTCTTCCAAAAGTTTTAAAGTTTTGCTTTTTTCACAGTCCAGATGGCTTCCCTTGCGTTTTCTATGTTGACATACTACAAATTAAACTTTTCTTAGTCTGTGTTTTTTCTTGTATGTTACAGTGTCCAAATTGTTGAAGCATGGTCTCAAAACTTACAAAGTGTAATATCTAAAGGTTATATTTTACAATATTAACTTTTTAATAATTGAGCACCTCTACTGCTGACTTTTTAATAATAGAGCTAATACAATTTTTGAACTATATACTTCTCAGATAAATAATGGCTTGTTAAAGTTGCAAGATGGTATATTCTTTATCTTCTCTGTTTTTCTCTAATAGAATTTATGTATTTATGTTTTTCAGTCACATTAACTTTATCCTAGAAGACAATCTTACAAGGATCTAGAAGGAACAGGATTAAAGATGACTGAACACAGGGCTCCAGAAATTTAAAACAATCAGGTACAAAATTTTTGGATGAAACATTCCCAACCAGGCAGTACATAATAAAACTGGAACATGCACAGGAAAACTTAAAATATCCCTGCAATACAGGGGAGGGTCCAGGAGAGGAGTTTTGAAATCGTCCTGGGTTCAAATACTGGCTCTAACCCTGACTGGTTGGTGATGGTTGGTCAAGTTTTGGAAACATGTCCATAAAATGGAGGCAATGATTGTGTCTGTTTCTTTTGGCTATTATAAAGTTTAATAATATAAGGAACTTAATACCTGGTACAGGGTAACTGTTTATTTTAACTGTTATTATTGTTGCTACTGTTAATTAGAATTCATGGATGTGGTATTCTGTATGTATATTGTGGATTTTTAAGAAGTACAAACAGGGTTCTAGAGGGGAGGGGGATGGGGGGATGGGTTAGCCTGGTGATGGGTATTAAGGAGGGCACGTATTGAATGGAGCACTGGGTGTTACACGCAAACAATGAATCATGGAACACTACATCAAAAACTAATGATGTAAAGGTGATTAATATAACATAATAAAAAAAAAACACCTAAAAAAAAAAGAACTATATATTGATATACTACTATAACATTGATAATAGTAATAGCCTGGTGAGGGGCGCCTGGGTGGCTCAGTCAGTTAAACATCTGACTCTTGATTTTGGCTCAGGTATGATCTCAAGTTTGTGAGATCGAGCCCCACATTGGGCTCCGTGCTCAGCACACACAGTCTGCTTAAGATTCTCTCCCTCTCCCTTTGCCCCTCCTACCTTCCCGCTGCTCACACACTCTCTCTCTCTCAAAATAATAATAATAATAGCCTGGTGAAATCATGTAGATCACAAGAGAAGCTAATTATAATCCTTACATATATTCCATAAACTATTCCTCAAGTGGTGCAAATTGGAGAAGCTAGTTTTCTCTATTATGTTTGATCACATTGAAATAATGTTAGAAAAAAAAAATCCAACTACTTTCCATAATGCTAGAGAATTCAACAATTTTTTTCATGGTACTGTACAATAGTAATTATTCTTGAATAATTTTTAAATCTTCAACAACATTCTGACCAATAAAAATGAAATTATGCTAATCTTATGTTTAGTCTTAATTGAATTTTATAAATGTTATTTTTTGAAATATGGTAATTTCAATATGCCATTCATGCAATTATGTCTTAACTTGATTAGTGAAATAGAATGGCCTATGTTCCACCATTCTAATTTTTAAAGAGTTACTGTACTTGAAATTGATCAAAGACACCAAAAAAAGCTATTTATTTTCCTCCTTAAAAAAACCAGGCTATTCAGCTGATTAAAAAAAAAAAATCTCTGTTAACTGATAAGGAGTGATTTCCAGGAGATATTGTTAAGTGAAAAAAAAAAAAAAAAAGCAAATTGCCAGAGTATATAAAATATGCTATTTTTCGTTTAAGGAGGAATTGGGAAATAAAAACACAGACACGTATCTGCTTATTTTTGCAAAAAGAAACAGGAAGAATAAACCAGAAACCAGTAAAATTGGTTACCTACAATGGTAGAGGGATGGGATGGGGAACAACCCAGGATTGCTGTTCTAGGATCTCAGTGTATGAGCAGGATTTCCCTTCTCCTAGGAACAAAAGTGGCCTCCATTACAACGAGGGGCAGTGACATTTCCTCTTTGGTCCCTTTTCCTCCTCTTATTTATTTCCCTTTTTTTTCTTGCCTTTGACTTCCCTTCCTCTAATTTTTTTCCTCTCCTCTTCTTTCTCTTTTCCCTCTCTCCTCTTTTTATTTCTTGTTCTAGTAAACCTGAGGTAAATGTGGAAAATGTTCCAGTTAGGATGAAACAAAAAGAAAAGAACCTCGGTGCAGGCACTCTCCAATATACAAAAAGCTGTATTCAAAGAATGCTTTCAACCAATATATATAGTCTTGTGTTCTTCTCTGAGCCGTGTCCTGCGGTGGTTATAACAGTGAATGAGTCATGGTTGCGTCTCTTAAACAGCTTGCAAATTAATAGAGAAGACAGATCGCGTAGGAATAAGTGTCACATGAAATTATTTTTCCATATTGGCAACTAGATCAAGTTTTGTAAGTTTATAAGTGAGAAAAGTCTGTTTCTTTTAAAAACAAGTATCTTTTCCGAACATTAGAAATAATGATTTTGGGGGTGCCTGGGTGGCTCAGTTGGTTAATTAACCGACTCTTGATTCCCGGCTCAGGTCATGATCTTAGGGTGGTGAGATCGAGCCCCGCCTCAGGCTCCACACTCAGTGTGCAGTCTGGTTTTGAGATTCTGTCCCTCTCCCTCTTCCCTTCCCCCTGCTCACACTCTCTGAATAAATAAATAAATAAGTAATTAAAAAAAATAATGATTTGTATCAATTGCCATAGTTTGAGCTATAATTATTCTGAATATGTGATTATTCCTTGTATTCTGAGAGACCCTTTTTATAGCTGAGGAGAACAAAATTTTACCAGTATCCTCAAGGGCATATAAAACATTGATAAGGAACACTGTTAAGACTTCACCTTATTTTGATTATTGTTTTTATCTGTCTATTATAAGGTTCTAACTGCTTGTAGATAATATCAGATAAAATGTTCTGATGTTAGCCCTTGAAATGTGGATTGTATTTGAGTAAATAGAACCCAAACTAATAAGTCAGAAATATCAACATTATTAAATATAATTTCATTCAATTGCTTTTGGGAGGAGAGAGAATATTTATTTATATTTATTTTTAGTGATGAGATAGTTAACTGTGTAATGATTGAACCACAGTGCAGACCTGCCCTGTGAGAAATATTAAAGGGGGTCCTTTGATCGAAGGGAGAGCCCATGCTGCATGTCTTTTGATAGAGTTGCTTCTGCTGTTACTTTTATGTGGTAGAAAGTAGTCATTGTGGAGATGGTTAATTAAGGTGAGAACACTGAGTACTATTGGTGCATACTTGGTGGCTGTTGTTGCAGGTTTGTTGCTAAGGTCTAGGATAAACAAAGCCATATTCATTCTTCATCCTTTCAGTTTTTCATTCATTCCTCCTTATTTTTTCCCCCCAGCTTAGCAAATCATATACTCTTCAGTGGAGCTGAGAACTGCTAAGTCTGCTCTTCACAGTGATTTGGAACTTTCCAATCCCAGGGAAAATTTGACCAAGGTCTAAAATTTATTTTTTCTTACCTATGGTAGGTCAACTATAAAATGAAAATTTTCTACTTATTTCCTTACAGATTTAAGAATCTTCCTTTATCCTGGGATGACTTTTCCAGACCTTTGCAGGAGGAGTCCCATAGGAGACCATATGATAGTTCCAGAACAGTTAAAACACCTTTTGGGTTTTATAGCTATTAACTCTCAGGCCCAAACCTTAATTCCCTTATCTTCCCTTCACCATATTTGGGCTTAGCTTATTTTCTCTGTTAATTGGAAGTAAAATCATTTTAACCTGCCTAGTTTCATTAGACATACGGGATCCTGATCTTACCACATACTTTTTCCTTAGGGGACTGCACAGGACTGAGTCCATATGGAAGAAGAGCTTTCCCTTTCCTATGGAGAAAGTGGCAAGGTTAGAAAAAAAATCATGCCTTTGGGGCATGTGTTTTCTGTTGCATGAAATATGTATCAAACATCTACTGGTCACCCAACAGGAAGATCAGAGAGATAGTATCTGTCTTTGAAGGGCTCACAATGTAGTGCCTCAGATGCAAACAGATAATTATTGTGGGTATATAGAATGCTAAAGGGGCCAGCAGAAAGCTGTGGTATTATCTGAGGGGTAGAGCAGGGTTCCAGAGATGGTGCTGTTGGAGCTGGATGAGGAGTACAGACCCATCCCTACTTTCACAGATAATACCGTCCTGCAGAAGGGTCTGAGTTGATCAATGTTTACTTCATTCCCAGAGATTTAACAAAATTATAAAATACCTAATCTTAGATGACATATTCTTAATTCATCATTGATATTCTTTAACTTATTCCTTTTCCATCACAGCTCAACATTACAGTCAACCAGCTTAAGTCCGATGTGTCCAACTGTGTTAAAAGTTTCACATCTTTCAGCATGCACATTGATTTCCATCTTGTGTTAATTTTATTAAATTGACACACTATCTGTTCTTCATTACTAAGAGCTTAATATTAACTGCCACTATTAATTTTCATTTTTCTGTTTTCTGCTGTTTTTAAATAAAGTATGGTCAAAACACAACAAAAGATGTAAATAATTATATGATCAAAGCACAATAAAAGATGTAAATAATTATACAAAGCCAGCATAATGTACAAAGATGCAAAACTTCTGAAACCAAACCATAGTATTACCATGTGAGCCCTTATAGGAAAATACAAAAGTAGCTTACAAAAGTAATACATAGAACTTGAGAATCTTCTAAAATGTTAATAGAAAAATTCCTAATTTGTCCCGGAAAGAACAAATTTAGTAAAATAAAAGAAATAGACTAACAGAATTAGTGATGAAATGACTATTAGATATAAAGCGTTACATTGCCAGAAAGTCCTGCAAAGGCAAGGTGTTGGTGGGTTTGTTTAAATAGTTTTTTTGTTAGTCATTGTTGTTAGCCCAACAGGTAATTTTGTTACCTGTTGTTAGCCCAACAGGTAATTTTGGTTTTATTTCTGCATGCTGTATTTTAAACTTAATTGTGACAACTTAGTTGTCTAGAGTTAAGTGAAGTATCATAATCTGTTCAATTCTTCCTTTGGCTGGAGAGACAGAGGTATATAGGTAGGACATACTCAAAGGAGGAATAAAATGCATCTTGGTCTCTAATTTTATGGAGCTGTGTTTCCTTAATTATATTTTCCTTGAGCTAATATTAAAATTTCACTACTTTGCATTTCGCAAACAGATGCCAGTGAAAGATGAGGGAGGGGGGCTGGATGGAAAGGAAAGGAAAGGAAAGCCGGCCAGGAATAGTTACCGCCTATATAGTAGGAGGACGTGCAGGAAGGAGGGCTACCTGGGCCAAATTAGGACTGAATTCTAGGGACACGATCGTGATGACTTCTCGTGTATACTGTCAAGCTCTCACTCCCTGGTAGTGCTTTCCCCCCATGCAGATGTTTCTGTTGCCTGCCCTTGGCTCTTGCTCAGCCGGTCCCTTACGTAACAGTTGGGCACAAAGGTGGTTGGGCTCCTTCTGCAGAGTTGCTGTCATGCAGGGCGGATGCTTCACCTACAGGTGCTGTGTGTGAATTCTCTGCTACCTGCGCTCCTGTTATATATACAAAGTATACATATGCGTACAGTATATGTACATGTTTACAATATATATAATGTGTACAGCTATACACACTCATGAGTGCATTGCAGAGAAACATTTTTCTTCTGAGAACAAAGATGCTACAATTCCTTGAGACTGATATGAAATATTTACCTCAGAAAAGTGTAAATGTGTGCCTTTCATAAATTAAGTCATAAGTTCCTCCATGAGATAACTCTCCCACAAGACTTAGAAAAGAAGAATTTTTGGTGATTGACCTCCAGGAGCCAGCCTTCTGACAGACATTTAAGAGCAGCGTAGTCACACCTCCCTTGTACCCAAGGTTATATTGTAAGTATTTGTTTTTTATTAAATTGTGAGCTCCTTGAAGGGAGCGATTATGTTTCATTTTTATACCTTTAGTATCTTGCCCTCAATACATGTTCAATGATACTGTCACACCTGATGTTCTTTTGACTTGTGACATCCTTTAACAGATGTATGAATTCAGGTAACACTTCAACACACACACACACACGAATCCCAGGGGTCAGTAGAGTCCTGGGGTGGGTACTAGAGGTTTGGTACAGGTGAGCCAGGAAGAAAGTTCAGAACTAATGATTTGTAGACAGGTGTTTAGGAGCTTATTGGATTTACAACCTGATTCTAGGCATCTAAGAAACCACTTGATTTTTGTAGCAGGGCAGGTTGAAATCCAAAAATCTGCTTGAAAGGAAAAAATGAGATAGGAGTGCTTATTTTCTCTTTGTATATTGCCGTCTGCTCTGTTCGTGGAAGGTAACCCACAGTGTGTATTATTGCCCTGTTCGTCAAGGACTGGATGAGAACAGCAAAAGCCCTGCAATTGTGAATTAGATTTACCAGTGGCATAACTTTTTATGTGAACTTTTTTTCTCTGCAACATGTGATGTGTGGAAAGCAGGCTTCAGACGCAAGTGATCTTGGGGGATTACTTAGTCTTTCTGTGCCTCAGTTTCCTTGTATTTAAAATGAGGATAGCAACATCTATGCCCTACAATTGTGAAGATTAGAAATAATATGTAAGAATTCTTTTAACTAGCACATAAGCTCATCTATAAATATTTGATGCCACATCCCAAACGTTGTTCTTTTTGAAATTTATAGACTTAAATAGGAAAAAAAATTAAAATGCAGACCCCAGAGAAGATAAGATTCCTTCAGGATAGAAGGAGGTACGTAATTTACAGTAGAAGCTTAGACTAAAAGCTAACATAACGAGAGATTCTGCCCTTAGCTCTGTAGTGGCCTTGAGTGCTGCCCCAAAGGTAACAGAGGACTTCATTCTCCAGACAGGGTCCTAAAACTTGAGTGGCACGCTGAGGGACGGTGACTGGCTTTGGCATCAGGGGAGCTCATCCTGGTTCAGGCGCTGACATTAACTCAGGATGATGCTGTGAGCAGTTACAAGCTGCCTACCCTCTGTGTTACTTTCTTAGGGCTGCCTTTAAAACGTACCACAAACTGCGTGGCTTAAAGCAATAGAAATTTATTCTTTTACAGTTCTGGAGACTAGAAGTCTGAAAGTAAGGTGTTAGCAGGGCCATGCTTTCTGAAGGATCTAGGGAAGAAGGCTTCCTTTCTTCTTCCCAACTTCTGGAGGCTCCTGTCAGTCCTTGGTGTTCGTGGCCCTGGAGGTGGATTGCTCTAGTCTCTGCCTCCATGACCACATGGGCTCCTTCGCATGGTGTGTTGCTTAATTTGATGTGTCAGCTTGAGTGGGCCACTGGTGCCAGATTACACACTGCTTCTGGGTGTGTCTGTGAGGGTGTTTCCAGACGAGAAGAGCTTTTGATTTGGGGAACTCAGTAAATGGTTTGCCCTCCCCAGTGTGGGTAGGCATCATCCAAGCTGTTAAGGAACTGAATAGAACAAAAGGTGGAGGAAGGAGGAATTCATCCCTTTTTTTCCTGTTTCGCCGATTGATAGCGGTCATTTCACTTCATCTTTTCCTGCCCTCAGACTGAGATGTACATCACTGTCTCCCCTGGTTCTCAGGCCTTTAGACTCACTACATTATGCTACCAGCTCTCCTGGGTCTCCAGCTTGCAGATGCAGATCATGGGACTTCTGAGTCTCCATCATCTTGTGAGCCAAGTCATTATAGTGTGTGTGTGTGTGTATGTGTGTGTGTGTATGTGTGTGTGTGTGTACAGACGGAGTTACCTGACTCCCAAAGTGGGTGGCACAAATATGCTTTCAGGTCTGTAGAAAATAAGTAGCTAGTCCAATCAGCTTTCTACCAGAACTCTTTCTTGGTAAGGTTGACTTAATAGCTGATAGGAAAGATAGGCCTTAGAAAATCCTTTGCTCCTTTAAATTAAGCAGGAGTATGGTGATTAAGAGAAAGGGCCAGACATGCCATTTGAAAGACACATTGGCTGTTTATGCATCTTATTTTGATCCTCAGATTTTTGAAAGCTGGGAAGCATGTGTGAAAAATGTTTCCAGGATAGCAAATAAATAAAAGCTCTCTTTAAAACAGCTTTACAGTGTCCACATTGCTTGCTCTTATGAGAGCTCAGGTGCTTATGGTCTTAATGTTCACTCTTATGGGTTTAAATGTGTTCCCCCAGCCCCAATTTATATGTTGAAATCCTAACCCCCAAAGTTTGGGTTATTAGAAGGGGGGGGACTTTGGGAAGTGATTAAGTCATGAGGGTGGAACCCTCATGAATGGGATCAGTGCTTTATAAAAAGGTCTCCAGAGAGATCCCTAGCCCCTCCCCCCACCCCATGAGGACATGGTGAGAAGGCGATGGCTATGAAGCAGGAAGGGGGCCCTCATCAGAACACGAGCATATTGGTGCTTTGATCTTGGATTCCCAGTCTGCGGGACTGTGAGAAGTAAATTTTTGCTGTTTATAAGCCACCCAGTCTGGCATCTGTTAGAGCAGCCCAAATGCACTAAGATGCCCCAGTACCTCAGAAGGTGACCTTATTTGGAAATGGGGTCATTGCAGATGTGATTAGTTAAGATGAGGTTATTATGGTGAGTTCTAATCCAGTATGATTGGTGTCCTTATGAAAAGGGGCAATTTGGGCCCAGACGCAGACATGCATAGAGCGAGATGATGTGAAGACACAAGAAGACGGTACCTTGATTTTGAACTCCTAGCCTCCAGAACTGTGAGAAAATAAATTTCTTTGGTGTAAGCCACTCACCTTGTGGTACTTTGCTATGGCCGCCCTAGCAAACAAATATGTACTTTCTGAGTGTATATTCCTACCAATCCCCAAACCTGAGTGGGGGGCTGGTGGTGAGGGAAGCCACTAACTGCTCAACTGATGGTCAGAACAGACCCCAGAACCAGAACTCCGGTTCCTTGGTGTCACCTTTAGCATTGTTCTTTTCCAAGAACGCGTTTCGTCAAGACTCAGGCGGCTGAGGAAATCGCAGTGCTCTCTCTCTCTCCGTTTTTCCTGCCTTTCCAACCAGCCTAGTTTCCAGAGCTACGTTTAAGACATAGCCAGCACTGAAAGTACAGAGGTCAGCCTTAGACGATTCTTGTGGCCCTGAGGAAAATGAGCAGGTGAGATCTGATCCCAGCCGGGGTCTCTGGCCCTTGGTTGCTGTGAGAGCAGGACTGAAGCAGTGGGCTTGTCAAGACAGTTCCCGTAGCTGTGAGGGGCCTCTCGAAAATAGAGCCGGCCCTCCCTGAGCCGGTGCTGACTTCCACAGAAGGAAAAGGGGAAGGAAAAAAGAAGCATTTTTTAATTAATAGTCTTAATGTGTATATTTATATACACACACACACATATTTTTAAATTTTATTTATTTGTTTATTTATTTTTCCTTTTCAGCCAGTACAGGCTACTCTATCATCTTTGAAGATGTTAGATGTGGGAAAGTGGCCAATTTTCTCCCTTTGTTCTGAGGAAGAATTGCAGTTAATTCGTCAGGCCTGTGTCTTTGGCAGTGCTGGAAATGAAGTTTTGTATACTACAGTCAATGATGAGGTAAATTTTGAAGAAAAAATTCAGCCACTTACAGTAATGGATTTGCTAAGCTGAAGATCTTGGGGGGAACCAAGGAATTAAGATCTTAAGAAAAGCATGGAGGGTAGATTCTTATATGTTATATAATGTTACACAATGAAGCAATGATTATGGGTTTGTCAGAAATAGAAGTGCTTGAACTAACAGTGGTCTTTCCCACAGATTTTTGTGCTTGGCACAAACTGCTCTGGTTGTTTGGGATTAGGTGACGTCCAGAGTACCATCGAACCTCGGAGACTGGATTCTTTAAGTGGCAAAAAAATAGCCTGCCTCAGCTATGGGAGTGGCCCCCATATTGTCCTTGCAACAACAGGTAACTTAGGGACACAGGGTAGAATTTTAGCCACTGCCTTATTTATTGAGAAACAAGACTTAGGACCACCCCTTAAATCGAGAACATACTTTTTGATTGGGTAGGAGTTTCTGGCTCTGCCCTGTGAACTTGACTCTACTTTGGACAACAGGAAATATGAACCTATCTGGATATCAGAGTAAGATAATGGAGCGGGTGGAATTTAGCAATTATTGGCACTTTTGATGTGAGAATGACAGGGCTGTAAGCCACGTAAGCCCCTTTTGTTTATACTTTAAAAGTTGAACTATTTTGCATTAAAATGTTGAATTCACTCTGGACTTTCTGAACCTGAGATCCCTGATCTATGAAATAAGACACTAGTGCTAAAGTCCAAGATGCCCTCTAACTCCTAGTACTCTGGGATTCTGACCATCAACAGTGACTGATGGCTATATTTGGTATTAGTAGTATAAGGAATTAAATACTTTCATGGCTATTTCATGAATTCACACTAATAGGATGTTATAATTAAATCATACCTTAGAGTTTTTCTTAAGCTGGGTATTCATTTTATTAGTATTCTTTGAACTGAATATAAAGTTTATAAATGAAAATATAAATTTTGGGGAATTTTGGTTGCCAGTAATAGGCTAGATTTTTTTGGACCACTTCTTCACTGGAAACAGCTAAAAATTCTAGATAAAATATTTAATTTTTTTTTCATTGAGGCATCAAAGCACTGACAAGGCAGAGAGGAATTATTGGATCATATTTAAGAGAAAGTGTGAACTAAGGTTAAAGGGGAACTTAGAGCTAGTTTTGCCTTAAGGGCATCTCCCTCTCCAATTAAATGGAGTTGTGGTTTGATGTACTCATGAGGTAGAAGGGATCATGAGTCAGAGACCTAACATGTTATGCTAGGTCCACAAAGGGCTACAATCTAGGGGCAAGGATGGGCTAGCTCTCCCATCTCTAAAGCCCTGGAAAGAAAAATCCTTGGCTGTGAGCAAAGCAAGGAGGAACAAAGAAAGAAAACCTCTCCCCAAAGGGTTGTAATCATGGATTTGTATTACAGTTCACATCAGACTGGGCGGTCCAAGAAATCTCAAGCCTTGGATTTATTAAAGAAGTAACTTTAAGTGCCTTAATGGCATCACAGAAGTTAATGCAGGTACTTCCTAGAGGAAGGTACCTTCACTTCATCCCAGGACCGAG
Organism: Mirounga leonina; assembly: GCF_011800145.1. Taxonomy (NCBI): domain Eukaryota; kingdom Metazoa; phylum Chordata; class Mammalia; order Carnivora; family Phocidae; genus Mirounga; species Mirounga leonina. The sequence goes on along the minus strand of NW_023270316.1, from coordinate 58,037,662 downwards.
GAAATATGATGCCAATGAAAAATGAGTGTTCAGTGACAATTAGTAGCACATAGTCAAAGATAACCAGGTACATGAGGAAACAAGGCACCATGAATAAGAACCAGCAAAAAAAAAAAAAAGACAGCAAAAACTGACTACTAAGTATCAGATATTAGAATTATCAGATACCAGTTACAAGATGACTATATTTACTGTGTTCGAAAAAGTACAAAATGAGCTTGAAGATACCTGCAGAGATCAAAGAAGATTTGAAAAAGAACCAAATAAACAATATAATTATCAAAATGAAAAACTCAGTGGGCAAGTTTTATAGCAGTTTAGACGCATCAAAAGAAAATTAATAAACTGGAAGATTAGAAGAAATTATCTGGAATGTAACACAAAGAGATAATATAGTAGAGAATACAGACAAAAGGAGTATATACTATATGATTCCATTTATTTAAAGTTCGAGAACAGGAAAAACTGAATTTTCTTATTCAAGATTATATATGGGGAACTTTTGGAGTGAGCATCAGGTTGTATTTCTTGACCTGAGTGGTAGTACATGGGTATGTGCTTTATAATTATTTATAAAACTGCATATATATTTATGAACTTTTCTGAATATGTATTATACTACACAATAAATAATATAATAACAATTTTAAAATTAACTTGATGATCATTTTATAGATAAGAAAATAGGCCCAGAGAAGTTAAATGATCTTACAGTCTTTTGACTTTCCATCTGATGTTTCTTCCTATTACTCTTAGTAGCATTTTTCTGCTCTTTATTAAAAACCTATCATCCAGCTATTATAATTGCATCCATTTAAATTTCATCTTGTTGCTTTGAGATAGAATATAGTTTATATTTTCCAAATGTAATCTTTTGTAGAATGAATTGGTGCTTTTGCACGTGAATTTTTAGTTTTCATTCATGGAGGTGTGCAATATATATGTTCATATAATAAAGTAGCTGTTTTGAAAGCTGGTTGTATTTCTTTTTATTTTCAGAAGGAGAAGTCTTTACCTGGGGTCATAATGCTTATAGCCAGCTGGGCAATGGGACAACTAATCATGGTTTAGTGCCCTGTCATATTTCTACTAATCTGTCAAACAAACAAGTCACTGAAGTTGCCTGTGGGTCTTACCATTCTTTGGTGCTAACATCTGATGGAGAGGTGAGAATAATTAGCATAAATCTCATTGATTTTTTTCAGTAAGATTATATAAATTCTTATAGCAGTCTTAGAAATATGATCATTTGATTAAAATAATCATCTTCCTCAAATTCAGTCTTATTCGTGTTAGCAATTCATAGTCCTGGTGGTTATACCATAAAGTGTACCTTTATGTAGTAGGGATTTCTGTAACTGCAAGATTTAAAAGGCTGTAATGTTCCTTCTATATTGCTATGCTCAAGGGTTTTATTTACAAAAAGAAAAATCCCAAAATGCTGGAAAACATGGCTAAGGTAAAGTTGATATTTTAATAATATTATGTGATATCTGAACAGAATTATTGCTATTTGTGTAGATAATACTGATAACCTAATTTTATCGAGTAATGCATTTTGTAGGAATGAATTTTATAAAAACTTCTCTGCCTGTGGTGTGAGAATTTATGCATATCCAGCACTTTGAGAGCGAAGATGAGACACTCTAAGTCCATGTTAGTGTCCATTTGAGACACTTTATAAGTTAGCGTGTTTCATTTTTTAATTCCCAGGTATTTGCCTGGGGTTATAACAACTCCGGGCAGGTAGGATCTGGATCAACAGCCAATCAGCCGATCCCTCGAAGAGTCACGGGCTGCTTACAGAATAAAGTAGTTGTGAACATAGCATGTGGGCAGATGTGTTCGATGGCAGTGGTGAACACTGGGGAGGTAAGAAAGTTGTTTCGTAAGTCGTTTAAGAAACCCGTTTGCCTTACCAGTGTGATACTGACATGTCATGTTTCTCAACAGAGAGCTCGCTTGCTTCTGTGTTTCATGGGCACTGAGTCTCTGGTTTTCCTTCAGGTCTATGTCTGGGGTTACAACGGAAATGGGCAGCTTGGACTCGGCAGTAGCGGCAACCAGCCAACTCCCTGTAGAATAGCAGCTCTGCAAGGCATTCGTGTCCAGCGGGTATGTCCACAATCGTTTGTATGGCAAAGATACCAACGGACGCAGCTTTCTTGGCAGATGAAAAGTTTAGCTGCTTGTTGTTTTCTTCACTGAAGTAAAGGCTAAAGCTCTATTTCCCTGAATTAAGTTGTAGATGTTCATCAGGAAATTTATGTTTCTAGGCCACTCTCATACATAGCTGTTGGAATGTAAATTGTTGCGATCTTTTCCAGGGAAACTTTGGCAGTATATATCAAGAGCCTTGAAAATATTTATACCCTTTGTTCTGTAATTTTATTCCTAGGGTATTATCCTAAGGAACCAAAAAGGAAGACACTTACAGAACTATTAGAGAAGATATAACAAAAGAAGAAAGAGAGAAAGAAAAAAAAATGCTAACTTCAATAAATAAATAATAGATGTAGCATAATTTATCTAATCAAATAAGTTAATGGTTAAATAAATTATACTAAATCTGTATGAATGGAAATGATGTTTACAAAAGGTTTTTAATGATATGGAAATAGTGCTATGTGATGTCAAGTAAAAATAAAGATACAGACGTGGTGCATGGAGACATGATACATATCCCTATATCTATATAGAAGTAGAAAAATAATCCTGATCTTGAGGTTACTTTCATATTTATACTTTTCTACATTTTTTCAACATTGAACATGTTTTACTTTTACAATAAAAAAGAAAAAAAATTCTTAAAAAGTAAAAGTGTGTTCCATATTCACTCCACACCCTTGATCTCTGTGAGCATGATGAATGCCATATTAAAGCTGAACAAACCAGACTCATGTCACCATGACTCATGTTGAAATTACTGCAGTTTTGGCCCCACATAGGCTAAGCTAGTTCTGGGCAAGTACTGGTTACCTTAATGTTTTGCCTCTCTGAGCAAGCTGCCTCTTCTTTTTTTTTTTTGCATCTTTGATTCTTAACCTATCTTGTGAAAGCGTATTTGCAGGCCTAAGTGGATTTGGTTTTTCTCTTTCCAGGTTGCCTGTGGCTACGCACACACATTAGTGTTAACAGATGAAGGCCAAGTGTATGCTTGGGGTGCAAATTCTTATGGCCAGTTGGGCATTGGCAATAAAAGTAACCAGTCCTATCCTGCGCCTATCTTCATGGAAAAGGACAGGTAATATGTGCATTTTCAAAATAACTTGCATGTCCTTTAGTGATAAAACAGAACGTAGACATGATATAGAATTGTGGGGAACTTGCTGCTAATATTAGAATATTCTTTCATGAGAACATTCATTCCTTTTTAAAATTGCCTTTTGGAGGCACCTGAGTGGCTCGGTTGAGCAGCCGACTCTTATTTTCAGCTTGGGTCATGATCTCAGGGTCCTGGGATCAAGCCCGTCATCGGGCTCCGTGCTCAGTGGGGAGTCTGCTTGAGGATTCTCTCTCCCTCTGCCCCTCCCCACACTCATGCTCGCTCTCTCTCTAAAATAAATAAATAAGTCTTTTAAAAATAAATAAATAAAATAAAATTGGCTTTTGAACTGTTGGGGAGTTTGTATGTTAAATATTCTACTTTCACTTACTCATATTTCAGCTACTCTACACTAACCACAAGGACTAAACCTCCAACAACTATCCTACTTTATTCTTCTCCCTCACAAATTACCTTTTCCTCCTCCTTATTGTTTTCGGTTTTATATTCTTAAGAGGAAGTTGAATAACACCTTAAGAGGTCAATCTTCTGTGGCTTAGGAAAATGAAAGTATCTCAAATAGGGTAGGGTATAAAGCTATTCACTCAGCTACTTATAAAATGTGCCAGTTGAAAGGATAGGACTGTCTCATTATTTTAGCTCCTAAGCTATCACTATGGGGACATGTAAAATGGTTAGAAAATTAAGACTTAGTTTTGCCCACTTCTTTGCAAGGTTGTGTTAAGTAATTTGCTAATTAAAAAAATCCAGAATTTTTCCCCAAATTATCCTACTATTTCTGAAAGCCTTTTGAGTGTCTCAAACATGGCTATATCACTGCTTTTTCATTCTACATTTTTAAAATTATTTCATTAGTCTTTCTGTTAAACCAGGGTTGTAATCATTGTAGAAATTACTATATTTCCTTTTTTATTGTGCATATTAATTTTTGTTAAATCTGATTTTAAAGTAAATATATGGACACATAGATTATCTTGCATTTTTATACAATTCTTTTATATTTTCCTGTTGGAATATTTAACAATGAAAGTGAAGAACAAGATTGTCAGTTTCAACCCACTTGTTTTCATTTGAGTGTTATAAGCTTGGCTAATTTTACTTAACCTGTGTCAAATAGGTTAAAAAAAAGACCTGTTTTTGGTTTCTTTCCCCAAAATCTTAGGATAAGACCCTGGACCTCTTAAGGCCTGGGAAGGAGGAGAGGGACTGGAGGCCGGAACCTGTGGGTGTGGATACATGCACACAGCCATGCTATTTGCATTTCCCTTCAAGGTAGCTCAGAGCTACTCAGTGGAAAGAGAAGGGACAGTCTTGAGGCTTTGAACAATCACAAAACTGCCTCAGTTTAGCAAATCCAGTCAGTAGGGACGTTTAGTATTTAGACACACAACAAAGAAGTGTTAAAGAATCAAGTAAAGGTGTCATGGAAATAAGAACAACATATTTGTATGGCACTTTACCATTTTTCTGGTGCTGTCACACTTCACATACATTTTAACTCATCTGCAACTGGACTTGCCAAATCCACTGCTATCTGCCCACCGGCAACTTGCCCCACGTTGCACTGCCGGTCCCCGATCACCCCAGAATGAGCGCCACGTCTTCTGACTCTAGTCACGCTGGGCCAGATGGATTATAGGGCAGCGTGGTGGGGGAGGCAGGAGAGGCAGAAAAGCAGGGCATGGGAGTTATGGAGTGTCAGCTCCTTACCTGGTACTTGAGAGTACTGCTTTTTTGTCTATTTTAAAAACTCAATTTAAAAAAAAAATCTTTTTGACTTTTTTCAAATTTTGAATTATAAATGTAAAAAAAAAACGTGGAAATAGCTACACACTTGCATGCTCACTGTAGTCCACATAATCATTATTTGGGCTCTAAATATCATGGATGAATGTTTTGAAGGAGATATTCCTGCTTTTCTCTTTTCCATGCCTGAATTCGCTGTGGTCATCCCTGAGTTTGCAGGCTCTCCACCACACGAATATTGCAAGGGAGGAATTTGTAAGTCTGCTGGGACTTGTTTTGCACGTACCCACCCTTTTCAGTGACTGAAATTTGCAGATATGTTATGACTTATCTCTCAAGAACTCACTTCTGACTCTTTGGGACCCATTTCATGGAAGTCTGACTAATTAGAAACAAAAGGATTGAATTTAGGGTGGGGTGGATCTCCAGGTCCTGGTTACCTATTCACAGAAGTGGGAAGTGAAAATCTGTCTACATTGGATCCTTTGCTCAAATGACAGCCCAAGGAAAACCTTTTAAAATTTTTCCCACAGAGTTCTACTTCTGATGAAGAATGCTAATAACATTTGTTAGCAATTTATGTTCACATAAAAGTAATTTTAATGACTAAAGTGATTCTCTTCTCTCTAATCCAGTCATTCCCAATCTTTCTGAAGTCTCAGTACTTTGATTTACCAGCATTTGTCTTTGTTCCTGAAGTTTCATAAAAGCATATTTGAAGTTAAACTGATTTAAAGCTAACTTTGCCTTGTGTTTCTGTGAATTTTGTGACACCTTGTGATAATTGGTAATATGTTGGCCTCTTACAAAGCCAGGCTTGGGAGTCACTGCTCTGGACCCTTATTACCATTCTTTGTTCTCCTCCCTTCTCGCTCACAAGTCACCTTTTGTCTCTCCTCATTGTTTTCTGTTTTACATGCTTCCTCACTCTCTGCATTTTCATTTCTAGTACCACACCCATTAAGCTGCGTTCGTTGGGGATCATTCTGGGGAGGTGACACAAAACTCATTTATTAGGAACATGTAGTACCTTCTTGTCATTGCACGGGGCTGCAAACTAAAATGTGAAATATGCCAGACATCCTGCCAGTGAAGGTTAGCTCAGTTCACAGTCACCATCTGTTGCATATTAGACTGGAAAATCTGAGCTTCGGAGTTTGCTTCTTGGTGTGAATCAGATTTAAGAACAGATGACCTTGGGCCACAGCAGGAAGCCTTGGCAGTTGGTTGGGTCCCACGCTTAGACCTGAAGGCTCCCTCTAAACTGTCTCCACTCTTGTTCCTGTAGCAGCTGCTGCCGTCAGCCAAGCCCGTGCCCCACCCCTGACTTCCCGTGTGCTGCTAGGTGCTCCAGGTAAACGTCACGAGGCCGTGTGTAGGGAAGGCCAGCGCTCCACAGCCTTCCGCATCCCAACCCCTTTGCCGGGTCTGTTCCACCCTTTCTCCACGAAGCCGTGTTCCTGCCTCTTATAAGGGCAAAGGCTGCTCCCGTTCCATGGAGGCTCATAAAGATATTCCAGAAGCGAATGTAGGAATTAAATTATTCTGGTTTTCTGATGTTGGGTAGAAGGACACTGCTGTGTTTCCATCAGTTACATTTTTCATAGAACATTACCAGGGAAAAGAGATTTTAAGTGGTCTCCCAGAGTTCCTGCAGCCACTGGTAAACACTTGAGTCACCAGAAGAAACTGGTTTTGAATGTGCCCTGTGCTGGGTAACTGATTTCATTTACTCTTCACCACAAGGCTGTGAAATGACTGCTACCTTGTCTTCTGCTCTCCTCACTTTTTTTTTTTTTAAGATGATAAAATGATGATAAGAGTCTAAGTAACTTGGCCTCCACAGGCTGCTGGCTGACCCCCTGCCCATTGCATCAAGCCACGTAAAATGAAGTATGTTGCTGCCCTCACGTTTGGTGTAACGTGTGAGGGTAGATGATAATAGTAGATGCCCTTTCTTGGAATAAACATATTTACTCTATTTCCTTCCCCTTTTTTCTTTATTTGTTGAAAAGAGAAGCCAAATAGGATTGGCCATTTTCCCTGTGTGGGCAAGGAAGTTTCTTTTGTAAAGCCCATAGTGGAAGTTTGGGCCCATTCACTGACTTACCCATGCAGGTAGGAAAGGTGTCACTACCTGAACTGATCATTGGGAATGTGCAGTCTCTATATGAGGGAGGCTTTGCCACTGAAAACACTTAGCAGTAATTCTGTTAAGAAGCCTCTACTGGTAGCTGCTATTTGTACACCAGACACTGTGCTGGGTGTTTGACATTTTATCATTTAGTTCTCACGTACTAGCCTTGCAGTGTGATGAAACTGAGGCTCCTAGAGGCTCGGGAACATTCCCACAGTCACATGGCCTAGTGGTAGAGCTAGGATGAGCCCTTAGTTCTGTTTGACTCCAGCGTCCAGGCTCTTCACCGTGGCACATCGTACATAGCCTCGTTTCTAGTACTCCTGTTTTCAAGAGCTGAGAGCTGCCCTTGAATAAATCAGTGAAATTGCTTGGGCCACACATGAAAACAATACATTTGGAGGCAAGCCATCTCCAGCTTGTATGATGACCATCTTCCCTCCTTGGCTGGGAAACATCCAATTAAAACAGGTGGTGGAGGGATGTCTCCATCCTTCAATTGCTAGCCTGTCAGTGAGGTCTTCCACCCCTCAGTTGCTCTGTGTTGTTGAGTCTTTCCCAATTAGTCAATAAAATGACCTATAAATTGCTTAGGAAGACACCATATTAAGGAGAGAAACACACTTAGAGAGAAATAAGCCAGTGATTCAGCCTGCCAACAACTTATAATCTAGCTGAAGAGGTAAGACATACGTCCCAGAGAGGATAGGGGCCAGGCTGGAGTGGTGTAGACAGGATGTACTTCAAGAGCTCAGGTGAACGAGAGACCTCTTAGTCTGGGGCTATTTGAGCTGGGCCTTGAAAGATGGGCAGGATTTCTAAGGCAGAGAGAAAGGAAAGAACATTCTTAAGGGACTTTAACTGTGAGTAAGAATATTGAGGGGCCGTGAGTACATCTGTGTGTTGGAACATAGGGTATGTAGGCAAATGTGATTTGAAAGAGGGCTAGATCATGGAAGGTCTTAATGCCACATGTCTGGATTTTATCTTGTGGGAAGCCACTGAGGGTTTGAAAGTACTGATGAGAATGGTGTTTTCGGAGGATTGTTAACCTGCCAGCCTTGTGCAGTTTGGTTCAGAAAAGAGAGAGTCTAAGGCAGGGAGACAAAGGAGGCTGTTACTTTGGTCCAGATACGGGGTGTGCCTTACCTAGGGTGGTGGCAGATGGGAGAAATTACAAAGAGAGAATCTGTATGATTTGTCAACTGGATATTCTGAAAAAAAGTGGTTAAGTGAGAAGGGAGAAGAAGTCAAAGATGACTGTGAAGTTCTGAGCCTAAGTCACTAAGGATGGTGGTAGTATGGTCTGCTGTGACAAAATCAGGATGGCGACCTCACTTAGGGTAAACTAGTTCGCTATGTTTCCTGAATCTGTACAGTGGTTTATACTTAGAGAAAATTAATTAGTTCCAAATCAACAAAAACAGAGTTTTCCATTAGAGAAGTATACAGACAACTACCCCCGTGGCCATCATGAACTTACCGGGCTAGGGTCTAGCATATGTCCGTTTCTGAAATCTGCTCTCTTGGGCTCTTGAAGATAGAGTCCAGTGACTCAGGACTATTGACCTTACTGTTTGTAGTGCGAGTTGGGGTGGCCCACAGCATGTTCCATCTAACACTAAAATTGGTGAAATTTTGATGAAAATATTTCTCGATATTGGGTCAAGACCTGCATTAAGTATCAAGTCTTTTTTACGTACTTCATTAAGTCCTGTTTTAAGAAAAAAAAAAAAATTAGATCACTGTTTGGTTAATTTGTTCGTTTTGGTCTCTCCCCTTGGATTGTACTTGATTTCACAATGGGACGGTACTTATTTTTGGAGGCCTACTGGCTAGAAGTGGTAATAACAAGCAGATCTTCATGACTTGCGCCGTTGAAGGATAGCTAAAACGTAAAGAACTGATTGGTGCCTGAAAATTTAGGAGATTAAGTCTTCTGTTGTTTTTTTTAAATCAGTTAAGGCGAAGGGAAGGAGAAATCAACTTGTTTCTTCTCCCGTTTGCCGCGTTCACTTGGTCTTTCTTTGTGAACTTAGAATTATAGAGATCGCGGCCTGCCACTCGGCGCACACGTCGGCGGCCAAGACCCAGGGCGGGCACGTGTACATGTGGGGCCAGTGCCGGGGCCAGTCGGTGATCCTGCCCCACCTCACCCACTTCTCCGGCACCGACGACGTGTTCGCCTGCTTTGCCACGCCGGCCGTCTCGTGGCGCCTCCTGTCCGTGGGTGAGCAGTCTTCGTCCCTTTGGGTGCGGGCCTGACGCGAGGAAGGCAGCGCTGGTGCTTTCTGTTGTGATAGTAAGGACTTTTTTAGGTGCAGTATCATACAATTGATTTCTGTCTAATGGGCTCCTGTGAAAGGAAGCTAACTTGATGGATTAATTTTTCCTGAAAGAATCAGAAAGCAACATCACGTACTACATTAAAAGCAATTTTATTTGACTGCTTTTAATTTTCCTGGGAAACTATATCTTTCATTTTTAGCCAGTCTGTTTACTGAAACATGCAAAAATTTCATTGAGTGGAGCCCTTTGGGGCTTTTTAGTTGTTGGTTTGCCAGATTTGCAAGCAGATGTGTGTGAGGCTCTTATCCTTGACGATAGAGATGTGAAAATCCGTATTTAGGGGAAAAAAGCATTGCTCCGTTGGTCATGTATTTTGGGTATTTTCATGAGAGTCCACAGAGCAGTGCTATATTCTGGCCTGCGTTTTCTCTGTGTCTGTAGTTAACCCTAGAAACGTTTGGTGTTCCTCTCTCAGAACCCGACGACCACCTTACAGTGGCCGAGTCGCTCAAGAGGGAATTTGACAACCCCAACACGGCCGACTTGAAGTTCCTGGTGGATGGAAAGTACATTTATGCACATAAAGTCCTTCTCAAAATTAGGTAAGGAATCATTGATTTTGAGAATCGAAATAAATACATTCACATGTTCTAGGTGTTCACAGAACTATACTAAGGCAGGCTGATTTTGCCCTACGAGCATACCGTGCAGCCAGGGAGACACGGTATGCGTGACATGAGAAATGAGAACTAACAGGGGCCGGTGTAGTGAGAGCCCGGAGGGGCGCAGGGGGAGGGGGCATCAGGGAGTGAGGACTCTCAGCTTCCGTAGAGACCTTGCAGGTGGTCTGTGCAAGTTGGTGTTGGGCAGCCAGCTGAAGCTCGGCGAGCATGTTCTGGGCTTTGAGCACCACGTGGGCCGCTTCCACAGAAGGGGCCTTCCCCGCCTAGGAACTGAGCTTTGTCACCCCCCTCATCAGTTGGGATAGTGAACTTTGAGATGCTCGGAAAAAAGAAGGTGAGGCTTTTGCAGGACAACAAAGTCTGGGGTAAAGTTAACACAGATGACAAAAATCAGATTTATTGATGTATTAATTTCTTTTTTTTTTTTTTTAAAGATTTTATTTATTTATTTAACAGAGAGATAGCGAGAGCAGGAACACAAGCAGGGCGAGTGGGAGAGGGAGAAGCAGGCTTCCTGCCAAGCAGGGAGCCCGATGTGGGACTCGATCCCAGGATCCTGGGATCGTGACCTGAGCCGAAGGCAGACGCTTAAAGACTGAGCCACCCATCATCACCCAGCCCCTGATGTATTAATTTCTGAGCCAATGAGCTGCATCCATTTGAAGGGTGCAGTTTGAGGAGCTTTGACATATATATTTATGCCTGTGAAACCACTGCCTTAAATCAAGATACAGAACGTTTCTGTCACCCCTCAAAGGTCCCTCATGCCCCAGGCCTGCACCCGGGGAGCGGGAGGGGGGGCGCCCCACTATGGCGGGTCTGCGCCTGCAGCCTCGTCCTGTAAGTGCTGGTGAGTGAGCTCTCCGGCCGGCAAAGGAAGCGAGGGGCCAGGACAGGGACACGAAGGTGTGCAACTGGAAGCGAATGCTGCGCGGTGCTTCTCGTTGTCCGTCCCCTCTGTGAGCCCCACGAGGACGTGTGTTGGGGGGGGGGGATCTGCTCTCGCCGGGAGCAAGGGCCCCACGGGCTTCTCTCTTCCTTCAGGTGTGAGCATTTTCGTTCTTCTCTGGGAGACAACGAGGATGATATCGTAGAAATGAGTGAATTCTCGTATCCTGTTTACCGGGCCTTCCTGGAATACCTGTACACGGACAGCATCAGCCTTTCCCCTGAGGAGGCAGTAGGTAATGGCCCCGGAGCTTTCCCGGCCCGCGGCAGCGTGCGCGGGAGCCGGCCGCGGCCGGAGTTCTCTTGCTGGGCGTCAGACCCAGCCCTTTTCCCTTGTTACTGCTTCGTACGCGGGGTGGCTGGGTAGCTGTCACCCGGCCAGCGCTGTGGAGGGGCTGCCATTGCCCCGGAACTAGTGTACGTCAGTAACGCCCGTGACTGTCCGGGACCTGCTGCCTTCGGGTGTTTGCAGCGGAGACAAGATAAAATGCACGCGGGAATAGTAAGCCCTGCTGGTCTCCAGAGCCAGGAGTTTCCCTCCACACGGCTCTGGGGCCGAACGCTGTGGGCGTTCTGGGGCCCCCTGTCCTGAAGCTGGTGTGGGGCATAAAAAGCAATACAGGTTATCAAACAGGCGCAGAGTGAAAACCGTCCTACGTCTCAGGTGACCGCCGTCAGCAGCATTGTTGGCCAGAGGCACAGAGAATGAAAGAATTACTTCTGTAAGGACTTAAAGAGTTCAGCCCTCAAATTTTTAAATGAAAGACTCCTTTCACGTGTATACATCCAGTATCACTTTGTACCTGAGATCAGCATTTAATTTTCCTCAGGTAAACAGAAATGTGACTTCTGAAGTTTTATAGTTTGCCGTCCCTTCTTCCACGAATGTTTTAGTGCCCAGGCCCCGTGCGTGCCACAGCTCTGGCCTTACCCTGGGGAGCTGGTATTCGCATGAGCACCAGTCCTAAACGAGTCAATCCAGGCGGTCAGTGAGGAGGGCTGGGAGGGCCTCCGGGAGGAAGTGTGTGGAGCAGAGAGCTGGGGCAAGCAAGAGCGAGCGAGCAGTACCCAAGGGAAGAGCCTTCCAAACACGGGAAGCGGTGAGTGCAGAGGTCTGAGACAGGAAAGGATTCCGCATGTGGAGGAGGAGGGAGGGAGGCGGGGGCGGGAGGGAAGTCACACTCACTGTGGTAAGTATTAGGTCAGGCAGCAGGATGTGGGCAAGAACACGCCTGCCCTTGGAGGCCATGGTGAAGTGCTTGTTTTTTTCTTGGTATGATGGAAAGCCTTGGAAGGTTTTGAGCATGAGGCTTCTGTTATTTAGGATTTGCTTTAACAGCAACATTTAAAAAAATTTTGGCTTAAACAGGATAGTTTCTCATTCACACAGGGAGACAGTGCAGGGCATCCCTACGTGTGGCTCCTGCCCTCATGGTCCAAGACTGTGTTTGCATTACCTGCGGCAGGCTGGAGGAAGGGACCACAAGGAAGGGGCAAATCCCAGTGTCTCTTAAGGCAGGGTCCTGGAAGTTCCACTTATTCCAAACCATGGACCAGAGATGGCCAAGGACAGAACCCCAGCCGCATGAGAGGTTGGGGAAAGTGGTCCTGGAAAAAAAGGGAGAATGGATCTGTGTGGATATGGGGGGCGGGGGAAGCGAGGCAACTTCTACAGTAGGAGTGATGTGATGTGTTTTATTTTTTTATTTCAGTTTTTTAATTTAAATTCTAGTTAGTTAACATATATGGTAAGATTGGTTTCAGGTGTAGAATTTAGTGATTCATCACTTACGTGTAACACCCAGTGATCATCACAGCAAATGTCCTCCTTAATGCCCATCACCCATTTAGCCCATTCCCGGCCCACCTCCCCTCCAGTAACCTTCAGTTTGTTCTCTAGAGTTAGGAGTCTTTTTTGGGATGCCTGGGTGGCTCAGTCAGTTAAGCATCTGCCTTCGGCTCAGGTCATGATCCCCGCATCAGGCTCCCTGCTTAGCGGGGAGCCTACTTCTCCCTCTCCCACTCCCCCTACTTGTGCTCTGTCTCTCTATCTCTCAAATAAATAAATTAAATCTTAGAGAGCATGGGGAGGGGCAGAGGGAGAGAGAGAATCCTCAAGGAGACTCCCCACTGAGCACATGCCTGACACAGGGCTCAATCCCAGGACCCTGAGATCATGACCTAAGTGAAAATCAAGAGTCGGCCACTTAACCAACTGAGCCACCTAGTTGCCTATAGTTAAGAGTCTCTTATGGTTTGCTTCCCTCTTCTTTTTTCCCCTTCCCCTGTTTGTTTTGTTTCTTAAATTTCACATATGAGTGAAATCATACAGTATTTGTCTTTTTCTGACTGACTTATTTCACTTAGCATGGTATGCTCTAGCTCTATCCACGTCATTGCAAATGGCTAGATTTCATTCTTTTTGATGGCTGAGCAATATTCTATCTTCTTTATCCATTCATCAGTTGATGGACATTTGGGCTCACTCCATAGTTTGGCTATTGTTGATAGTGCTGCTGTAAACATTGGGGTGCATGTACCCCTTTGAATCTGTATTTTTGTGTCCTTTGGGGTAAATACCTTGTAGTGCAATGGCTGGGTTATAGGGTAGCTCTATTTTTAACTTTTTGAGGAATCTCTGTATTGTTTCCACAGTGGCTGCACCAGTTTGCATTCCCACCAGCAGTGCAAGAATGTTCCCCTTTCTCTGCATCCTCGCCAACATCTGTTACCTCTGTTAATTTTAGCCATTCTGACAAGTGTCAGGTGGTATCTCATTATGGTTTTGATTTGCATTTCCCTGATGCTGAGTGATGTTGAGCATCTATTCATGTTAAAAGACCAGTAATTATGATGGTTCAGGTGCAAGGTGGCTATACCCTGGGTTAAGGTGGCGTAGCAATGGAGGTGTTGAGAAGAGATCACATTCTGGATATATTTTAAAGATGAAGCTGATGGGATTTGCTCACGGATGGCACGTGGGGTGTGAGGAAAAGAGAGAAGGATCACTGCTCTAAGGTATTCGGCCTGAGTAGCTGGGTTAATGGAAATATCATTCACTTAAGATGAGGAAGATGGAAAGCAACAGGTTTTGCCCTTGAGTTTGAAAAGTCAAAGGAGTTTGAGTTGCTTCTTAGACATCTGCATGGCAGTTCTTTTTATAGGCCCACTCCCAACATTTGCAGGGCCCTGGGTGGGAGTCCAGATAAAGGCCCCTGTACATTTGTATAAAAGTTCAAAGTTATATGTGTCAGTTGAAATATGTTCAATCCTCATACTTTGAAAAATATACCTTTATTGAGAACTGAAAGGCCAGGCTGGAGTTTTAGTTGGAATTGAGGATTTTAGGACTCCTTAGAGTTCCTCGCGGGAATGCACAGGAAGCACAGACCTCAGGCCTCCAGCTTGCGGCCGGCCATCTTTCTTTACCCACCACCAGCTACACCCTGCATTGCAAGGGGTGTGTGGGCCTCCCAGCCGGCGCATACAAGCTCCATCCACCCCCTTCCTGCTGGGGCTGGGCATCTGTGCACTGGTGGTGTGGTCTGGAGGGGAGGGAATATCCACATATGTGGCCTCAGGGCCAATTAGATAGGGAATTCCAGAGTCCCCTGTGATCCCAGTGTGGTCTAGGAGTAGGTGCGTGGCTCCCTGGCCACTGTGGGGAGGGTTGTGCCTGGAGGAGGTGCAGATCCGGGCTGTTTTGAGCTGGGGCTCAGGACAGGGTCTTTTCTGAGGGCAGCATTTCTGTGATTCTGAAGCTCAGGAGGGTGTGGGGCTATAGATAGGAATTTGGGAGTTTTGGAGAACTGACCAAAAACAATTGAGCCATCATAGCTCTCAAGATTTCAAAAGATTTCAATTCCTCCATGGGGCGATAGGCCCTTCTTCTATAATTTTGATAGTATTGGTCATGTTACAATGAAAACAAGCTTCCAGCCCAGGCCTCCCACATGCACACAACTTAGTAGCAGAGAGATGGAGAAACAGTTGATGTTGTCAGATTGATGAAATCCTGGCTCTTCGTGCTTTAGGCCTCTGTGAAGCACCTTGCACGAAAGGTTAGCCTGCAGTAGAGGTGACCCTTTTCTAGTAGAGGATACAGCTAAGCTTTTGATCAGGCGGCAAGCCAGGCCTGAGTGTAGACCTAGCAAGTGTGGCTCTCCGAGAGCGGGCACTGCCGGTCTCCTGCTGCTTCGTCCCATTCACGCGGGGGCAGGAGGAGCCTCCAGTATTTCTGGCCAGGCCTCCTAGCCAAACACCACGCCTTTCATAATGACAAAGTATTTCTGGCGTTCTTTATGCTGATTAACAAATGCTCTCATGGAGATTTAGAGAGCCATATCCCTGGCTTACATAGGTTTCTCTCTCTGCAGTGACTGATGTGAAAGTAGGCGACAGAGAATACAGCAGGAATCATCAGTATGTATTAGATGGCATTTTAAGCTGGGGGGCAGGGGGTTGGTGCTGGAGGTCACTGAGGATTGAACCCTGGGGCGCTCAAACATTGGGAAGTTAGGAAGAATGGCCCAGCCAAGAGACTGAAGAGAATTAGGGAGAAGAAAAACAGCAGCAAGTAACACAGTGTTTCAAGAAGACGAGTGTCACCAGCCACATGGAACTGGGTGTAAATGTTGAGTGAGACGGAACTGGAGAACAACCCCTTGGGTCTGGCTCCATGGAAGCATTGATGGCATCGGGGCGTCGAGGGGATGGGATTCTGCTGGAATGGCTTCGGGGGAGAATGGGAAATGAGAACATGGAGGCAGCAGACAGAGAGGATGTTTCCCAGGTTTGCAGAGAAATGGGGGAGACGGATGGGAGGCACATGTATCCATGAAAGGTTTCTCTTTTTTCTTCCGTAAAATTATGGGCACTGTTTAAGCATGTGCATGTGCTGAGGGAAATGACCCAGGAGGACAGGTCATAATGCAGGGGGAGGGACAATCCCAGCAGCCTGTCTAGGAAAAATATTCAGGCCATTTTCACTGTGCGCCTGCTTTTCCGCGGCTGCTCGTTTGCGGGTTGTGTTTGCTCGGTTCGGCCGCATTCCCAGGTGGAGCCACGCTCAGGATGGAAGTCAGCGTGAGTCTGAACATACACGGCTCTTCCCCAAGGCTTATGTTCAAGTATGCTCTCTGAAGGGCGGAGCGAGTTGAAGCAGGATGCTTGAAATCACTCCCCCTAATAAACATCTCTTCCCACCAGGGTTGCTAGATTTGGCTACATTTTATAGAGAAAATCGTTTGAAAAAGCTCTGCCAGCAAACTATCAAGCAAGGAATCTGTGAGGAGAATGCCATCGCTCTGCTTTCGGCTGCCGTGAAGTACGATGCTCAGGTCAGCAAAGCATGCTTTCGACTAGCTGACCTTCTGGGAAAATGTTAGGTGTTTACCTCATACATTAAACTCGAATCAACTCTAAGAGATTAAAGATTTAATGTAAACAAGTGAAGTAACCAGAAGTACCAGAAAAAGTGAACATTTATATATTGTTAGGGTAGCTCTCCCAGGCAGAAGCCATAGGAAAGGATTGATAGATCTAATTTCAGAAAGAAAAAAAAAGTCTATACACCAAAAATGCCACCGAGAAAATTAGAAAGTAAATGATACACTGGGGAAAATATCTGCAACATATCATGAAGCATGTTTACCATAGTTAATGCAGAGTTCTTGGAAAACAGAAAGAAAACATGACAGTTTGATGGAAATAAATGGACCAAGAACAAAATGGGCTTATGAATAAATGGAAAATATAAGTGAAAACAAGGTATAATTGTTCACCTGTGACACGGGGAAACATAATCTTAAGAGATAATGCAGGCTCAGCATGATGGATGTTCTCCTGAACAGCCGCTGAGGGTGTGAACTGGGGCAGTCGTGTCAGGGGTCATCGGTACCAAGTGTACTGAGAGCTTTAAAGGGGCAGTTCTTGGGTGCCTGGGTGGCTCAGTCGGTTAAGCGACTGCCTTCGGCTAAGGTCATGATCCTGGAGTCCCTGGATCGAGTCCCGCATCGGGCTCCCTGCTCGGCAGGGAGTCTGCTTCTCCCTCTGGCCCTCCCCCCTCTCATGTGCTCTCTCTCATTCTCTCTCTCTCAAATAAATAAGTAAAATCTTTAAAAAAAAAGGGGGGGGGCAGTTCTTTAAGGAATTCCCTTGTAGGAATTTATCGTAAGGAAGTGATCATGGATTCGGACAGAGACTTAGCTTCAAAGATGTTTATTGCAGCACTGTTTATAATTTTGAAAAATTAGAAAAAGCCAACAGGAACAGTGGAGGATTGTTTCAACTGTAGAATGTTAATACTATGAAATTATATAGCTACTCACAGTGTATTAATTGAAAAATGATGCCCCTATTTTTGTTTTTTATTATAAGTAGCTGAATTTAAAAAGACTGAGATTCATTATCGACATAGAGAAAAAAGACTGTCAAAGGCCATCTTTGAATGGTGGGATTATGGATGATTTTTATTTCCTATCTTTGCTTGTTTTTTTTCTGAACTTTCTACAGTGACCGTGTATTGTTTTGATAATAAAGAAAGGAAAACCTGACTTAGAGCTAAATCTTTAGGAAGCAGGCCATACTTCTTGGAGTCGATTTCCTTCTGTTATTAGGATATCCTCTCCTTTGGTCAAAAAACAGGAACATTTAGTGGTGGGCAGAAAAAAGCTTATAACTTCTTTTCTGCTTATATAAATAAATATGCTTATTAAAGAAAATTTGGAAAACATAAAAAGGAGGAAGAAGATGACTCATCAGCCAGAGAACATTAACATT
The DNA here is from genome assembly GCF_011800145.1 of Mirounga leonina. Taxonomy (NCBI): domain Eukaryota; kingdom Metazoa; phylum Chordata; class Mammalia; order Carnivora; family Phocidae; genus Mirounga; species Mirounga leonina. The sequence goes on along the minus strand of NW_023270316.1, from coordinate 58,019,793 downwards.
TTCATACAGCTCCTTCTGTTTTTCCCTAGGTCACATGATGTAGATTTCTCTAAACTGGATTTTTTTCACCTAACATTTAAAAAAAATCTTAACCCACCTTGAAACCTTCACATTTAAAAGCATAGTGAATGTCTTTCATCAACCTAATCATATATTGGGCCCGAAAACATGCACAATGCTTCATGGCTAGGCATCGCCTCTGCAGTCTTTCCTCAAGTTTCTTGAAGTCACGGGGGGAGTCCTGGGGGCTGGCGGGCTCTCTCCCAAGTGATGAGGTAGTGGGCACACGGTGTTTCCACCTGAACTAGGCTTCATTTTCAAGACTTCCTCATAGTCCCTATTTATGTGAATTATCTGTGTGGTTACCTTCCGGCCCTCTGTCTTCTAGAAAGTGAGCTCCTTGAGGAATGGCAGGGACCTTGTTTCGCTCACAACCTTACGCCTAGTGCTGAGGGTATGCCTAACACAGAGTGGAAACCCTTTTCAGGCAGAAACCTTTCAGCTCCTCCAGGAGAATATAAAAGTGGAGTATTTTAACAAATACTGCAAACGGGATGAACAATGCAAATACTGTCTCAAGAGGAAGGTACAGAATTCATACACATCGTGCCTATCTCTGAGAAGAAAAAGATTCTTTGCGTGGGCTGGCATGAAGGAACTTGGATATTTTACTCTGTGTTATTTAAATTTTTACAAGCATAGATTCACATTAGCTGCACAGTTTTAGAACTGTTCTTTAGGTATTGCTCTACCAACATTTCTTCCTCTTGGCTCTCAAATCCTTTTTCCTTCCTGTGTCTTAGGAGTTTTCATGCGATGTTGCATTGCATTGGGATATACAAATTTGTTAAAACATTTTTTGTTGTTATTCCTAGGATTTAGAAGAATTCTGCTTCAGGTTTTGCATAAACCATTTGACTGTAGTAACACAGACTTCAGGCTTTGCAGAAATGGACCATGATCTTCTCAAGAACTTTATCAGCAAAGCAAGCAGAGTTGGAGCCTTTAAAAATTGATCCTCACCTGCAAGAAATAATTTTTAGCATTTCCATTTTCCCTGCAAAAGCCAGAGGATAACTTCTCCTTAATAGTATTTATGACGAGCTACCCTTGGCTGAATACTTACCTTCTGTCAAAAGAAGGCGGTGGTCAGACGTCTGCCCCATCAGCTCAAGTCTGAAGTTGCCGGTAGAAAGCAGTCAGTGCTCTGATCAGATGTGACTAAGCCCAAGGGAAAAAAACTGAAACGTCTTATTTACCATTTCCTCTTTCGAGTCACTTAAGTCGGACACTTTTGGTACATTGGTCTAAGTATATGCTATTCTAGCCAAATTTTCATTCTTCCAAAAGCTGGTATCACACAGAGAGCTTGACAAGGAATGCTGTCATAACATATTGTCAGCATCCAGCACGGCGCCTTCCATACCCGGTAGGCACTCAGTTAATTTCTTAGAAATCTGAAGTATGCCCTTAGAACAGCTTTATTTGTGGGATACTGGATGAAGGGATAACTTGCACAAAAACAAATTTGAAATAGCCTGTAACTAGTGAGGTTCATATTCTTCTGGTAACTGGTTCTGAGTCATAGTGACTAACTATGAGCATTAATTAAAGTCCACAGACAGCCTTGGCAATTAACTGTCAGAGTCCCAAGGGCTAATTTTAATTTTCTGCTTACTCTGAGTCATTAATTTCTCATATGGGATTATTGAATATGAAGTCCTGTCTCTGAATGAATGTTATTTCTGGGCTCATCTGCCTTACATAATTGCATTATGTCTTTCCCTTTTGTGTTAAGAGAGGTTTGCCTGTGTAAGTAAAAATGATTATGCGTTTCTCTTGTAGTTGACTTTTATGTCCCTATAAAACAGTTCTCTTAACCTGGCACAGAATAATTATAAAGTGCTAGCTGAAAAGGATCTCACACTTAAATTTCATGGACAGCATTAACAAGAACGAGATAAATTTATACTTTTTAGATCAAAACAAGTTACCCAACTGCAAGAGAGAAACTGGAACGGGATGTAGGATGTAGTGTCAGATTCCTCTAATACGTGGTTTCACAATATGATACGTGTTTCACAATATATTATGTAAAGAAAACTCTTTTGGAATTAGAAACCTTGTTCTGATGCTGAACTATTTGATAATAAAGTGTTTATTTGCAGATAATAGGACAAATGTGTGGTTTTTTAATCCCTAAGCAGCAGCAAAATTATATCAACCTGACATCACTTACAAAAACCCATTTGATAAAAGCTTATTTTTGGAAGCAGCTACGCAGATAAGGTATCATAGCAAAGCCCACCCTAAAACATAAATGGCACATAACATAATTACTGTTCATATTATTAAACGTGACTGCTCTTTATTGGTGAGGTCACTTGTGTTTTTGTTTTTTGTTTTTTTGTTTTTTATTTTTTTAAAGATTTTATTTATTTATTTGACAGAGAGACACAGCGAAAGAGGGAACACGAGCAGGGGGAGTAGGAGAGGGAGAAGCAGGCTTCCCTCGGAGCAGGGAGCCCGATGTGGGGCTCGATCCCAGGACCCTGGGACCATGACCTGAGCTGAAGGCAGACGCTCAGCGACTGAGCCACCCAGGCGTCCCTTGTTTTTGTTTTTTAAAGATTTTATTTGAAAGAGAGCACCCATGGACGCACAAGCGGGCGGAGAGGCAGAGGGAGAGGGAGAAACAGACTCCCCACTAAGCAGGGAGCCTGACCACATGGGGCTCGAGCCCAGGACCCCAGGATCATGACCTGAGCCGAAGGCAGACACTTGACTGACTGGGCCACCCAGAACCCCCCCCGGTGAGGTCACTTTTGAATCCTTAGTTCCTTTTTATCTGTTTTTGCAGACCTTAGCTGGTAGGGGCAAAGTGGCCTGGATGTCTCTAGTTCTAAATCAGAATCCTGTTTTTAGAATTATGTAGTCTTATTCAGTTATTTGTTATTTTAAGTCAGCCATATATACCATTTGTTTTCATTATTTGCTAGATGTGCTATTTTATCTACCAGAGAAACATTCCGACGTGGGACTGGCCACAGCTATCCGCTCGGGCTGTTGGACAGCTGCAGGCTGCGTTGCTGGCGCTGCCCCGCTCAGCCTCCTGTGCCACTGACTGATGCCTTTCCATCCTCATGAGCTCTTCCGAAACCTCTTCCTTTCTTGTCTATTTCTGACAGGGTCTTCTGAAGCTTCTTGATGCCTCTTTCTTTTATAAAATCATTTCACGTAAAAATTGGAACACTCGGGGCGTCTGGGTGGCTCAGTTGGTTAAGCATCTGCCTTCGCCTCAGGTCATGATCCGGGGTCTTGGGATCAAGCCCCGCATCGGGCTCCCTGCTTGGTGGAGAGTCTGCTTCTCCCTCTCCCCCTGCTCCTCCCCCTGCTCGTGCTGTCAAATAAATAAATAAAATTTTAGAAAAAAAATTGGAACACTCAAAGGGAACAGCTAAGGTTATTTAGGCATGAGAAATGGCCTGCCCTTTCCTGAACACCACAGAGTCAATAGCCATGCTTCCAGAGTACCAGTTCCTCAAAAGGGCTGGATGGACTTTTACCCAGATTTTCTAAGCTTTGCTATGTGTAGATTTGCACTGCTATATCTCTCCATTCTTATCTCTGTGTACAATAGAATGATCTATGGAACTTTTACAAAATACAGATTTAAGGATTCTAATTCAGTATATTTAAAAAACTCCCCAAGTAATTTTGATGTTTAGCCAAGTATGAAAGCCACTATTTAACCCTTAAAATCTGGGACTCCACACAAGAAAGGGCTAATTAGGCCAGCTGAGAGATGACAGATGAGTCCCATGGATACATCCCTGAAGAATACATTCCTTTCTCTATGGTCTTTGAGGATAGGCTTGCCATCAACACTCCTATATGAAGGATCACAACACTTTCTTTCTAACAGATGAGTGTTTGTAGAGCCCCAGAAACCTTGCTGTTCAGTTAGGGATACGTGAGGGAAAAGGTACATTTTTCATCATAATGACACTGCATCAGAGATTAACGAATTCTTTATCCTACATAAATTCATCTTAGGTTTTTCTATCCTCAAGTTCTGTTTCCTCTCTGCTCACACAAGGAAGTTCAATGATTTAGTGCTTCTGGTATAATTCCAATACAGCTTACACAGAGAAGGGTTAAGGTTTTATAGGAATACCGTCACCCGCTGATAGAGGTTTGTGAAGATATCATTTAATGCTTTTTAAAACTAAAGGTTAATGGGGGCGCCTGGGTGGCTCAGTCGTTGGGCGTCTGCCTTCGGCTTGGGTCATGATCTCAGGGTCCTGGGATCGAGCCCCACATCGGGCTCCCTGCTCCACGGAGAGCCTGCTTCTCCCTCTCCCACTCCCCCTGCTTGTGTTCCCTCTCTCGCTGTGTCTCTCTCTGTCAAATACATAAAATATTAAAAAAACAAAAAAAACCAAAAAAACCCCCTAAAGGTTAATGTTCTTCAGCTGAGACCTGAAGAAATTGCCAGTCATTCTGGACCAAACATGGTTTCTATTTAGAGGCAGGATTCCTGAGCGGTGATAATGAAAAGAAACAACGATAAACTACATAGTCTTGTCTTTTTTGTTTTGGGTTTCTTTGGTCTATCTTATTAGCCCTCCCCATGCTAATATTACAACAGACGGTGAGGGAAAATTGCAAAGAAAAATGAAAAATCATACCTGTTATTTTTAATTCAGTCTTTGCCAAAGCATAAACACATAAACCATACTGATTTCCTCTCACTCAATTCTGTTGAAATGACATTTTCTGTTGAGGAAATAAGTGAGGTTGGTCTGTGGCATAAATTTAACTTTCATATTAAATTGTCATTATCTTATATGCCAGCGCTAGTATATAAGTATACCCCCAAAATAACAAACACAGAAGAAGATTCCCGAGAATACCCAGCTTCATATTAAAAGAGCTTGTTTTAATTCCGTTCAGACAGGATACTGCGTTACCAAGATATATTTCTATCTCACATGCTATACTTGTGGTAGAAATTTGTTATTTCTAAAGGCAAAGTTTCCTGTTGTCCTGTAAAATACGTATTTAGTCCAAAGGAAAATTCTACTGAATGAATCATTACTAATGCCATGGACACCAGCCCAAAAATGAGGAACAAAAAGATGCTTTGACGGGCAAGTTTCTTTGAAATCATCCAGATGGCCATAGAACTAGTAGATAGGGTTTTTCTCCCATTTGCACCTGAAAACTGTAATGAGGAGTAAATAAATAAATGAATTTGAACTTGTCCTTTTTCCTATAAAGAGCTTTAACTGCTAGAATGCTAAATCTCTGGAAGTGATTAATTTTCTATCATCCAGACTAAAAACTTGTAGTGTCATAAAGGCTGCTTGATTTTGCCTTGCCCTAAGAGATGCATTTCATGTAAGATCCCCACCCAACAAAAATACAGTCCGCTGAGGTATGCTTGCTGCTTTTCCGGCCCTAAGCTCTTTGCTTTGCTTCCTTCAGAAACAAACAGGCTACCGTTCTGGGAGGAGACAATTTCACTTTCCACTCTGTTTTTGAGAAATCATATTACTTAAATTCGAGGTATTCCCTTATCTGACACCCTTGGTACCAGATACGTTTCATACTTTTTTTTGGAGTTTAGTACCTATGGTACATACCGCGTAATATGTAATACCTGAGTAGGGCCTAGGTTAGATTCCCAAAATCAATGTATTAATATTTTTGTAGTGAAACAAGAATATTCCTACTAAATGGGATAAAGGCTGTAAACAGCTCTATGTCAGTTTAGATACGCTTTTGATGCACGTTGACTTTTGTCACCAAATACACAGACCACTTGGGTTTTTAAGCTTTTTAGATTTCAGAATTGCAGATAAAAGACTGTGGACTCGTGATATCTATATCTATATGGGATGTTTGGGAGGAAAGGCCTTTAATACATACACTTTGTAGGGTGTCTGGGTGGCTCAGTCGTTGGGCGTCTACCTTCTGCTCAGGTCATGATCCCAGGGTCCTGGGATCGAGCCCCACATCGGGCTCCCTGCTCTGCGGGAAGCCTGCTTCTCCCTCTCCCACTCCCCCTGCTTGTGTTCCCTCTCTCGCTGTCTCCCTCTCTGTCAAATAAATAAAATCTTTAAAAAAAAATATATATATATACACACACACACACTTTGCATGAGATGAACAGATTCTTGCTTCCCCACTCTTTGTCTCACAACTGTCTCTGTTTCTCGGATGTGCTATTATCATTCCTCAAGCACACAGGCATATTGCTACCTCCAAGCACTGGCTTTTCTGCTCTGTGGGCTGTTTTCCCGTCATTGTACGACTTACTCCCTGGCCTTTTCCAGGCTTTGCTCAAAGGTCATCTCAGGAAGTCTCTCCCTGACCACCCTATTTTACATTCTTAAATTCCTTTCTGATCAGCACTCCTTATCCTTCTTGATATGTTTTTCTGCACAGCACTTAATACAATCAGACACACTATTGTTTATTCACTTGCTCCCTGTCCCTGAAACTACAATTAGATGGGAAGCTCCACAGAGATAGGGATCTTAGGTTTATTTACCCATTGCTGTATCCCTCGCATTTAGAGCTGTGCCTGGAACATGGTAGGTACTCAGTACATGACATATTAAAAGAGGAAGAGAATATTTATTATTTGTTTCCATATACTTGGAAAAATATGCAAAATACATTCTTTTTTTTTTTTTTTTTTTGACTACATAGGGGCTTCTTCTAGGTGCTAGAGCTCTGAGATCAGCCAAAGTGATGCTTCCCATCTGAGGAGGGAGGTTGATGCAGGGATGAGTAGACAGGCAATAGGCATGTTAAGGCAGATCTAACATTAGCGGTAGCAGCTGGTTATGCCCATACCCAGTGTTCAAGAAAGATTAATGCCTAATATTGGCAAAAAGAATGAGCTATTTGGAAGTCTAATGTATGTTCATCTAAAATAATTACCATAGAGTATGTGCTCAAAAATTGTTGAATTAATCAATGAATGTGAAAGTCCTTTCTGCAGAATCATGAATGCAATTTCTGTTTTATGAATGTATCCTTTGAGACATATTTAATAAATAAGCCTTATAATTCTATCTGAAAAAAAAATAGGCATGTTAAGGCAATTTCTGAAGGTGATAAACACTGTTACACTTTTGAAGGAGAATAACATGATGATACAGAGTAAGGGTTTTAGCTTGTGTGGTCAAGGCAGGCCTCTGAGCTGATGAGCCCTGAAAGACTGGAAGGAAGCACCTATGCAAACGTATGGGGGAAGAGCACTCCAGACAGAAGGAACAGCAAGTATAAAAGCCTGAGGTAGGGAGAGGGTTGTGAGGAAAGGTCAGCATGGCTAACGCACAGTGAGCAGGGAGAAAGTAGCATGAGAGGAGGATGCAGAAGCAGAGAGAGGACACTTCCCAGGCCATGGTAAGGAGTTTAAATACCTGAGTAGCAATGTGAATCCATTTATATATTAAAGGGATCATTTTTGCTCTTAAGCTGAAAGGTAAAGAGGAAAGAGGGAACATGGAGACCAGTTAGACGTCTAAAACAGTCGTCTCAACAAAAGCAGGTAAATGACTAATCTTAGGGTTTTGGCTTGACCAAGTAAGTGGTTGGTAAAATTGGGAAAGACTAGGGCAGAAACAAGGTACTTTTGTTTGATTTTGGTTTCTATTTTGAGAATTCAGGGGGTGAGGGAAGAGAGTGAGACTCAAGAGTTCTCTTGGCTATGAGGGCTCTGACCTCCATGAAGAGGTCAGGCTGGGAAATAAATTTGGGGATCATCAGCATATGAAGCCAATTAAAGGTTAAGAATGGATGAGACACCAGGAGAGAACTCAGATATAGAGGAGAATATTAAGGCACTTGATACAAAGAATATATCAGACCATTAAGACTCTTAGCAACTAATTTATTTTAAAATAGACAAACTATTAACTGTAGAAAATAGTAACATAGCAATTTTAAATGTACAGTTTTAACCAATACAAAAAAGCGATAAAGCAGTATCTGAAGCCTTATGTAAGAAATCTCAATACAGGATCTCTGAAGTTTTTAAAATTCTGGCACTAACTCTAACATGAGCTTTCATTAGCAAAAAATCCAGAAATATGGTAGCTCTTGACCTAAAAGCTAACTGATTTTTATGATATTCATGCAAAAATTAATGAAGAAATGGGAGAAAGTTTCCTAGTGCCTTGTTATAACTGCCAAAAATAAGTTTGAAACTTAACTGAGCACAAAATAAAATTTCATTTTCTAACAAGACCAGATTTCTTTTTAAAAAGAACTCTGAGTTTAGACAAAGTGATTTTCCTAAAAGCTAGCTGATGCTACCTTAAATATCACCTACTTTAAATTATACCATCTCTAAATAAGTTAATCACACAAGATAGTTTAAATACACCTTTAGGTGTCAGGGGAAAGCGCCTCTTTTTCTAACACAGCTGTTTTCATTTGAAGCTTTTGCACAAAACCAGATAGAAACATGAATGCCTAACCCAAAGACCTTTGATTACTTGCAATTTTCGAGTAGAAATGATGTGGCTTTGAATATGCCAGTGTTAGACCATACTGACTTAAAAAAATAAAAGATAAATAGACAACTGCCAGTTCAAAAGATACATGGAAGACATGTACAATTCCAGAGAAAACACCCCTTCCCAAATTTAGGAGGGCAGAATAATTGCTGAGATGCAATTAGACAAACCTCTAAGAAAGAAAAATTAAGGCTCCTATAGTTAACAGTCTGTTTGTGGAATGAAATTGTTTTATATCTTGATTCTTCAGGACCCAGAAACATTAGAAAGTGCACTTGGGATATACTGTCTTAGGGCCCTCTCTAGCAAAGCTCTAGCTGAACACTTGATTTTCCAAGTACTAGATGGTTACTTCCTGAATTCAGTGATCTGAATGGTATTAAAACCAAGAGTACTATTAATAACCCTCATTTTTAAAGCATGAGTTGGATGAAGAAAAGAATCAATAAATTCTTACAAGTCCTGAGGTATGAAATCTGTATCAGTAGTATGACAACATCATTTGTTTATACTTTGTTTTCTGCTTGTGTTTAAAAACTAAAATTTATAAAACAAGCACACAGTACATCAGATTCCATTAGTAAACTAAAATCTAATGTGTAAAAATTAGTGATTTTTTTTTTCTAGTTTCTAATATCTGTTTTAGCAGAAGAGTTCAGGATCATTTGGGTGAAGGGGGAGTAGTCAGCCAAATTGCATTTGGAAGACAGGACACATATTCTAAGGGCGTTCGTGTTAAATTAAAAAAAATATATAAATATAAATTAATAAAAATAATAGCAAACATCACATACATGCCACAAGAAAAGACAAAGTACTCAAATAGGCCTGGGTTGTTCGGACCGCCACTCCCAGGGCATCCTCCCCATTTGTAGAGCAGAGCAATTATACTTTGGAAATGGAAACATCCACTACAAATTTAAATGGCAGTATTTACACAAGATTTTTAATCTTGTGCAATAACAAGTATATTCTACCGACTACGACATTGCAAGTGGCTTAGGAATCCCCTGCACGCACACCACACGCAAGCCCGTGTGCGCACTGGACATCCACCAGAAGAGCTGAAGATAGGTATTCAATGCGGCCGTAAACAGAACCTGGGAGAGTCACACAGTGGGATCTGTGAGAGACCATGAGGCCAGAGGTGTACTCGGTGCCCACGGGGGTCATAGGACCCTCATTTTTCTTCCCTGTTTGAGGTATCCATGCTATCGTTCATTTTCTGCTTCTGCATTCGTGTTCGGGTAGATGCTGGAAAGAGGATGAAGAAATGTCAATAGCACTGATGGCGCTAGGTAAGTTGACAAAGGGCTGCCATAAAGGTTACTCTTGTGCCAAATCGAAGGAGTTCAGGGCCTGGCAAAGCAGTGGCTTCCAAATTTTTCATCATGAATTCTTTTCCAAGCATGTACCACTAAACTTGTCTGTGTATATGCATACCATTTACGTTTGTGTCTAAATTATAAAACACACATAGCCCAAACAAACACGAACAACAGATGAGATAAAAATAGAGATTCTAGTATTTTCTCTATGTACCCCAAAGGCGGCCTCATATACTCCCACGTGTGCCCAACTTTGCAGACCACTGCAGCAGAGATGCTGAGGTTGAGTTTGGCCCTGGGGCAGAGCAGAACGCCGGACTGGCCCAGAATGGTCCGCTGAAGGGAGTGGTACTCTTCCGAACGCAAGCAATCCCCTTGTGCTTGGGGATGCCTTGCAAAGGCATCAGCTCACGGCTCACTTAATTTCGACGGGAACATCGTATAAGTACAGTATTAATTACAACATAGACAAAATCAGAAAACTTCTTTTAAGTTATTTAAAAATTCTTAACTTGACTTTAGTGGTAGGCAGAAGCTCCTCATTTCAAAGTAGCGCAAATTCACACTTGGAAAAGAAAGCAAAGACGAATTCTAAGTCCTCCCCCTCTGCCCAATCTAGCACTGTGGGATGGCCGTTTTTGAATGCCATCCTTTGAGGAAAAGTGAAGGATTCCTCAGCCCTAGGGGTTTAAACTCCTGCTGCTTCCCTCCAGTTTGCAGCCGCATCCAGGCCCTGAACTCCAGCCAGGCATCGGCATCGGGAATTCACCTCGCGGCCGGCCCAGTGCGATGCAAGCTGGAAAATGTACCCATCACAGCAACTGAACTCTTCTCTAAGAAAACATACATATTTTTACAGCTTTCTGCTCCTTGTAAAATGCATATTTGTGAGCTTCAAAATGCTTCCAAATGTTTTCAAGGCCTCATTCTGGTCAGAAACATTCTATTTTCACGTTCTGAGCAGCAATGCCACAACTACTTCAGGGTTGAAACAGAAGTGGATCAGTTGGTGTAAAATCCAAACAGAGATTCGTTATAACCAAAACATGTAAACCCTTGGTATAGTTAGTGTTAATTGTTCTCTTCAAAATAATATACATAGGAATGGTTTAAAAAAATCAAAAGCATTCTTTTAAGTACTTTATACTTTAAATACTTAGTATTTAGGGGCACATGTTTAGAGAAGCCCCTTTTTAAAAAGTCACATTTCAACTGGTATTGTTCTTACTGATAAGTCTTATGACCTAGGAATAACAGTTTTAAATCTTATTATCTCCAAAGTACTTGTCTTCTCTCCCAGGGCCAGCTATTTTTCCTGTCGGTGGGTCTGGCAGCAGATGATCAGGAAACATCAGGAAAAGTCACACTCGCTACCACAGCTCAGTCCCTGGGACAGCCCAGGGGTGGTCAGTATACGTCTGCCTTCTTCTTAAAGTACTTTCCATCTATTCTACCTGGGTTAATCTTGTATCGTCTTGGAGTAGCTTGGGATAGAATCCCATTTTCTGCGTAACTTGGAAAATGATTTGGCAATGATCTGGAGCTCTTTATCAAAATTCTGATTTCCCGTAATGGAAAACTTTTGTTTGACATTGTTTTAAAACTTGGAAACAAGAGAAGTTCAATAACAGAATAAAAAATTATTCTTCAAATAAGGATGATGATGTTCCTATATGCTAATTTTATAAAACCTTTCCCTGTATCCAACACTTTTAAAGAGTTCCTCATCATAGTTTTGCTCTACTGAGGTATTTCTAACCACAGCCATTCATGCTGAAAATGTGGTTTCACTTCTTAGTATTCCTGCACTAGAGATTTTAGAGAGGGTAAAGATGACCTTCATTTTGCATGATACATTTAATCCACAAATGTCTGTGGGTAAAGAGTACATTCTTGATTGGATTACATTTTAAGTGCATAAGCGAGTGTGCTAATTTAGGGAATTATATGTATTTATTCCTTTAAAAAAGCAAAGGCTTTTTGCAATACAAACAATGGTTTCATTTATGTAGGGTGAAATGGTAAGTACTTACTCATTTCTGCCAGTTTCTGTTGAAATTTGGATTCCCCTGGGAGATGTTTACTGCAGATTTAAAAAAAGGAAGATATTTCATATATATATGTATAAATGGAAAACTCAAATTTTCAATAACTATGGTGGTTCCAATGACTTATTTTATACTCTTAGCGAGTAGCTTTTAATTTGAGAGGTTTATAAACCATCTAAAATACAAACCATCACAAAGTTATAATCTTTTGCATTTTGTCAGTGATTCTTATAAAACACCGTAGTTTTTTTCAAGAGTAAGCATTTAAAAATCTAATGTTAATCATAACAAAATTTTATTAATGACTTTATAAAAAAAGATTAAAAATAGCAAGATTGTTAATATCTGATATGTTCGATGAATTTCAGGAGATAGTATGTGATTTAATGGTGTTAAGCTTGGGATATATTCCTATTTTTTTGAGCAATCTTCACAATTTCCAAATAAAATTGGTATAAAAGGGTTTGATGGAAGTTAGGAGCAGAGCTAGCACTCTGGCTTCTCCATGGGACCAGCTCAGCTACTGAAAAACATTCAACAGCTGTTCCTACCTTCCATCTGCTTCATCTGATCCTTCAATATCAAAGCGTAGTTTTTTCAATGGTTTAGGAGGGTTGCTGCCTTCAGCACTTCTTTTGAGCACACGGTCGCTGTTACACACCATCTGATTTATTTTCTGGAACTTCTCAGAAGTCTACAAATTACAGAATTATTTATTTTAAATCATTAATACCAGCATTTTGTAGTTGCAACCCTTAATTGTAGTTTGAGGGGTATCAAAAATCAGGCAGAGGTAATATCTGCATTTTAATTTTCTGCTTCATTGCACCAAATGAGATATGGAAAAATCTTAGAATCAGTATAACTACACCAAACCTGCCCCAATTAAATATCTCCCTGTCTCTCCCTATGAGGCTCCTTCCCTTCCTCCAACAACTCTGACTACCACTCTAAAAATCCTGGTTCCTCATTTTTGGAACTCACCCACACGCAAAACCAGGGCTACTTCTCAGAAGCATGTAAAGTTGGAATGGCTTTCTAGAACCTTGTGGGTTTTGTTTGTTTGAGGGCATAACCAGAAAGAATATCACAAGAATCTAATAAGAAGTGAAATGTCTAGTCAATCATAATTTTGGACTCACTTTATGGATATTACGTTGACAAGTCATATAGTTTATGTATTTTAAACCATTACTGATACAGTATTTATTGAAATGCTAATTCATAGTTTTTTAAATCAAATATCAAAAGATTTCGAATCATTATTACTAGAGATGATTTGAGATCTATATATCTTGAGGGAGAATCTTGTCACAGCAAAGTAAAGAAAGCTTTGGTAATAAATACCAAAGAGGACACAATACCTTATTTCATCCAAGGACAAGCACATGGAAAAATTCTATTTCTTATTTATCTACTTTAGAACTGGAGTGAGGGGGTCACCTCAGGGATGTGTATGAGTATGTTCATCTGAACTAAAAAGTGAAACCAGACTATCAGTAGAAATTAGGTCCGATTTGACTGACTGATTTGACAGTGAGATTTAGCTTTACTAATTAAGCTTTCTTTTCCAAAAATTAAATGAGGCAATTTTAAGATTTTATTTACTTATTTATTTTAGAGAGAGACTGTGTGTGCTCATGAGCAGGGGGAGGGGTAGAGGGAGCCAGAGAGAGAAAATCTCAAGCAGATTCCAAGCTGAGTGTAGAGCCCGATGCAGGACTCAATCTCACAACCTTGAGATCAGGACCTGAGTGGAAATCAAGAGTCAGATGCTCAACTGACTGAGCCACTCAGGTGCCCCTAAATGAGGTAATTTTCTAAAAATTAAATGCAGGGGTGCCTGGGTGGCTCAGTCATTAAGTGTCTGCCTTCGGCTCAGGTCACGATCTGGGGTCCTGGGATCAAGCCCCACATTGGCCTCCCTGCTCGGCAGGAAGCCTGCTTCTCCCTCTCCTACTCCCCCTGCTTGTGTTCCCTATCTCGCTGTGTCTCTGTCAAATAAATAAATAAAATCTTTAAAAAAGTAAAAATAAAAAAAATTAAAATTAAATGCAAAAACAGGTTTTGATGGAAATAAGTTTAGAGCACATATATAATATGAAACTAGATTCCTGTGTATGTATTAAATTTATGATAAGATTTTTAGTTATCAGATTTAAAATATGTAAGTTCATATAAAATTTTCTCAATTCTTTTAGAGGTTATTTCAAGCAGAAATTTTGAGGACCACTACTCTATATGTATCCAGATCCAACCCTACTTACGTGGTTCCACATGTCCTTTGTGAAGCCTGACAGCTGCAGCCTACCTTGAGCTAAATGTCACAGCATTTACTATTTGTAACATACATTTTAACACCCAGTCTTTTAGTATACAAACTATTATCTTTCTCTAGTTATATTTGGGGCAGTGGGGTAGGCAGACTCTAGAATGGGTCTCACTAATCCTCACCTCCTAGATTTTACATTCGTGCAATCCTCTCTTCCCCGAGTGTGTAGGTTGGACCTAGTGTGACTTGCTTCTGACAAAAGTAGGACAAATGTGATAGAACATCACTTCCAATATTAGTTACAAAAAGACTGTGATTTCCATTGTGCTCTATACCTCCCTCTTTCCCTCTCTCTCTTCTTGTTCTGAGGGAAGCAAGATGCCATTTGTGAGTAATGAGTGGCTCCACGTAGAGGCTCAAGTGACAAGGAACTGATGGCTTAGAAAAATATATGTAACGTATTATATAATCTCAAAGGATGTTTAGAAAACCACTTTGAAATTCACCAATTAGGAGTATAACTTGAAATTAAATCTGATTTGAAAATAAGTCTGCTATCGATCTATCTTCTAAATTCTATGCAACATGCCTTGCTGAGGTGTTTGCATAATAGTATTTGTCAATTCAAGTTACAGAAATTTGCACTTTCTTTTATGGTTACAGTGTATGCCCTTATATTTCATAGAAAGAAAATACTCACCCCAAATGATTCACCAATGGATACTAAGATTCTGTCAAGATAAAATACAAATTAGTAATGAAGATCATATGTAACTGTGCAGAGATGAACATATATCATTCTGAGCTATTAGAAATACCAAATCAAAGGTCTGCTCTACCCTAGAACCACAACAAAATTACAGTCATTAGGGCCTTATTCTAACAGTGCTAATCTAATCAGACACTGAGCTGGTCTCTTAGATTTTTAAAGAATTACATGTCTGAAAGAACGTATTCTGCCACCGTCCGCATTTAAAGAAGGTAAAGGAAAATTTTAAGTTTACCCATACTTAATTCTTCGTAAATCAATGGGTAAGTAATCAATTAAAATTTCACATTTCCTCATTAAAAACTCACATAACAATTAGCAAAAAATTAGAGTATTAATAATCAGAATTCTAATTAAGATCTCTACTGATATATAGTAAAGTCTACTTATCATATATCCTAGAATCGGAAATCTATTATTCTGCTTGTCCTTGTTTGAACCATATAATTTATGTTCTTTTGTTTTTAATTGAGTATAGCTGACACACAATGTTACATTAGTTTCAGGTGTACAACAGAGTGATTCAACAAGTTTATACATTATGCTGTGCTCGCCACAGTGTAGCCACCATCTGCCACCATACATCACGACTGCAGGATCACTGACCATTATCACTAGTATCACTACTCATTATGTTGTACCTCTTATTGCCCATGACTTATTCATTCCGTAACAGGAAGCCTGTATCTCCCACTAACCTTCACCCATATTGTCCATCCTACCCTGCCCTCTGGCAACCATCAGTTTGTTCTTCGTATTCATAGGTCTGATTCTGGTTTTTGTTTATTCTTTTTTAAATCATACGGTATTTGTTTTTCTCTGACTTATTTCACTTAGTGTTATATCCTCTAGGTCCATTCATGTTGTCTCCAATGGCATGCTCTTAAACTTTTTAATGATTGCATAATATCCCCTTTTATATATGTGTATATATATTTAGTGGCTGCATAGTATTCCCTTGTATGTATGTGTATGTATATATATCTAGATATATATATCACATCTTCCTTATCCATTCATACATCAGTGGACACTCAGGTTGCTTCCATATCTTAAATACTGTAAATAATGCTGCAGTAAACATAGGGGTGCATATATCTTTTCAAATTATTGTTTTCACTTTCTTTGGGTAAATACCCAATGGTGGAATTATTGTATCATATGGTATTTGTATTTTTAAGTTTTTGAAGAACCTCCACACTGTTTTTTATAGTTGGCTGCAGCAATTTACATTCCCACCAACAGTGTATGAGGGTTCCTTTTTCTCCACATCCTCACAAACACTTACCTCGCCTTTTTATTCTAGTCATTCTATAGGTGTGATATCTCACTATGGTTTTGATTTGCATTCCCCTGATGATTACTGATTTTGAGCATCTTTTTATGTGTCCATTGGCATCCATATGTCGTCTTTGGAAAAATGTCTATTCAGATCTTCTGCTCACATTTTAATTGGATTGTTTATTTGCTATTGCATTATAGGAGTTCTTTATAAATTTTGAAAATTAACTCCTTATCAGATATGTGGTTTGCAAATATTTTCTCCCATTCATTAGGTTGCCTTTTCATTTTGATGATAGTTTCCTTTGCTTTTCAGAAGGTTTTTATTTTGATGTAGTTCTACTTGTTTATTTTTGCTTTTGTTTCCCTTGCCTTAGAAGACATACTAGAAAAAATGTTGCCATGGCTGATGTCAGAGAAATTACTGCCTATGATCTCTTCTAACAGTCTTATGATTTCTGGTCTCACATTTAGGTCTTTAATCCATTTTGAGTTTATTTTCGTGTATGGTATTAAAAGATGGTCCATTTTCATTCTTTTACATGTAGCTGTCCAGTGTTCCCAGCACCATTTAGTAAAGAGACTATCTTTCCCCCCTTCTCCTTTGGCATAGATTAATTGACCATATAATCATTAGTTTATTTCTGGGCTCTCTATTCTGTTCCATTGATCTGTGTTTATTTTTGTGCCACTACCATGCTCTTTTGATTACTACAACTCTGAGGTATATCGTGAAACCTGGGGTAACCTCCAGTTTTGTTCTTCTTTTTCAAGATTGCTTTGGCTATCTGGGGTCTTTTGTGGTTTCATACAAATTTTAATATTATTTGTTCTAGTTTGTGAAAAATGTTGTTGGTATTTTGATAGGGATTGCATTGAATCTGTAGATTGCTTTGGGAAACATGGACCTTTTAGCAATATTAAGTCTTCCAATCCATGAACATTGAATATCTTTGCATTTGTTTGTGTCATCTTCAATTTCTTTCATCAATGTTTTAGAGTTTTCAGATACAGGTCTTTTGCCTCTTTGGTTAAGTTTATTCCTAGGTATTTTATTCTTTTTGGTGCAATTGTAAATGGTGTTGTTTTCTTAATTTCTCTTTCTGCTACTTCAGTATTAGTGTATAGAAATGCAATAGATTTCTGTACATTAATTTTGTATCCTGAAACTTTACTGAATTCATTTATTCTAGTAGTTTTTTGGTGGAGTCTTTAGGATTTTCTATGTATAGTATCATGTCATCTGTAAATAGTGACAGTTTAACTTCTTGACCAATATGGATGCCTCTCATTCTTTTTTCTTCTCTGATTGCTATGGGTAGGACTTTCAGTACTATGTTAAATAAGAGTGGTAAGAGTAAAAATCCTTGTCTTATTTCTGATCTTAAGGAAAAAGCTCTCAGTTTTTCACCATGATGTTATCATGTGGGATATATGTTGATAAGCTGTGGGTTTTTATTATCTTGAGGTAAGTTCCCTGTAAACCTGCTTTGTTGAGTTTTTATCATGAATGATGCTGAGTTTTGTCAAATGCTTTTTCTACATCTATTGAGATGATCATATAATTTTTTATCCTTCGTTTTGTTGATGTGGTGTATTACACTGACTGATTTGTGAATATCGAACCACCCTTGCACCCCTGGAATAAATCCCACCTGCTCATGGTGAATGATATTTTTGATATATTGTTGAATGCAGTCTGCTAATATTTTGTTGAGGATCTTTCCACCTATGTTTATCAGGGATACTGGCCTGTAGTTTTCTTTCTTTCTTTTTTTTGGGGGGGGCGGTATTTGTCCGGTTTTGGTATCAGGGTAATGCTGGCCTTATAAATGCATTTGGAAGCTTTCCCTCCTCTTCTATTTTTTGGAATAGTTTGAGGAGAATAAGTATTAATTCTTTTTTAAATGTCTGGTAGAATTCACCTGTGAATGCACCTGCCTGAACATTTATTTTTTTTATTACTGATTCAATTTCATTACTAAAAATCAGTCTGTTCAGGTTTTCTATTTCTTCCTGATTCAGTTTTGGAAAATTCTATATTTCTAGGAATTTATCCATTTCTTCTAGGTTGCCCAATTTGTTGGCATACAATTTTTTGTAGTAGTCTCTTATAATCCTTTGTAATTCTGTGATGTCAATTGTTACTTCTCTTTCCTTTCCAATTTTATCTGGGTCCTTTCTCTTTTTTTCTTGATGAGTCTAGCTAAAGGATAACCAATTTTGTTTATCTTTTCAAAGAGCCAGCTCTTGGTTTCATTAATTTTTTTCTACTATTTTTTTAGTCTCTATGTCATTCATTTCTGTTCTGATCTTTAATTATTTCCTTTCTTCTACTCAACTTGGGCTTTGTTTTTCTTTTTCTGGTTCCTGTTGGTGTAAGGTTATGTTATTTGAACTTTTTCTTGTTTCCTGAGATGGGCTGTATTGCTATATATTTCCCTCTTAGAACTGCTTTCACTGCATCCCAAAGATTTTGGACCATTTTGTTTTCATTTTCATTTCTCTCCATGAATTTTTTGTTTCTTTTTTGATTTCTTTGTTGGCCCACTGGTTGTTTAGTATCGTGTTGTTTAATCTCCACATGCTTGTGATTTTTCCAGTTTTTTTCTTGTGATTTATTTCTAGTTTCATACTGCTTGATTGGAAAAGATGCATGGCATGATTTCAATCTTCTTAAATTTATTGAAGCTTGTTTTGTGTCCTCATATGTGATCCTTTCTGGAGAATGTTCCATGTGCACTTGAGAATAATGTGTATTCTGTTGTTTTTGAATTGAATGTGCTATATATATCTTATGTCCATCTGCTGCAAAGTGTCATTCAAAGACACTGTTTCCTTATGGATTTCCTGCCTGAATGATCTATCCATTGATGTAAGTGGGGTGTTAAAGTCCCTTACTATTATTGTATTACCATCAATTTCTCTCTTTATATCCATTAATATGTGCTTTATGAATTCAGGTGCTCTAGTGTTTGGTATGGAGATCCTTACAAGTGTTACATCCTCGTGTTGGATTGCTCCCTTTATCATTATGTAATACCCTTCTTTGTCTCTAGTTACAGTCTTTGTTTTAAAGTCTATTTTGGAGTTGCACCTGGCCCAACAACTCCTCATGGCGCTGGCGGCTGCTTGGGCCCGGCGTGATGGTGACTGAGCTGCGAGCCTGGCGGGGCGTGCGCTGAGCCCCGGTCCCACCTCCGAGTCCCCCCTGCCGGCTTCGTAGCCCTGATGCTGCACGGGTGCTGAGCCCACCCTGGCCGGGACGATGGTGAAGTATTTCCTGGGCCAGAGCATGCTCCGGAGTTCCTGGGACCAAGTGTCCACTGCCTTCTGGCGGCGGTACCCGAATCCCTATAACAAACATGTCTTGACGGAAGACACAGTGCACCAGGAGGTGACCCCGGACCAGAAACTCCTGTCCCGGCGTGTCCTGACCAAGACCAATAGGATGCCCCACTGGGCCGAGCGACTGTTTCCTGCCCATGTTGCTCACTCGGGGTACATCCTGGAGGATTCTATTGTGGACCCGCAGAACCAGACCATGTCCACCTTCATCTGGTTCATCAACCACGCCGGGCTGATGGTTGTGGAGGAACGATGTGTGCACCGTGTGAACGCTGATAACAGCAGCTGGACCGCAATCCGCCCGGAAGCCTGGGTCTCCTCTAGCTTATCTGGTGTCTCCTGAGCTGCCCAGGAATTTGGTCTTGCCGGGTTTAAAAGCAATATGGCCAAGACTATGAAGGGCCTTGAGTACATCTTGGCCAAGCTGCAAGGTGAGGCCCCTTCCAAAACCCTCGTTGAGACAGCCAAGGAAGCCAGGAGAAGGTGGAGGAGATGGCACCGGCAGCCACAGAGAAGGCCAAAGACCTTGCCAGCAAGGTGGCCAGCAAGCGGCAGTGACAGCCCCTGCAGCAGCACTGTGTGGAGCCAGCCCAGGCCCTGGTGCAGGACGCCTGGCCACCCGGCACAAGTCCCTCTGCCCTTCCCCCCTTGTACTTCATTATTAAAAGTCAATTTCCAATAAATAAATAAATAGATAAATAAATAAGTCTATTTTGTCTGATGTAAGTGTTGCTACCCTAGCTTTTTTTTTTTTTGCGCTTCCATTTGCATGGTAAATGTTTTCCCATCCTTTTACTTTCAGTCTGTATGTGTCTTTACGTCTAAGGTGAGTTTCTTGTAGGCAGCATATAGGAGGGTCTTGTATTTTTATCCATTCCACCACCCTATATCTTTTGAATGGAGCATTTAGGCCATTTACATTTAAAGTTATTATTGAGAGGTATGTACTCAATGCCATTTTGTTCCTTGTTTTCTGGTTGTTTTTGTAGTTATTTTCTGTTCCTTTCCTTTTCTCTTGCTCTTTTTCTTTGGGATTGATGAGTTTCTAGAGTTTGTTTGGCTATCTTTCTCTTTATTTTTTGTGTATATATCATAGATTTTGAATTTGTGGTTGCCATGAGTGAACCATATAATTGTTTTTAATAATAAAGCTGAAAAACAGCACTAGCCTCACATAACAAGGATATGGTCATATGCACACGGAACTAGTAGATATATTTTATTGTACTCCAATTCCTTGATAAGTGGACATCATTCTATATATATTTGATAAAGCAGAATATCTAAATATGCTGGATAAATAGAATGTTAAGACGCTCTCTTAATGCCTGATCAATGATTTATCAAGATTTTGAGAATATGATTTTTTTTGCTAAAGAACCTCAACCGAGAAGTGATTTCACTAAGTTTGGCAAGTAGCCATCATCGTAAGCATAATATGGATCAAGTTATCATTACCTAAGTACACATTTTCATGTGGCAATATGGGACTGTGTAAATTAAATATACATGGTGTATTATCTTAGCAACTTAGAATGTAAGTTGTAGATATCGTACACAGATACTATAAGAACACCAAATAAAAGATGGTACAGGGGTGCGCAAGAAGATTTATATCACTTGCCAATTATTTTCTACTTTATCTCTTCCTGTAGAGTTTCAAATTTTTACCATGAGTGCGCATTATTTATATAATTAAACACCCCACACAAATGTTTTCTAAAAGGCTAATATCTCCCCTTGTCCCTGTTTTTCTTGCCCATTAAGTATAACTCTATGAGCTGACAATTTGAGGAGATGAGACATTAACTGTACTAGCTAATCTGCCTACCACTCTGTACAAATAAGGTCAGTTTCAAACAGCCCATGATAACATATAATAAGTCAATGGAAGCACTTCAAAGCCACAAAGCACTTGTGGTTGGATGTGGAAGATAATATAATGATTTGTAGTTGCACAGAACCTTTCATCTAGGAATTTAAAACAGCTTCATACTCATCATCTCCCTAATCCACAGCACCCTTCCGAAGTAGACATGACACCTGCTCTAGGTAATGTAAGGAAGCTGCAGGCAGAATTAGGATGGACTTCTAAAGACTTAATTTACAGTCATCTACATTTAATCAGTCATCTACATTTTTATAACAAGGCAAGATGAACAGGTTCACAGAGTTTACAGGACATTCAATAAAACTACAGAATAAAAATTCTTAACCAAAAGTAATCTACTTTGCTTAGCAGACTGGCTGCTTACAAAAAATATGAAAGTGATTTTAAACCTACTACAAAAATTGTCCTTTGTTCACAAAAGAACAGACCCCAGCAACCAGGAAAGTTGAGGACTAAATTTGTAAACCCACCTAAGTAAAAAGATCATTTTTCTTTCCTGCCAAATTCCTATCATGTCACTTAATATAAATAAATATTTTTTAAGTGAAGAAAGCTTTATATTTTTGTGCTTGGATCAAAATAACCCTCTTACTCTTTGCCCCTTCCCTAAGGAGAAAACACAAACCTTGATCTTGGAGTCATTTTTGTTGGCGTTGGCACACCTTCTGAAATTTTATATGGATTCTTCAGGGGTGATATATAGATGTTCCCCCCAGGAATCCGTAAAGGTGAACTAGAAAACTTGTAAGGGCTTCGAGGAATGTGAGGTATTGGTGACAAGGTAGGGGGCTAGGGCAAAAACAAAAAGTAGATTATTTTTTTAATGTTTTAGTAAGATCCATTTTATAATTAGATTTTCCCAATCAAAGGATACTTCCAACATACCCTGGTAGAAGCATACTGCAAAATATTTGTTTTCAGTCTCTGCATGAAGACCGAGTTATAGAATACTATAATGGAATCATACTCCTCTTCTCTGATCAAAACACGTTTGAATGTCTGAGAAAGAAGAATAAAAACACCTGTTAAATGAAAATCTCTTTACATTTTCTTTTTTAATAGATCATATTATTTTTTAACAGTAAGAATCACATATTACACAGGAAAAAATAATCCGAAACAGTCTTCTTAGGTTTGGATTATAGCTGCACTACCAGAAGTGAAATGTCACAGATTTTTTTAAAGTATATATACATGTAAAAATTTATTACAAATATCCTGTTTATTGCAAGGATGCAGTATTCCTTATTAACTTTATAATATGAATTTGGATATTAAAGTGCTTTACCTTTCTAATTCCATTTAGTTACAAAAAATTAACCAGTAATACAAAGGTAAAAAAATTGATACGTGAATTTACATAAAAAGGTCAGAATATATGATCTAATTAATGACTTACGTTATCCATATTAGAGATATGGATATATCAAAAAAAAATCTTACCGTGGAAGATTACCTTACCTCCTGAACAGCATGAGGAAGATCCTTGTATGCCGTTACAATGATTTTGAATTTAAGGTCTATATTCTTCACTTTGCATATGCCATACATGGAACACATCATAATCTAGTAAATTAATGTGATATAAAAATATCAGAATTTTGTTACATAGTTGTGCTCTAAAAAGTACTGTTATCTTTCTTTTAGTTTCAGAAAATGGAAATTTAAGTTCCTACAGGATTATCTTTTCCTATCCTGAGCTCAGTTTGAAAGGTGATGTGAAGTGTTTAACCCAAATTGTGTTTAAAGAACAAAATGCAAAAGTCAAATCTTGATTATCAGAACTGATCATCTGGTTTGTAAATAACCCTAACTTTGACCCCTGTTCCTTAGATTTTTCCCAGAAAAGCTGAAACTGGAATCAGTTAACTGTGTAACTAGCACTTAAAAAAAAGCCAGTTGTGTCAAAGGTTCAAACTATCAGATAAAATAATATTGAATATACTTGGCGATGGTAGTAAGGGGCTTGGAAGGGGGCAGGACAGAGTCTTTGTATTGTAGGTAATGTTCTTGATTTGGATGCAGGTTATACAGATGAGTTCCGTTGATGAATTTGCATTAAGATGTATCCTTATGATAAATGGATGTTTTTATATGCATGTTATATTTCAATAAAGAGATTATTTTTAATGTAAAAATAAAATTTGAAATGATTCCCTACAAATTGAAAAAAATCAAACTTTCTTCATTTGTATGAATTTTATAGCCAAATTTAAGTACTCATATCTCTGCAACATTCTTGCTCATATCTACTATTGCCAAGAATATCTACTCATCATCCCTTGCTCAGCACCCTACCAGCCCCAATTCTACTATTCTTCCCATTCAGAACACCATCTAGTATCTTTTTTGCTAACTCACATTTTTTTCCTACTTCAGTTCTTTTCCTAAGGTACCTCTCTGCAAAAATCTTGATTTCAAATACTTAATCTCTTTAGAAATCCTTAGCACTATATTCTTTCTATATTGTAGAAAAGTATAAGGCAATGAGTGCCTACTTTTAAAAATCCAACCTACTAGAATTTATACATCCAAATATACTCTTGTAAAATATACATATTTGGAGGTTATACCCTTATAGAGTAATTCACTGCTGAAAATAACATTCTTATTGGGAACATTACTACTGACCTTACAGTAATAAAGGGATTATAAGGGAACTTTATGAACAACTGCATACCAACAAAACAGATAACTAAGATGGAACGGAAAATTTTAAGAAAAGACACAAACCACCAAAACTTACTAAAGAAGAAACAGAAAATATGAACTTGAATTAATAATCCAAAACTATCTGCAAACAAAAGTCCAGGCCCAGACGGCTTCACTGGTGAATTCTACCAAACCTTTAAAAAAGAATCAATACCAATTCTTCACAAACTTTTCTGAAATTAGAAGAGGGAACACTTCCCAATTAATTCTGTGAGGATAGTAGTACTCTGATATTAAAACCAGACATCAGAGGAAAATTACCATTATCTCTTATGATTATAGATGTAAACATCTTTAACAGAAACAAGCTGAATCCAGCAGCACATCAAATGTATTATATACTATGACCAAACAGGATTCATTCCCGAAATGCAAGGTTGGTTTACCATCTGAAAATCAATTAATGTAATATAACACTTATCAATACAATAAAAGGGGAAAAACTACAATGATCATCTCAATAGATACAGAAAAAGCATCTGACAAAATTCAACTGCCATTTTCATGATAAAAACAACTAGGAATAGATGGGAGCTTTCTCTACTTGATAAAGGGCATATACAAAAACTCCAGAGCTAACGATACATTTAATGGTGAAAGACTGAATGCTTTCCCCCAAGACCAGGAACAAGACAAGGATGCCCCTTCTTACCACTTTCATTCAACATTGTTTTGGAGGTTCTACACCACAGCAATTTGACAAGTAAATGAAATAACAGTCATCTAGATTGAAAAGGAAAAAGTGAAACTATCTCTATTTGAAGATAATATGATCTTATATATTGGAAATCTTAAGGAATCCACTAAAAACTATTAGAACTGATAAACTACTTCAACAAAACTGCAGGATAACAAGATCAATATATGAAAATTAATTGTATTTCTACACCCTTGTAATGAATAATGCAAACAAGAAATTAAATAAACAATTCCATTTACGATAGTGTTAAAAGGAATAAAATACTGAGGCATATAAATTTAATATAACAAGTACAAGACTATAACTCTGAAAATTTTAAAACATAACTGAAAAAAATTAAAGAACATCTAAATAAATGGAAAGACATCGTATCACACGTGCATGGGCTAGAATACTTAATATTGTTAAGATAAGAGAGCTCCTCAAATTGATCTATGATTCAGTATAATCCCTATCAAAATCCCAGTTGGCTTCTTTGCAGAAATTGACAAGCTGATCCTAAAATTCATATGGAAATGCAAGCTTCAGAATAGTACAACAAATCTTGAAGAAGAAGAGCAAAATTTCTTCCCTAGTTCTTCTTCTTTTTTTTTTTTTTTTAAAGATTTTATTTATTTATTTGACAGAGAGAGACACAGCGAGAGAGGGAACACAAGCAGGGGGAGCGGAGGAGGGAGAAGCAGGCTTCCCGCTGAGCAGGGAGCCCGATGCGGGGCTCGATCCCAGGACCCTGGGATCATGACCTGAGCCAAAGGCAGACGCTTAACGACTGAGCCACCCAGGCGCCCCTATTTCTTCTTTTTTTAAAAGATGTATCTATTTACTTATTTTAGGGAGAAAGGGCGCACACAAGAGTGTGTGTGCGAGTGGGGGAGGGGCAGAGGGAGCAGGAGAGAATCTCAAGCAGACTCCCTGCTGAGCATGGAGCCCCAAGTGGGGCTCCATCTCATGACCCCGAGATCATGACCTGAGCTGAAATCAAGAGTCGGATGCTTAACTGACTGAGCCACCCAGGCGCCCCCACACTTCCATATTCCAAAATTTACTACAGAGTTACAGTAATTAAGACAGTGTTGCACTGGCATAAGAGGAGACATATAGATCGATGGAGTACAATTAAGAAACCAGAAATGAACTTTTACACATATACAGTTTGTTGATTTTTGACAACTGTCAACAGAGAAAGAAAAGACTTTTTAAGAAATGGTGCTGGAACAAGTAGTATTCACATACCAAAGAGTGAAGTTAGGCCCCCTATCTCACACCATACACAAAAATTAACTCAAAATCAATCAAAATGTAAATGTAAGAGCTAAAAGTATAAAACTCTTGGAGAAAAACAAGGATAAATATTCATATCTCTGATTTGGCAATGGTTTCTTAGGTATACACCAAAAGCAGCAGTAACAAAAGAAAAAAATAAACAGAACATGATCAAAATTAAAAACTTTTGTGCCTCAAAGGACACCATCAAGGAAGTGGAAAGACAACTCAGAGAACTGGAGAAAACATTTGCAAATGATATAAAATAAGGGACTTTTATGTAGATTACATAAAGAACACTTATAACTCAATAATAAATACACAACTCAATTTAAAAATATGCAAATGATCTGAGTAGATATTTCTCTGAAGAAGATATATAAATGGCCAATAAGCACATGAAAAGATTCTCAATCATTATCATTAGCCATCAGGGAAATTCAAATTAAAACCATAAAGAGATACCACTCTATACTAGGATGATTATAATCAAAAAAGCAAATAAGACGCTGGTGAGGATGTGGAGAAACTGGAAACTCATACGCTGCTGGTAGAAATGCAGAATGGTGTGGATATATTGGAAAACAATCTGGCCAGTCCTCAAAGGTTAGACATAGAGTTATCATATGACCTGGCAATTCTACTTCTAGGTATATATCCAAGAGAACTGGAAACATATATCCACACAAAACTTGTACATAAATGTTCATAGCAACATTATTCATAATAGCCAAAAAGAAGAAAACAAATGTACACCAAATGATGAACAGATAAATATGATGTGGTATATCCATACAATGTAATATTATTTGGCAATAGAAGGAATGAAGTACTGATACAAGCTATAACACAGATGAACAATGAAAACATTACACACTAAGTTAAAGAAACCAGGCACAAAAGACAACATATTATATCATTCCATTTATATAAAATGTCCCGAAACAGACAAATCTACAGACATATAAAGATCAGTGTTGCCTGGGTCTGGAGGAAGTAAGGGAACAGGAGGTGAGTGTTGAAGGGTATGGCATTTCTTTTTGGCATGATAAAAATGTTTTAAAAGTGATTTTGGTGATGGTTGCACAACTCTATGAATATACTAAAAACCACTGGATTATACACTTTATATGGGTAACGTGTATGGTATGTGAGTTTTATCTCAATAAGCTGTTACCAAAAAAATACTATTATTCTGCGTACAGAGAAGAAAAAGGAAGATATGAGAGATCATTCTCTGTAAATTAAGTCATTCGTTAGTTTGTTCATTCATTCATTCAATAGGCACTGTTTTAGATCAACTTGTTCTTAAGTCTCATGCTTTTTCCATACTAACATGAAATCTAGTTTACCACAAAACATAAAACCCCCAATAAACAGTTTTTCAATGATTTTTGTAAATAAGATCTTTTATGTCATTAAACAAGTTACTGAAATACTCTCAAGCTCTAAAGCTCTAAGAATTACAGCAAAATCATAAAAGGTGGCCAACAAATGCATATATATTAAGTCTGCTAAATTGATCTAGCTTCTCATTTGAATCTAATCTTTTAAGAAATCAGTACACAGTTAACAAATAAGTAGGAGAAGAGAGGTGAAGTGCATTATTTTCTTACCTGATCCAAATGCCTGTCTTTCATGAGTTCATACTCATTTTGCAGTGTGTGCTGAAAAAGGGTCCAGATGATGTGTTCTAGTTCTGGGTGGTCAGACAGCAGGCGTGCACACAGGGTATTTAGTCGAAGATATGCTAGTCGGTACACTGCAGAGATAAGGGGAATTAGTCATGTTTATTTTCATTTTGAATTACAAGTGGATTTTTCAAAATATTAAATTGTTATAACCACAATGCCATTAAGCAGCATTTTATTTTTTTGTTTTTTTCAAGTTTTTATTTAAAAGTCCAGTTAGTTAACATACAGTGTAATAGTAGTTTCAGGTGTAGAATTTAGTGATTCATCATTTCCATACAACACCCGGTGCTCATCACAAGTGCCCTCCTTAATCCCCATCACCTATTTCACCCACCTCCCGCTCTGGTAACCATCAGTTTGCTCTCCATAGGTAAGAGTCTGTCTCTTGGTTTTCCCTTTTTTCTTCCCCTATGTTCATCTGTTTTGTTTCTTCAATTTCACATATGAGTGAGATCATATCGTATTTGTTTTTCTCTGACTGACTAATTTCACCTAGCATAATACTCTAGCTCCATTCACATCATTGTAAATGGCAAGATTTCATTCATTTTTATGGCTGGGTAATATTCCATTACATATTTATACCGCATCTTTCTTACCTATTCATCAATCAATGGACACTTGGTCTGTTTCTATAGTTTGGCTATTGTAGATAATGCTGCTATATACACTGGGGTGCATGTATCCCTTCAAATTAGTATTTTTGTATCCTTTGGGTAAATACCTAGTTGTGCAATTGCTGGATTGCAGGGTAGCTCTATTTTTAACTTTTTGAGGAACCTTCATACTGTTTTCTAGGGGTGACTGCACCAGTTTGCATTCCCACCAATAGTAAACAGCATTTTAACAGTAACCTCACCTCTACCACTATTTTCTTTAAGAATAAATAATCCCTAGTCTTAGTACAGAGCTAGGTATGTAGAAGGCAAAATAATACTTGAATACTACCATAAGATTTATTTAGAAAGTCTATAAAAATACTACTGGGATATAGGTCTGGAGAAAAGGAATCCACAAAATTTAATTTTTTTCCATCTACTTTAAATATAATGACTCTTGTTTTAAATGTACCTTTCAAAGACTTGCATAAAGTAATCAGAATTTTTTAGTAAACTATCCCAGTGGTTCTCACTTTAGCATGCATCAGATTTGCTTTGAGGTTTTATTAAAATAAGGATTTTTTTTTTTTTTTTTGCACTTCATCCTAGAGTTTCTGATTGACTAGTTCTAAGATGGGTCCTAAACAAAAATTTTCCTTTCTACAACTTTCCAGGTAAGGTGGATTCTGCTGGTTGAGGACCACACTCTGGAAACACTGCTCTAACTTAAGAGTTTTCATACAACATGCCTGTAAAACTCAGTATATTTCTGACTTGAATAAAATGAGAAAAAAGATTTCTCACAGAGGAATCTGGCCTTTCATGTCCCTTCAGAGAGCTTCAGTGGGTGTGCACCTGCACATACAGCTGACTCTTAGACAACATGGGTTTGAACTAAGAGGGTCCACTTATACATGGATTTTTTTTTCGATAAATACAGGACAGTACTATAAATGTATTTTCCTTATGATTTTCTTAATAACATTTTCTTCTCTCTGGCTTACTTTATTGTAAGGGGTATAGTATATAATACATATAACATAAAATATGTGTTAATCAATTGTTTATGCTGTTGGTAAGGCTTCTAGTCAACAGTAGGCTATTAGTAAAGTTTCTGGGGAGTCAAAAAGTTTTATGTGGATTTTTGACTGCATGGGGGGATCAGAATGCCTAATCCCCACACTGTTCAAGGGTCAGCTGTATATACACATACACCCCTGCTCCACCTCATACACACATAATCAGAGAAGGCTGCACAACCTAATTACCAGGAAATGTGCCTACATTAGACTACAGCACACCGTACAATCTTAACTCTACCTACACACCTGCACAGCAAGAGTAATGTCAGGGGTAAATATTTCCAAACATAAATTTGAAAGCCCGACAAAAGCAGCGGCAGCAACAATAACAGCACCTGAGTGCTAACTATGTGCTAGGCACTGTTTGAAGCATTTTATGTATTAATTCATTTAATTAACTCAAAAACCTTATAAGGTAGATTATTATCATTACAAAATAGATTATTATTATTATTTCCACTTTATAGATGAAGAAACTGAGGCATAGAGATATTAAGTGACTTTGCCAAGGTCACACCTAGTAAGCAGAAGAGCCATGATTTGAACCCAGTCACAGCCAGGTTCCAGAGTCCTTCTTCTTGAAAATAATCACCTACTAACCTTTCTTGTAAAAAAGTGAAAGGGAGGTAGATTTCAATGGCTTCTGAGTCTGGAAGGCTGAGGTTGCTTGTGCCTCTGTGTTTGCAGTAGAATTTACACGTATAGTTGATCCTTTTTTCTTTGGGGATCTTACAGGAGAAAGATACCTAGACATATTCAAAGAAAAAACCTTCATTTGAAGTTCCCTAACAGTCTCTCTCTCTGTCTCTCTCTGCTTCTCTCTCTCTCTCTCTCTCTCTCTCTCTCTCTCACACACACACACACACACACACAGATATACACATGCATCCGAACATATCTATTTAATCTGTTTTTCTATACCAAATTCCTTCTCTCAGCAAACGATTTTTTAAAATTTTTATTTAAATTCTAGTTATTTAACATACGGTGCAGTACTGGTTTCAGGAGTAGAATTCAGTGACTCATCACTTACATACAACACCCAGTGCTCATCACAACAAGTGCCCTCTTTAATGCCCATCACCCATCTAGCCCATTCCCCACCTACCACCCTCCATCACCCCTCAGTTTGTTCTCAATCGTTAAGAGTCTCTTATGGTTTGTTTCCTCTCTCTCTCTCTTTTTTTTTTTACCTCTTCCCCTATGTTCATCTGTTTTGTTTCTTAATTCTACATATGAGTGAGATCATATGGCATTTGTCTTTCTCTGACTGACTTATTTTGCTTAGCATAATACACTCTAGCTCCATGTCACTGCAATTGGCAAGATTTCATTCTTTGTTTTATGACTGCATAATATTCCATTGTATATATTTACACCACATCATCTTTATCCATGCATCAATGGATGCACATTTGGGCTCTTTGCATAGGTTGGCTGTTGTTGATAGTGCTGCATGTGCCTCTTCATATCTCCATTTTTGTGTCCTTTGGGTAAATACCTAGCAGTGCAATTGCTGGATCATAGGTAGTTCTATTTGTAACTTTCTGAGGAACCTCTGTACTGTTTGCTAGAGTGGCTGTACCAGTTTCAGCAAGCTATTTAAACACAAGCTGGAAAAGATACAGCCTAATAGGAAAACTAAGCTTGTCATTATCATTTCTAACTATTTTAATGAATGGTTATTTCTGAGAGTTACTGATTTATTGATAAAAAGATAGCTGCACATGTATATATGTTCAACTTTAATAATTATAGTGAGATTGAGATCATAAAATAACTCCAGGTTAAAAGAATAAATTATTGATACCAAAATAGTATTGTCATATTTCTGATTTTCCTCTTAAACATGTTTCATTGATAACTGTGGTTCATATATATGATAAAACAAATACCACCTAGTACAGAATTCTAGTATTCAGATACATTGTCAGGAAGATTTACACCTATATACTAAATATATCAGACATAAATCAACAGAGATATTAATAAATATTCTCTCTCAATTTCTGACATTCTACCACTCTTGTGTTGCTTTTTATAGGATAATCCCGATCTACACTCTAATTTTGTCTTAGTAGTTGAGAAATAATGCTAAGCAGGAAGGAGGATTTGTACTTTACTGTGGATGTTTCTACTACATGTAGGAATCACCATTAAAAGTAATCTTTTAAGTACCAGGGTCTAGTCTACTTCCAATCTTGGATTTCTCTTCAATTCACTAATTCACAATATTGTAGACAAACTTAACTTGGACAGGAGTTGGTCTCCCTGGAGTTCTAGGTACAAATATTCAACAACCTATAGAACATCACTGCTTGAATCTCAAACTTAAGAAGGCCAAAGGGGAGCTCTTGATTTCTTCCCTCTGTTTTTCCCAGCTCAATAAACGACTCCACATTACATCCAGTTACTTAAATCTAAAACCTAGAAGTTATTTTTAATTTCTCCCTTTTCCCAATTCCTCAAACTCAATGCAAAGCCAAGTCTTACTAAATCTTCCTCTAAAATACATCCTAGATCATTCCGTTTCTTTCTATCTCTACTGACATATCTTAGACCAAGTCACTTACATGTCTCACTTGGACTACTAAAACTCTCCAAATTGGTCTTCCTACTTCTTCCCTGTCCTCCTCCAAACCCACCTGCACTTCAAATAGCAGCCAGAAAATTGCCCTTTAAAAATACAAAGTATAGCAAGCTGCACCATTACTTAAAACCTTAATGCTTTCCCATTGCTCTGCTAAAATCCAAACCCTTTCCTATGGCCCATGGGAACCTAAAGGGTCTGGCCTCAGTTTGCCTCTCCAAACTCGTCTTGTACCCCCAAACTCCTCTTACTCACTTTAACCCCAGCCACACTGGGATTCTTTCTGTTCCTTGGACCAGCTAAGTTTGATCTGCCTTAGGGCCACTGTACTTGCTGTTTGCTCTGCCTGGAATGTACATGATGCAGATGTGTGCCTCGCCAGCATCCACTTGTCCCTGAGGTTTCAGGTCAAATATCACTTTATCAGAAAAAGCTTCCCTAAACATTCCTACACTCTCAATTTCTCTCACATCACTCTATTTCCATTATAGTACTTAGTATACTCTCTTTTTTCTTTTAAGTAATCTCTACTCCCAACATGGGGCTTGAACTCATAACCCCAAGATCAAGAGTCGCATGCTCTACTGACTGAGCCAACCAGATGCCCAAATTTAGTATACTCTAAAAACACATCATGTATTAGTTTATTTCCCCCATAATATAAGCGCTATGAGGGGAAGAACCTAGTTCATCTTACTCGCCTTTTATTCCCAGTGCCTAGAAAACGTCCTGGCACTTAAGAAAAAGATAAGGCTTGACTTATTTATATTAGTGCATAACCTAGCAAACAAATTTATATGTGAAGGCAGAGGCACCATATGTTAGAAATACTTTGGGTACAAGTTAGCATGGAAAGGACATCTCTGGAAAACAGTCCCTGAACTAATCATAGGACATTATAATGTCAATTCCTAGACAGAACTAAATAGAAACAATAGTAGGCACATTTCTATGAAAGGCATAGTACCTGGAATATTTAAGAACATGAGTTTTGGGGTCAGACTGCTTGGGTTTGATTTCTGTTAACTTTTGGCAAGTTACCTTATCTCTCTAATTCCTCTTTTACAGATAACTGAGGCTGATAGCAGAATCTACTACCTTACAGGGCTGTTATGAAGATTAAATGGGAAAAAAAAAGAATCTCGAGTACTTAGGCAACTGTCCAGCACACAGTGAACCTTCAATAAATATTAGCTATTTGCTTTCTTCTTCCATCATCATCAGCATCATCATGTACTTATCAACTGATTTAGTCTCATATCCCACCCTAGTTCCTGTGCCTATCGCCTATCCTATGCTTTACCCCAAATGCACTGATCTGTACTCCCTGAAAATGTTTCCTGCTTTCCTGGCCTTACACTTTGGAATTCATGCCATTTTTGACTCTTGGAACACTTTGTGTCTCCTCTCTCCTCTCCAGTTTCCATACAGAAATCCTATTTTCCATCTTTCAGGCCTAACTAAATTGCCATCTCCACCATGAAAACTATCCTCCTTATAGCAACCCTGAGTGATCTCAGCCACACTCTGTACCACTTTATCTGATCTTTATTTGGGTCATGTGCCTTATATTCCTGCTTCTTCAAAGCAAGACCGATATCTTATTCAAAATTCTATTCCCTACAGTTTCTATATAGGATCTTGCATTATACCATGCTCAAAACCTAGTTGCAGGTTGAATGAAGTAGAAATGCTTCTACTTACATATCTGCTGCAGTGTGATTACTCTGGAGAGGAAGGTTGAGAGCACAAGCAGATTCAAGGTGATCAGCTGGTCCTTCTCGGTCTTTTGCTTGTTTAATCAGATCAAATAAAGGTGAATCCTACATGAAACCAGATGACATTAAACCCACATTGGTAAGTATGATTTTCCCATGTATTTATCAAAATAGTATTTTCTGACGTGGTGAGCACTACAGATTTAGTTACAATTGACAGCAGCAATTCAGAATCCAGATGAGATCCTTTTCTCCACCGTGAAAATACCAATCTCCCTACAAGAATATCAAGCATATCACGCACCTTTGGTTTTACCAGTGAAATCTACCAATCATTCAAAGAACAGATAATTCCACTTTTACTCAAATTCTTCGGAGAATGGAAAAAGTCGAAACATTCTTGATCTCATTTTATGGGGCTAGTACAACAGTGCTATGAAAACTTGTCAAGGACATCAAAAAGGAAATTATAGCCCATTCTCACTCATGAACAGAGATATAAAAATCCTAAACAAGAAATAATAGCAACCCAAATCAGCAGTGTCAAAAAGAGAATATATCATTACCAAAGTTGAGTATATCCATGTTGCAAAACTGGTTCAACATGAAAAAATCTATAATGCAATTCACCTCGCTAATAAGTAAGTCAAAGGTGAAAAATCTTATCAAAATCAATGAAGGAATAAGTTCTCATTTTAAAACCCATTTGTAATTGAAAGGAAAGGAAAGGAAAGGAAAGGAAAGGAAAGAAAGAAGGAAGGAAGGAAGGAAGGAAGGAAGGAAGGAAGGAAGGAAGAAAGAGCGAACTTAATTCAACCAGGAATGGCAAGGTACTTCCTAATTTGATAAATGGCATATACAAACATACCAAAACCCATAGCAAACAATGTAATGGTGAAACATTACAAGCATTGCCCTTAAAAAATCAGAGACAACAAAAGGATGCCTATTATCAATCTTTCTATTCAACACTGTACGTGAGGTTCCAGCTGGCTCAAAAAGGAAAAGAAATATAAGATTAAAGTATTAAATGAAAAAAATGACAATACCATTATTCACAATATGAAAAATAATTACACTTCTATATATCAAGCAAAAAGTTTGAAAGTATCTAATTTTTAAAATATCATTTACAAAAACATAAGACCAGCAGTAAAAGTCACTAAAATACTGATTCAAAATTTATAATTTTCTGGAGGCGACAGCTTACAAGTTCATAAAAAGGGGGCCCTTACACGTTTTACTTTTTTATTTTTTTATTTTTTTAAAGATGTTACTTATTTATTTGACAGAGAGAGACTCAGCGAGAGAGGGAACACAAGCAGGGGGAGTGGGAGAAGCAGGCTTCCTGCTGAGCAGGGAGCCCGATGCGGGGCTTGGTCCCAGGACCCTGGGATCATGACCTGAGCTGAAGGCAGATGCTTAACGACTGAGCCACCCAGGCGCCCCTGTTTTACTTTTTTAATCCATGAACTAAGAACAACAAGAAAACAGACAGATTGCCAAGATACTGGGTTTATATCAAAAGGGAAAGTGGCACAACAGTAAGTAAATATACAAAGCAATGTAGAAAATAAGTAGATTTTGTAAAAATATTAAGAATAGTCCATTCAATGAAGTGTTGAAAAACTTAGCAATCTGAAAGGAAGAGATCATTATACTTTCACAATATATAGAAAATGAATTACTTATATTAAAAAACAAAATTTAAAAATCATTAGAAATAAATACAGTATCTTTACAACTTCTTGATAAGGAAGGACTTTGTGGGTTTGATCAAAACCCAGAAATGATAAAGAGAAAAATTTCTGTTTGACTAAAACCACAATAAACTAAGTTAAGCTAAATCTTTAAAAAATAAACAGTATTGGAGTTTTTTCTATAACCCCCATGTTATTTTTTAAAAGATTTTTTATTTATTTTTGTGTGAGAGAGAGAGAGAGAGAGAATGAATGGGGGCGGGGGGCAGAGGCAGAAGCACACTCCCCACTGAACAGGGAGCCTGATGTGAGACTTGATCCCAGGACCCTGGGATCATGACCTGAGCAGAAGGCAGACGGTTAACTGACTGAGATGCCCAGGCGCCATATAATGTAATTTTTATTATCAAGTAATTCTTTCCTATTCTTTCCTTTCATTAAGGGCACTCTGAAGTGCAATCTAAGTAAGCGCTTTCATCGGAGTAAAGTAATGCTAACAACACCAGCTAATGCATGGATGTCATAGTCAGTGTTTTACATTTTCTAGGTACTGACAAATTATATACAAAATTATAGATGCTCTTCAACAGACGAATGAATAAAGAAGATGTGTTCCATATACAATGGAATAATACTCAGCCATCAGAAAGGATGAATACCCAACTTTTACATCAATGTGGATGGGACTGGAGGAGATTATGCTAAGTGAAATAAGTCAAGCAGAGAAAGTTAATTATCATATGGTTTCACTTATTTGTGGAACATAAGGAATAGCATGGAGGACATTAGGAGAAGGAAGGGAAAAATGAAGGGGAGGAAATTGGAGGGAGAGATGAACCATGAGAGACTATGGACTCCGAGACTCCAAACTGGGGGTTTTAGAGGGGATGGGGGTGGGGGGATGGGTTAGCCTGGTGATGGGTATTAAGGAGGGCACGTACTGCATGGAGCACTGGGTGTTATATGAAAACAATGATCATGGATCACTACATCAAAAACTAATGATGTATTGTATGGTGACTAACAACATAATAAAAAAATATTTAACTAAAATAGTGTGGATGTAAATCCACATATATTCAGCAGAAGTGGCCTATTTCCATTTTTCTCTCTATGACATTTTAAGAGACCCTAAGGCTCACAAAGAAGGAAAAAATGAAACAAGATGAAACCAGAGAGGGAGACAAGCCATAAGCGACTCTTAATCTCAGGAAACAAACTGAGGGTTGCTGGAGTGGAGGGGGTAGGAGGGATGGGGTGGCTGGGTGATGGACACTAGGGAGGGTATGTGTTGTGGGGAGTGCTGTGAATTGTGTAAGACTGATGAATCATAGACCTGTACCCCTGAAACAAATAATACATTATATGTTCATTAAAAAAATTAAAAAAAAAAAAGACAAAGAAATGCAAGTAAACCTGACCCTTTATAGGATTTAGGTATGCTACTAATCAGGCATTTTACTTCCTCTTCAGATTAGCCTCCTCCAAGGATTAAGGTAGCATTTTTTACCAATAGTCTTTATGTTTCACTCAAGTATCACTTTTATTACTTCATCTCCCCCAACCCAAGTAGTCACACAGATCTATAGATATAAGTTTATGATAATGAGTATGTCATGATAATGGGAGGAAGTATAGTGCCGTGGACAGGTGTGAGACTCTGGAGCCACATGACATGGGTTCACATCCTGGCCCTTACTGGTTGCATGACTTTGAACAAGTTGCTTAACTTCATTATGACCCTCTTTTCTCAACTGTAAAGTGTAGATACGAACGACAATACTTAAATCACAAAATTGTGAGAATTAAGTGAATTAATAAATGTGTTAAGCATTTACAACAGAGCCGGGCACAGAGTAAGTGTTATGTAAACATTTGAAATTATTGTAACATTTGAAATTATTATGGTTAAGTTCTTACTTAATACATCTAAATGAATGCCTTTATACAAAGGACAATGTATCTGTTCAAATGTATGAAGGTCCACCTCATATATTCATACATTCCATCCATCCACCCAATATTTGTTGTCTACTCTGTAAGACACTCTATGGTAGAAAGTAATAATTATAAACAATCCCCCGATTGCCAGATATCAATGGACTTGAAGAATCATTTCAGAGGCATCTGTCCTCTTCCACCTGTAACTCAACTTGTTCAATTGATGTCTATGTGTAAAATAAACTTTAACAATCCTCTACCACCAAAAAACTGCTGCTCTTTTCTAGTTTTTCCCATATCATTATCGTTCCTTATATACAGTTGTCCAAAGAAAAAAGGAGTCATCTTTACTCTTTCCCTTGAACTCCACTATCCAATCCTGGGAAGTCATGTTGCTCTAACTTCAAAATACATCCCAAGTCTAACTTCTCATCATCTCTAACATTACTATAGTCTAAGCCATTACTATCTCTTGTCTACACTACCACAAAGGCATCTTCCAACTGGTTCTCATACTTCCACTCTTGCTGCCTCTCAGTTCTTCCCAATAAAGCTGATAAACTACTCCCCACGCCCTCCCCACTACTCAAAACCCTCCAATGACTTCCCATCTACACTAGAATAAATCCAAACTCTTTATCCTGGCTTACTAAGCCAGGACCCCTTGAGATCTGGCCCCCTCTTAGGCCTACTTTCTACTACTTTCCTCCTTACTTACTCCTGCCATACTGGTAATCTTTCTGTTCCTTGAACACAGCATGATTCTCCCTGTCTCAGTTTCTGTATTTACTGTTTCCTCTGTTTGCAATGCTCTTTACCAGAGCTTCCCATGACTCAACCCACTCCATTATTCACGCTGTCTCCTCAAATAGCATCTCCTCGGCAAAGCCTTCTCTGAACATCCTGTCCAAGACAGTCATAATTCCCACTTTACTACTACTCCCAACTTTGCTCTATTTTCTTCACAGTACTGATCACTATCTGAAATCGTATTATGTATTCATTTGTTTACTTGTTTATTAACTGTCTCCTTCAGTTATCTTGTTCACAACAGTATCCCCAATGTCTACAACTGCCTACACACAGTAGGGACTCAATAAACATTTGTTGAATAAATGAAAAAAGTGAGTAGGCAAAAGTGTTCAAAGTCCTTTGAGGTTAATTCCACTTTAATATATACCCTAGATCCTTTAAAAATAAAATATTTACCTACTCCTTTCCCCCATCTTTTTCCTGTAAGCATTAGTCAAACACATATGTATGTGTACCTTAAACAAAGAAAATAAAAACATGAAAATTATTTCAGAATGCCTATTATTTACAAGACATTTTTTTCAAAGTGAAGTACAGTGGAGCACTTAGGCAACCTACAGCAAAACTAAAAATTAGTTTTGTCTGTAAAAACCATATCCACTAAACATCAAACATTTACTGAATACTTCCTATGTACCAGGAACAGATATGGCTCCTCCCCACATGGTGCTCAGAGTCCAACGGGAAGAGGCAGACAATAAACAAACAAGGAAATAAGTAGGTAATGACAGATTCAGAAAAATTCTATGAAACGACAGAATTTCTTATGAAGAATACAAATGGAGACCCTCAGGGGTGGTTCCAGGAAGATGTATGTGAGAAGGTAACATGGACGCTAAGACTTGAAGGAAGAAAAAGAGGCTGTGCTTTGAGAGGACCAAGAAGCAGAGTCTCCCAAAATGAAAGAAAATGTGCTGAGAAACTGGTGTTATTTTAGGAAATAAAAAGAGGCTACTAGTACTGAAGTGGTGGTGCAGTAATGGAGAGGCTGCTAGAGAAAAAGGACAATAGCTGCCTGATGATCCAAAATTATAAAGACCATGCTTAAAAGTTTGAATAATCTAAGAGAAATGGGACATCTATTACAATAGCAACTATATTTTAGGATAGAGATTTTTCTTGTTATAAATCACTAATATGGAAATAGCTAGTTCAACTGTGTCTTGCTTCCTATTATATACATTCCTAGCCTAGAATTGGGGTTTTACAAATATTTGCTGAATAACTAAATGATTTATTGTTTGCTTTCAGGAATGTATTCCAGGTGACAGAGGTCCACCATTACCCATACTGCCTTAGCCCTGTTTCAAGTGGCAGAATTTCCTATCGATTTCCAACCGCCTAGCTCCAACATGCATGAAGAATGTACCAGGCAGGTTTAGTACCAAGTCCAGTGAGAGCAAGTCATATGCATATAACTCAGGAATTAATGCAACTGACCTGAAATTTAAAACAGAAAAGCCTACTATTCACTAACTACCATTCATTAGCTTCACTGTAAGCAGAACTGAAAATATGAAATTACCAGTATACTCTGGGTTATTTTTATTTCAGCAGTAGCATGCTATCAACCAAAATGTCTTTCAGCCTATCTTCTCTCCAAGAGAAAAATGTGTATAAGCAGTATAAAACAGGGCCAGGATTAGAGTACAGCAAGAGAGGTGCCTTGGATGCAAAATTTAAGGAGACATTCACTTGTACTTGCATTGACCCTACTATGAAATTTGCCCTTTGGGGCACTGAACACTAAACTGATAATGAAAGTTAGTTAATTTAAGATACTTTTGGCAAAACGGAATGAGATATCACTTTTATGGTTTGCTTAGATGAGAATTAAAGCACTTTCAATTTACAAAGTTAATTCAAATGTATTATCTCATGTAATCCCCAAAATAAATCTGTGAATTAAGTGTTATCATTATTCATTTTATGGATCACAAAGCTTAACTATTTTAGTAAATTATGACTGCATACTATTTACTATGTTATGCACTAAAATTATTTGCAGAGTGTAGGATAGTAACATTGAGGTTTATAAATATAAAAACCAAAACTCTCTTAAGCTATTTTTTAAAAATAAAGAAGGAATAGAGCAGCTTCCTAGAACAAGTATTAGAGTATGACTTACAAAAAACATTTTATTAATTTAACTATTGTTTTCCATCTTTATCCAAAGAATATACTGAAAAAGAAATCTATACTAACATCTGTTATTAACAATAGCTATCGTTTAGTAAATGCTTACTGCATGTACACATTAATTTTCACAAAATCCTATGGGTATACTATCCCCACTTGAGAGAGAGAAAATGAGGCTAACAAAAGGATTTGAACTTAGGCAGCCAGCCTCCAGAGTCTGAGCTCTTATCCACTGACTATACTATAATTTTCATTAATTTCTTAGTATAAAAGACAGCGGCAATAAAACAAGTGCATGAATTAATTTTACCAAGGCTAATCCTGGTATTACACACTATTAAATAAAGTGAAATGTGCCCGATAATCATTCTTTTAGCAGAAAACAACACAAAGTCATACTTATTTAATCAGAGATGACTATCTACAACTTTCACAATATTTGCTTAACATAATTATATAATTTACCAAGCAGTGAGAGCTTATATAAAATATTAGTTTCCTTTCCAGGGTAACTGTTTGGTATAATAAATACCAAAACAATACAATGATGAACTATGAATCAAATTTTGACAAAGTTAGATAATTTATATTATAATCAGTTTGAGCAATGTTTAGTTAGAAGCACTGTTTTTGAAAAACATGCATGTTAAATATTAGAAATTATGCAAAAGAGGCCCAAAATTCTAACTAGATTTT
Organism: Mirounga leonina; assembly: GCF_011800145.1. NCBI lineage: Eukaryota > Metazoa > Chordata > Mammalia > Carnivora > Phocidae > Mirounga > Mirounga leonina. The sequence continues at coordinate 57,978,672 of NW_023270316.1, read as the reverse complement.
CATTAAAAGTGATCATTTAGAGCAATTTTTTAAGTCTCTCAAAATAGCAATCCCTTTGTTAAATTATAGACTAAAAGCAGATATTTTTAAGAACTTGAAAACTTTAAGGTAGTAATATTATTACATCAATTATATACAACTTTACACACACAAATATTTCAAACAACTATGTACCCTAAAATGTATTTTTAAAAGTATTTTCTAAATTGATAGCTTCATCAACTTTTTCAAAAACAATGAAAAGTATATCAATTTGGGTAGATCCTCTTTTCTTTATTTCAAATTAAGTTATTTTGTGGTATTGGATATTATTTAAAGTCTTTTTTTAAATGTAATTCACAAAATATATTTTGCACTTGTATTAATTTTAAAATACTGTTTAAAAAAAGGAATTCCCAACTCAAAATTAGCCAAGAATTCTAAAACTGGGTTAGGGTTTACTTGAAGATGTTTGACATATTTGCTCTGGGTAGGCAGCTCCAAGGGCGATGGCAAAATTTATGCAATTCAACTAAGATAGTCATTTTTCTCAATGAAATACTACAGGAGTTAAAAGTCCACTCCCATCAGTACTAGCTTCAATAGCCACAGCAAGTATATCCAATGAGAGCGTCCTCTCTTCTAACAATCACAATACAATCGTGTTGCAGAGTCATTATTTGTATAATTTACCCTAAATGTTGTGGGAAAGTTACTGTTCCTAATCCAAAGAAGAGATCTTATTCTAACTGAAAGTATAAGAAAATCTATAATGAATATTTGCAAAATGAATAAAAATTCATACAGTAGGCAGAATTAATATTATAAAGGGAACCAATACAGTGTGAGAAATGGACATTAAAAGAGGAATAGGGTATGAAAGCTTATGAAAGGAAACTAGCATGTCTGAATATGATGAAAATATCAAGGATGTTTTGTCAAACTTGGAAGGAGCAGAGGGTTATGACTGAGCATAAAAGCACAAGACAGATGGATGAGAGTTCAAAGGTGAGGAATAAACACACTTGCTATGCTGAAGTGAGGAATCATCAATTATCTATTAATAATGCTGATGATAAAAATTTGTAAAAAAGTAAAAAGAACAAAAACACATACCCTATGATTAAATAATCATAAGAAAAGTCATTTTTCTCAAATAATTCCTGCCTTAACCAGGGCCTCTCTACCAGAGAATCAAAATCACCAGATTTTTACCTTTGGGAATCTAATTAGTACCCTTTACCTATTTACATTATTCCATGACAGCAAATATTGCAGCAGGTTTAACCTATTCATAGTGCCAAAGTTTTGTGTCAAAAATTATTTAATGACTAGACACTAAATTGCTTTCAAGAAAATAAAACAAACTTAGAAACTTAAGCCAACATTATTGAGGAATTTCACTGGTCTTGGGCTTTGCTGCTTCCACCTCTAGGTGGACATACTCTTGAGTTCTCAGAATTTCATAATCCTTAAAGTTTCCAATCTCAAACTGAACTAGATCTGAGTCAGTAGGAATAGGCCTATTGGCTTGGGTCTAGGCTCCTTGCAAGCGGTTTTTATTGATATGAACATTTACTATTTCTACACCTGCTCTGGCTTTGGAAATCCCTTGGCCATTCTTGTCCTGAAGCCTTAAAATAAGGGTTGGCCAAATATGGACACAACACTAGTGACAGGTAAAGTTAACGTAAGGTTCTAAGGGCACAGTTTAGTTTCAGCACATCAGTATAGCCATGCCACCTTAATTTTTGTACTTAATTTCAATGAAAAAAATCTACAAAGTAACTAGGAAATAGTAAAACTGATTGTTAAACTATTATACTAGAGGTGCCTGGGTGGCTCCCCAGTTGTTAAGCGTCTGCCTTCGGCTCAGGTCATGATCCTGGGGTCCTGGGATCAAGCCCCGCATTGGGCTCCCTGCTCTGCGGGAAGCCTGCTTCTCCCTCTCCCATTCCCCCTGCTTGTGTTCCCTCTCTCGCTGTGTCTCTCTCTGTCAAATAAATAAAATCTTAAAAAAAAAAAAAAAAAAGAATTTGAATCCCATTTAAAAAAAAAAAACTATTATACTAAAATCTGTACATTCAAACAAGCACTGTTAAATGGTGTGGTATGTCTTTAAGTGTAATAAGAGTTCAGAATCTCCACTCATTAATTTCAAGTCTAGACCATCAATGGCCTAGATTATCCCTAGAATGACTCAGTTATATTTTATAAGGTAAACTTTTACTTTCTGATACAGCTTCTAATTTAGCTGGAAGGCAGCATATGTCAGAGTCCCCATGGAAGCTTTATTTAACACACAGGTTAGATTTCTCCTCAACCCCTAAAATGCTGATAATGCCAGGAAGGGGTAATATCTACATTTTAAAAAAAGCTCCTCAGCAGATCTTAATGCAATCCCGCCATTCTAGCTCCCTCCCACCTGATCCCTGCCATGTCTCCTTATATTTATCTCTCCCTGCCACCTCTTTAAGAACTAACTTTAGTTTTCTAATTCTGACAAAAATTTCTAAAAACTGACTCACTCTTTCTTAAATAGCAATACTATTTTAACAACTCCATTTCTTGCCTTCTTGGGTTTCAAAAGGCATCCTTTCAACCAGTCCCTAAATTCTATTTTCTAGAATACTAATGACCCAGGTAAATTTGAGATCAGTCAGATATAAAAGTGTAGTCTCTGTGGTGAAACTCAGAAATTCCCTAAATCATAACATAGTCAGTCACTGACAGAAGATATTTGGTTCTCATTTTCCCAACATTTGGGCTAAAGTGATGATAAGGTAAGAAGACAGAATATTAGAAACATTTACATTAACTTTGTGAGAACTAATTTTTTTTTTAAAAGATTTTATTTATTTATTTGACAGAGAGAGATATAGCGAGAGCAGGAACACAAGCAGGGGGAGTGGAAGAGGGAGAAGCAGGCTTCCTGCAGAGAAGGGAGCCCGATGTGGGACTCGATCCCAGGACCCTGGGATCATGACCTGAGCCGAAGGCAGACGCTTAACGACTGAGCCACCCAGGCGCCCCAGAACTAATTTTTTTTTTAATATTTTATTTATTTGACAGAGAGAGAGCACAAGCAGGGGGAGCAGGCAGAGGGAGAGGGAGAAGCAGGCTTCCCGCTGAGCAAGGAGCCCGATGTGGGGCACGAGCAGGGGAAGCAGCAAGCAGAGGGAGAGGGAGCTCCATCCCAGGACCCCAGGATCCTGACCTGAGCCGAAGGCAGACGCCCAACTGACTGAGCCACCCAGGCGCCCCTTTAAGAACTAATTTTTAATGCCAGACCCACAGCAAAAATTTGGTATTGTCTAGTGAGGGTACCACACTGTAAAGTAGAATAAGAACTGTGATCTTTCTTCCATTGTGTCTTATCTTGATAACTATAATTAATGATTCAAAGTCATTACCACATACTTCATAATAATATTTTACTTCCTTCACTACCAAAATAATGTCTTCTTGATCCTCTCAATTCAAAAATACTTACTGAGCATCTACCGTATGCCAAGTTCTATGCAAAATATTTTATAAACATTATCTCATGTAATCCTCATAGTAAATCTATAAAATGCATCCTATTATTATCCCCATTTTATAGATAAAGAACCTGAAACATGGAAGTTAAGAAATCTGCCCCATGTCTTATGGCTAATGAATGGTAGAGCAGGGATTTAAACCAAAGTCTGTTTCAAGAGCATGTGCTGTTGGCTCCTACACTACACTGTAAACCAGGTTCATTTGCTCATTTTCTCTTCATTCTTTGTGCCTACTGTCATGCTTTTAGCTGTGTTTCCATGGCGTTGTCTCCCCCTACAATTAGCTCTACTCCCCACAATTCCATCTACAATTCATTCATTCATTCCACAAATACTCACATTCTATGACAGGCACTATAGCCACTGAGAAGAATATAACATTAATGATAGTACCTACCACATGGGGTTGTTGTGAGAATTAAATAAACTACACAAAGGGTTTGATACAGTACATGGCACATAATAAGCATTCCCTAATTCTGCCCTCGAAGAGTTTATAAATTTACCAAATGCCAGGCTAGCACCAAGGACTTTATTTATATTATTTCATTCCCACAACAAACTCTAGGAGGAAGGTACTATTTTTTATGTCATTTTACAACTGAAGAAAGGTACGCTAAGATTAAGTTGCCCAAAGGCACAGTTAGTAAGTGGTGGATCCAGGATTTGGCCACAAGTTTTTTCACTCCAGTGCCCAGGTTTTTGATCCTTATGCTACAGTCTCTAGTCTAATGAAGGAAAACAGGTAAGTAAATAAAAAACAGCAATCCAGAGCAGTAAGTTCCATAATCAAAGGATACACAGGGTATATATACTGGAAATCAAGAGAAGGACATCGAATCCAGATTAGGTACATTAGGGGAAAACTTCCTAGAAGAAGGTTAAGCCTGATTTGAGTCCTACAGATAGAAGTCATTTCAAGTGGAAAGCAGAACAGACAGCTCAGAAACAAGAGAAAATATGGCCCTAGAGAAACTTCACGTAGCTCCCATAAAATAAGGAAAATAATACTCCCTCATAGGGCTGGTTGTTATAACAATTAGATGATAAGTATATAAAGTACTCAGAATGGCACCAGGGGGGTAAGTCCTCAAGACTGAGATGATTCGTTCCATAAAGCTAAAACATAGATTTTATAACAAGGAAACAGCAGGGAATTAAACTAATTAAAGGATTTTAAGCAGGTGACTAGCAGGGTCCAGATGGGACTTATAGATAGCTCTAAAATAAAATCCCAGTTCCTAGCCTAGCACATAATGGATACTCAAATATTTCTAGAATGTTATACAACATAGCCATATCAAGCGTTAAATTAAAATACAGCAAAGCACCAAGAAGTGATATGATTTGCTTTCTAATTGACATTAAATATTACCTGTGGCAGCCAGCCTCCAAGATCACCCCAATAATCCCTACCACTGGGTTATTTATATCCTTGTGAAGACCCCTCCTATGTTGTTAGACTGTCTGGTCAATGGCATATGGCAGAAGTGACAGCATGTCACTTCTGACTTAGCTTATAAAAAACCTGCAGTTTTAGGCTCCCGGAAGTCCCATGGAGAGAGGTCCACATGGCAAACAAAGGAAGCCTCTGGCTAACAACCAGTGAGTGAACTGGGAAGTAGATTCTCCAACTCCAGCAAAGCCTTCAGCTGACTGCATCTTTAGTTGACAACTTCAGGGTCTCTCCTGAGTGAACACGAACCAAAACCACACACAGTTAAGCCACTCCCAGATTTCTGACCTTCAGAAACTGGGTGATATAACAAACTTTAATTATTTTTTTATTAAATATTTTATTTATTTATTTGTCAGAGAAAGCACGCACACAAGCAGGGGGAGCAGCAGGCGAAGGCAGAGGGAGAAGCAGGCTCCCCACTGAGTCCCAATGTGGGGCTCCATCCCAGGACCCTGGGATCATGACCCGAGCCAAAGGCAGATGCTTAACTGACTGAGCCACAGGCCCCCCCAAATTTTAGTTATTTTAAGTTGCCACATCTTGGGGTAATTTCTTACACAGCAAATAGATAATTAATATAGCAACTGATTTTTTTAGAAGACTATAAAGAAAATATTTAGTGGAGGGGCGCCTGGGTGGCTCAGATGGTTAAGCGTCTGCCTTTGGCTCAGGTCATGATCCCAGGGTCCTGGGATCGAGTCCCGGGTCAAGCTCCCTGCTCAGCGGGGAGCCTGCTTCTCCCTCTGCCTCTGCCTCTCTCTCTGTCTCTCATGAATAAATAAAATCTTAAAAAAAAAGAAAATATTTAGTGGAATACTGAACTTTTGAAAATTATGTATTTATATCTGTAGCACTATGTCCAGGACTGTGAGACCAGTTTTTCTCTTGGACTCAGGCAAGCTGTCTCATGTCATTACTTATCTACTTAAATTAACTGTCAGCATGATCACTCTCTGGACAACACTTCACTATGCTTTGCCACTTAATCTTGTGAAGGAAACCAGACTCAACCAGAAAGATTAGTACAGATCCCACTGAATAAATAATATGCATAGAAAAAGTAGAAGCTCTAAGTCTATTCTATATGATATTTCATAATTAACATACATTTCTAGAGCAAGTATGAACTTTTCCAGAGAGTCAAGGACTTAAATAAAGGCTATCAAGTCAAGGTGTTCCTAAAAGAGATTCTGATTATCCGAGTAAGCACAAGGTCTCTAGTGCTAGTAGAAAGAAAAATAATTGCTATTGTTTTCTGGGTATTTTAAGGAATATTACTGGACCTATGTTACAGGAAATGTTTTTGTACTATCCTAAGCCAAATCACTGTAAGATCATTTTACCCTGCAAAAGGAAACTCGAATATAAAATAGATAATCTAGGGCAGGCCTTGACCTTTCTGACAGTTCTCATTTTACTTTACTACTTTTTTAATACTGATATTCCTCAGGATCTTCTTGTCAATATATATATGCTGGTTGAGCCACTATCACAGCTTTAATTATAGCTATATTTCTCCTAAATCTACATTTCTGACTAAAGATACTTACTCAAGTTCCAGATCCATTATTTCCAGCTAGATATCTCAGACCTCCACATTGATAAGGCAAACATTTTGTGGCAAACATGTCAAAGATTCACATCTTCAAGCATTAACATGAACTCATTACCTTCATCACCAATCAGCTATGACTCCTTCAATATCTTCTTTGGTTAACTGTGTTATCAACCACCTAACCACCGGCAGTACAAATCTTGGAATTATCCTCAGTTCTATCCAGCCTCCTAAGTTTTGGAGATTTATCCTTTTCACTTTTAACATATATATATCTTTATACTTAAAACTGGTGTCTTGTAAATAGCACAGAGTTGGGTCTTTCTTTCTTTCTTTTTTTTTTTAAAGATTTTATTTATTTGAGATAGAGAGAATGAGAGAGAGAGAGCACATGAGAGGGGGGAGGGTCAGAGGCAGAAGCAGGCTCCCCGCCGAGCAGGGAGCCCGATGCGGGACTCGATCCTGGGACTCCAGGATCATGACCTGAGCCAAAGGCAGTCGCTTAACCAACTGAGCCACCCAGGCGCCCGGGTCTTTCTTTTTTAACCACTTTGACAATCTTTGCCTTTTTATTGGGGTGTTAAGACCATTTATATTTAGTGCAGTTACTGATAATGGGTTAGTTTAAATACTACATCTATTTGTTCCATCATCTTCTTTATTCCCTTCTTGACAAAGCTGCAAAAGCAAATCAATGGAAAAAGGATAGGCTTTACAACAAATAATGCTTGAAAATATCTATAAGCCCAAATAAAAGAACCCTGACCTAAATCTCAAAACTTGTACAAAACTAAACTAAAAATTGGGTGCCTGGGAGGCTCAGTTGGTGAAGCATGGGACTCTTGACTCTCAGGGTTGTGAGTTCAAGCCCCATGTTGGCTGTAGAGATTACTTAAAAAATAAAATCTTTACAAAAGTTTTAAAAAAATTAAAAATGGATCATGTATTTAAATATAAAATGTGAAGCTGTAAAACTTAAAAAAAAAAAAAAAAGCATGGGGAAAATCTTTGGGATCTTAAACTTGACACCACAGGCAGGATCCATAAAAGAAAAATTGATAAATTAGGCTTCATCAAAATTTAAAGCTTTGGCTATGAGAAAGACCGTAGAAGAGGATAAAAAAAGAAGCTATAGACTAGAAGAAATTATTTGTAAGCCACATTTCCAATAATAGACTAGTGCCAAATATATAAAGAACTTGCGAAACTCAATGGTAATAAAATGAACAATCCAATTAGAAAATGAGCAAAGATATTAGAAGACATTTCACCAAAAGGAAATACAGATCACAAATAAACACAGAAAAAGATATTCAATATCATTAGCCATCATCCTAATGGGAAATGTAAAGTATAAACTCCATAAGCTATCCCTACACTGTCAGAATGGCTAAAATAAAAAAAAAGTGACAATATCAAATGATGGCAAGGATATAGAGAAACTGGAGCCCTCATATATTGCTGGTGGGAATTTAAAATGGTACAACCACTCTAGAATATACTCTGGCAGTCTGATTAAATAAATCACACAATAACCATACAATTCTGCAATTGTACTCTTTGGATATTTATCCCAAAGAAATGAAAACTCAAGTTCATATAAAACCTGTGCACAAAGTTCACAGCAGCTTTACTTGTGATACTTAGAAACTGGAATCAGCCCAGATATTCTTCAATACAAGCATGGTTAAAGAAACTGTAGTACATTCACACTATGAAATATTATTTATTTTTTTTTAAAGATTTATTTATTTATTTGAGAGAGCGAGAATGAGAGAGAGAGAGAGTACATGAGAGGGGGGAGGGTCAGAGGGAGAAGCAGACTCCCTGCCGAGCAGGGAGCCCGATGCGGGACTCGATCCCGGGACTCCAGGATCATGACCTGAGCCGAAGGCAGTCGCTTAACCAACTGAGCCACCGCGCCCCACACTATGAAGTATTAATCAGCAATAAAAAAGTACAAAATATTGATACATGTAATATCTTAAATGTATCTCTAGAAAATTTGGCTGAGTGAAAAAAAAAAAAAGATAACCCTAAAAAGATAATAGTATTTGATTCCATTTCTGTTACATTTTGAAATAACAAAATCTTAGAAATAGAAGGCAGATTAATAGTGACCAGGTGTTAAGGACAGGCATGAGAGGCTGGAAGGATGTGGGTTTAGTGCTTTGTATGATGGGTGCAGTTCCTTATATGATACAACTGTTCAATTTCTTAACTGTAGTGGTAGATATATGAACCTATGCACATTGTCCCCAGGTCAGGCTGTCAGGTGTCTCTTAGTTGGGGGTGGGGGGTGGGGAGGTGGAGGGTGGAATCTCTTAACTGGTGTCCCTCTACAGCCCTGCTGTCTCTAAGGCAAGGAAGGGAAGTCTTGGGACAGGCTGTGTCCCTTCTGCTGATTCCATTTGCTGCTCCAAGCCTCCTGGTGAGGAAAGGGAATCTTAGGAGTCTTGGGCTTGTGGTAATAGCACTTGAAGCAAAATGGTTAATGCTATTTCCAGACATTGCTAACAGAGCAATGGTGTAATAACCTATCTAAAAAATCCACTTTTTCATTATTAAGACTGAATCGCAAAACAGATTCACTGAAGTAGAGAACTGAATCTTAAGATTTCAATTTATAGTATGGCCAAATGCAAAGTATTTTTATTAAAAAGATTATTTCTTCTAATTATCACTATTTTAAGAACATATTTTCAAGTAACCTTTAAATAAATATGGAGGTAACAGATAAAAGTTTTAAGACATGCTCCTTCTCAAGAAGAAACTAATTCAAAGGTGATGAATAAAACAAATCTTAATAAACCAAACTATCCACTTCTCTAGGTCAGCTGAAAATTTTCTCAAAGATATCAGTGTTTTGTAATGCACAGTATAGCTACTAAAAAGAAAAAGATACATTTTCATTAACAGCAAAACAGTTTTATCAAATAAGAATTAAGCTTTGATAGTGTTTCTGACTAGTAATTTTAAATGGTTTACATAAAGTCTGTCTTCTGTAGCATACTTATTTAAGGCTCATTTGGTGGCAGAAATTCTTGGACCAAAAATTTTTGCTAGATTCATCCCAGCAGGTATACTACTTTGAGGCAGTCCCTGAAAAAGCCTTCTCTATATTAGAAAGCAAGACAGCAGAATCTCAACTCTTTCCTTCAGATTGTATATATCTTAGATAAGAATTTTATTGCTTCTGACCAACAATTGTTTTTAAATTTACAAAGTAGTAAATATAACATGACTTTCAGTGTTTTAAAACCTCAAAGTACATTCTCCTATTTTCTCATTAACCCACATATACTTATATAAACAGAAAAACACATATGCAGGGGCGCCTGGGTGGCTCAGTCGTTAAGCATCTGCCTTCGGCTCAGGTCATGATCCCAGGGTCCTGGGATCGAGCCCCACATCGGGCTCCCTGCTCAGTGGGAAGCCTGCTTCTCCCTCTCCCACTCCCCCTGCTTATGTTCCCTCTCGCTGTGTCTCTCTCTGTCAAATAAATAAAATCTTTAAAAAAAAAAAAAGAAAAGCACATATGCATTTTTTAAAAAAGCTTAAAATCTAAAAAGTTAATCTATTCCTAAAAGGTTCCATTTCTGATATGTCATAATGGAAGGTACCAAGGCTTTAGTAGTTTATATGTATGTTCGTGTCACAAATTAGCTTATTTTTCATATTGTTTAAAATGGATGGTGGCTAAAATCATTTTGAAAAATTATGGTAAGATAGTTTAAAAGATACAGTAGAAAATGTTCTTATCTAGTAGAAAATGTTTTTATCTAATAGGACATATGAAGAAAAAGCAGTGTTCCCTTCTAAACCTTAAAGATACTATTCTCTGATTTCAGCTATGTAAGTATAATAGCAAAGACTTAAATTAAACCTCGATCTTAGGGCACCTGCCTGGCTCAGTTGGTGGATCATGCGACTCTTGATCTCAGGGTTGTGAGTTCAAGGCCAACCTTGCATGTAGAGATTACTTAAAAATAAAATCTTAAAAAAAAAAACCAAACCAAAAACCTAGAACCTAAGTATTCATTGACGGAATGGATGAAGGAAATGTGCTGTATATAGAATATTATTCAGTCATAAAAGAGAAGAAAATCTTGCCATTTGCAACAGTATGGATAGACCTTAAGGGCATTATGCCAAGTGAAGTAAGAGCAAAACAAATACAGTATGCTCTCACTTATATGTGGAATTAAAAACAAAACAAAACAAAACACTGAGCTCATAGATACAGAGAACAGACATGAATCCCAGAGGGGTGGAGGGTAGGGCAAAATGGATAAAGAGATCAAAAGGTACAAAATTCCAGTTTATTTTAAAATAAATAAGTCATGGGGAGGTAATGTACAGCATGGTGACTACAGTTAATAATATTGCATATTTGAAAGTTGCTAAGATAGCAAATCTTAAAAGTTCTCATCACAAGAAAAGTTTTGTAATTATGTATGTTGATGAACGTTAATTATACTTCTTGTGGTAATCATTTTACAATATATACAAATATTGAATCATTACATTGTACAACTAAAACTAATATAATGTTATATGTCAATTATATCTCAATAAAAAGCTTCTGTACAGCAAAGGAAACAATCAACAAAACTAAGGCAACCTACAGAATGGGAGAAGATATTTGCAAACAACATATCTGATAAAGGGTTAGTATCCAAAATCCATGAAGAACTTATAAAACTCAACACACAGCACATGAATAATCCAATTTAAAAACGGGCAGAAGACATGAATAGACATTTTTCCAAGGACATCATACAGATGGCTAATAGACATATGAAAAGATGCTCAACATCACTCATCATCAGGGAAATGCAAATCAAAACTGCACTGAGATATCACCTCACACCTGTCAGAATGGCTAAAAACAACACCACCAGAAACAACAGGTGACGGCGAGGATGTGGAGAAAGGGGAAATTTCCTGCACTGTGTGGCAGGAATGCAAACTGGTGCAGCCATTCTGGAAAACAGCATGGAGGTTCCTCAGAAAGTTAAAAACAGAACTACCCTACGATTAAGCAATTGCATTACTAGGTATTTACCCAAAGGACACAAAAATACTGAATTAAAGGGGCACATGCACCCCGATGTTTATAGCAGCATTATCATTAATAGCCAAATTATGGAAACAGCCCAAGTGTCCATGGACTGATGAATGGGTAAAGAAGAGGTGGTATATACATACAATAGAATATTATTCAGTCATAAAAAAGAACGAAATCTTGCCATTTGCAATGATATCGATGGAGCTAGAAAGTCTTATACCAAGCGAAAGAAGTCAGTCAGAGAAAGACAAATACCATATGATTTCACTCATGTGTGGAATTTAAGAAACAACACAAATGAGCAAAGGGGAGAAAGAGAGCTACAAACCAAGAAACATACTCTTAACTATAGAGAACAAACTATGGTTACCAGAGGGGAGGTGGGTGGGGAAATGAGTTAAATAGGTGATGGGGATTAAGGAGTGCACTTGTTATGATGAGCACTGAGCAATGTATGGAAGTGTTGAATCACTATATTGTACACCTAAAACTAATATGACACTATATGTTAACTAACTGGAATTTAAATAAAACTTTAATATGTACATACATATATTTTTAGGGGCGCCTGGATGGCTCAGATAGTTAAGCATCTGCCTTCAGCTCAGGTCATGATCCCAGGGTCCTGGGATCGAGTCCCACATCAGGCTCCTGGCTCAGCGGGGAGCCTGCTTCTCCCTCTCCCTCTGCCTCTCCCCCTGCTCATGTTCTCTATCTCTCTGTCTCAAATGAATAAATAAAATCTAAAAAATCTAAAAAAATAAAATCTAAAAAGGTATACATATATGTATTTTTTTAAAAAACTAGAAAATGACAGCTGATTTATTACAGCAGGAGAATTGTTACCTTTTCTCCTTCTAATTTTTTTCTATTACTCTTTAAGAATCTTAATATCTTTCCTACATTATAAACAATAAATTTATTCTTAGGAAAAATTATTGAAAAACCAGCCTCATGGAATGATGTCATATGTGCCTAAAAACTGATTGAGTTGTGTCAAAGAAAAGTGAAGTCACGGTTCCAAAAATGAGCAGGGCTAGGTAACAAGTTGTGTCAGAACACAAGAGTAAGGAAAAGAGTTGGCTCCTTGAAGGACTGACACAGAATCTAAAGGTGGATCCAAAATAGGATACCATGTTATGATGGGGAAAAGATAACTGTAATATATAAGTACTTTTAAGATCCCAGATGCTCATTCAGGCATATGTAGGACAGATAATTAACAGAAGTCAAGGAAGTCAATTGATAATAATCTGTCAGATGTCACTGCTATCAGGGAAACTGAACCCAGGAGAAAATTCAGTCCTGAGGTAATAGGGTGCTAGCCAAAGCATCAAAGAGTAAAAGATGAACCTGATAACTGCACCGGGAGGCAGAAGTCAGGGTGGGGTCTGACTTGAAATGAAATTATTGGCCTGGGGCTCCTTTTAATGAAAGACAGGTACTCTCCTAGAAGTATTTAGTTTCAAGAATGCTGTCAAGTAGCCAAAACCAAACCAAACCAAGTTTATAAGGTGTCATGCAAAGCAAAAATTACAAGTAGACCTGTGGAATTTTATCAAGCTGAAATGCTGTTTGGAAATTTCCAATTGCCATGAAAATTATGGGTACAAGAACCTGGTGAGTGAAGTTACGGAAGATGAGGCTGGAAATACAAACTGGGGAGAGTGTTTTTAAAGACTGTTTATCAGTTAAGGGTTAGTCCCTGAGACATCCACATGATTCATTCCTTCACTTCTGTTCAAATGTCCCCTTATCAGCAAGCCTGTCCTAGAACACTTCCCTTTTCCTCCTAAATGTATTTTTCGTCAGAGATCTTACCACCATATGACCAATTATGTAATCACTTATTGATTGCACGCCTCCCCCAAATAAAATATAAGTAAGTTCAAGAATTTTTTTTTTTCCCCTGCTGTATTCCCAGCAACTGGAAGAGCCCCTGGCACACAGTTGCCGCTCAGTAAATATTTGCTATTGAATAAACAAATAAATATCAGTAGATCCAAGATTAAAGATAACATAAGAAGGAAAAAAATTCAAATGTGCCTATCTTATTTCCCTATCTATATAACCAGGACAACAATCCAGCAACTGTTCTTTGGTCTGGCTGAAGCAGTCCACTTTTAACTAAAAACAACAACAAAAAGCTGGGCTTTAAAAGGGGCCCTTTTGTAGAGTCAGTCCTTCCGGTCTTTTGTTTCTAAACTTTCTGTGAGGCAGTACTGGTGACATCTGGTATTGATAGGAAACACTCAAGTTTTCCAAGAATGTGAAGTCAGTTGATTAAAATAATCACACCAGCAAACCAATAAAAGAAGCGATCATGGAAATTTCGCTTTTAGAATCTTACTGATTAATTCTTCCATATACCTTGAGTATCAGTGTCTGTTAAAAGAGCCTGTCTCTTTAAATTCTAGTTAAGAGCAAAACATCTGCCTAAGTGCAGATTAATTTAAATGTATTTGAAATAATGTTCATAGAACTAGATCTTAAAAATCTGCCATTTGTAAGGAAGAAAAAGAAAACAAGGAATCTAAATTATGTATACTCATTTTTATTTTGAAGGCCAAAGCTTTAAAAAATAAAAATATTAATCTGGGTATCAAAAACTGCAAGTCACTTTTAAGTTAAGAGAAAAAATTATATTCTTGTTCAGATCTTTTTCCCTTTTTTTTTAATGGATTGTTAATTTTCATTAGCTTTATTCTTTTTTTTTTTATTAAGTAAACTCTATGCCCAACATGAAGTGTGAACTCACAACCCCAAGAATCCCATACTCTCCTGAATGATCCAGGTGCCCACCATTATTTTATTATTATATGAAGTGCAATATGATAAACTGACATTTTCTTCCTACTCTACGTATTCCAGCAACAAAACTGTTTAGTCAAATGTATCTTTTCCTTTAAAACTGAAGACTTCATATAATACTTAGAAAGTCTCTACTATACTGTTATTTTTAAGTACACTCAGTTTTTTCCCAGAAGTTTATGGAGTCTTTTTTTTTTTTAAGAGTCTTTTTTTACGTTTAAATACTTGATCTAGTTGGTATTTATTTTGGTATAAAAAGTTAAAGTCCATGGGCGCCTGGGTGGCTCAGATGGTTAAGCGTCTGCCTTTGGCTCAGGTCATGATCCCAGGATCCTGGGATTGAGTCCCACATCGGGCTCCCTGCTCAGCGGGCAGCCTGCTTCTTCCCCTCCCTCTGCTTCTCCCCCTGCTCATGCTCTCTCTCTCTCTGTATCTCTGTGTCTCGAATGAATTAAAAAAAAAAAAAATCTTAAAAAAAAAAAGTTAAAGTCCAGGGGAGCCTGGATGGCTCAGTCAGTTAAGCATCTGACTTCGGCTCAGGTCAGGATCTCACGGTCCTGGGATAGAGTCCCAGGTCATCATGCTCCCTGCTGAGTGGGGAGTCCACTTGCCCCACTCCCCCTGACTCTTCCCCCTCTCCTGCTCTCTCTCAAATAAAATCTTAAAAAAAAAAAAAAAGTTAAAGTACACTTCTTTCTCTTTTTAAATTACTTCCCTGATGACCCATTGAGCATTTACTGAACTATCCATATTTTTCTCTACTGATTTGAAGTGCTAATGTATTTCCCCAGGTTCGTAGTCTATTTCTGGGCTCAAATTCACTCAGAACTAAAGAATTGCAAATTAAATGAGATACCACTTTTGACCTATTAATTAAGGAAGGGTTTAAAAGGCTCATAATAATCTGGTTTAGAGGAGGGTGTGAGGAAATAGGTATTACTGATAGGAACATGAATGGGAAGGAAAGACAAAATTTTGGGAAGTAAAATCACTAGGTTATACTACATATGTATATTACACTACATGTAATATACAACATATACACACTATATATGTGTGTGTGTGTGTGTGTGTGTACACACACCATTTTATTCAGGACATTCACCGAAAATCTACTGGGATTTTTAGTGAAATAGCATTAAACTTATAGATTTGTCCCAGTAAAACTGCATGTCACATATTCAGGTATTCTTCTATGGCCTTCATTAAAGCTTTGGGTCTTTTGTTTTCATCTAGATCCTGTTTTTTCCCAATTACATTTATTCTTAAGGTATTTTATACTATTTGCTGTCCTAAGTGGAATCTTTTATCCATTAAATTTTCCAGTTGATTATTGCTGATGCAGGAATTGTCTTATTTAATCAGAGTGACACCAGTTAATCAAAAAAGCTGGGGGGGCCTGGGTGGCTCAGTCGGTTATGTGTCTGCCTTCGGCTCAGGTCATGATCCCAGGGTCCTGGTACCAAGACTGCTTCCCTGCCCCAGCTCATGCTCACTCTCTTCAAATAAATAAATAAAATCGAACCACATCAACAATGCGTGTCTATTATCACTATGTATAGAGTAAGAACATAAAGACTCTTGCAGAGCAATCTGAGAATACAGAATCAATCCTTCTAGTTTCTTATGACAACTCCTATGAACTTCTACAGATGTACACATCTAACTCAACGATGTATCTTCAGCAACTTGCCTCTGAGTCACTCCAAAGCACCAAACTTGGTTTCCCTAAAACGCAATTTCATTATTGGGAACAAATGAACTCAGGTGTATCAAAGAGCAGCTTTCCGGCCACAAGCATTTAGATTTTCAGGAGCATCCTAAAAGAGCAATCCTTTCCTATCTTCATACTTCAGTAATGGATAAAGTCAACAAATGCTTACTGAAATAAACTAAAGAGCACTGGATTTCTAATAATAAACACTGCTGGAAAATGTTAAATTTACTATTCACAGGAAATCCTTTTTCTAATTATTTAAAAGAAACAGAAATATTTCCTTCTTACCCATATAAAATTTGGTGCGTACTTTTTCCAATTCCAAACTTTTTAAAAAAATCAATATAGATGAAGCTAAAAGTTAAGGATTATGATTTTAATCTACTCTAAGAGGTTAAGCTAAATTTGTCATAATTTTAGACTATAATCTTTCCCCACAAAGTCTACATAGCTTACACATATAAAAACAAAGTTCTTCTCTGCTTAACATTCACCTAAGCTACGAACCAAGGTTCTTATTTTGTGTTAAGGAATAGCAGGAAAACATGACTAGACATCAAGGAACTAGAATAGTAGTTCTAGCCCCCCCTGCACTCATTCAATTGCATTCTCTAACTTAACAAAAAAGTACAAGGAACTGGGTTGGGTACTTAACAGTGAGGACCTGGTTTCTAGTTCTGGCTTCATGATTCTCCATCATTTAATCACTTATATAATTCTAGACAAACCACAACTTCTCTGAATTTCACTTTCTTGGAGACAATAATATATGTTCTTTGTATCATTTAAAATTAGTATGAAGATTAAATTAGAAATGTAAGGTCTGAAAAGGATTCTAAAGATCTAGTTCAATATTCTTCTTTTACAAATATATAATAGAGAAGTTAAATTATTTGCTTAATGTCACATTAATTTTTAGTAGCACAGCCGGAATTATGAGTCTAGGTCCCTTAACACCTAGATTGGTTTTTTTATACTATATCTTCCTGCTTCTAAAGTAGGTGAAAGAGGGCGCCTGGGTGGCTCAGATGGTTAAGCGTCTGCCTTCGGCTCAGGTCATGATCCCAGAGTCCTGGGATCGAGTCCCGCATCGGGCTTCCCGCTCTGCGGGAAGTCTGCTTCTCCCTCTGCCTCTCTCTCTCATGAATAAGTAAATAAAATCTTAAAAAAAAAAAAAAAAAAGCTAAAGTAGGTGAAAGACTTTTAAAAACCACAACCAACCTATAATCTTTCTCAACTGTATTTTATAACCAAATTAACCCCTATGCCCCCAAGCATACTTTGGATGTGATGAATTAACTTCTCCTCTAGAAATTTAGAGTGGAACTAATTATGTAGCATTCTTGAGAAAATTGAGAAAACTGTCATTCAAATCATTTTATGTGTTTTTGGTTGAAAAAGACAACATGACTATACTGATAGTACTATACTAAGACATTATTACCAGGCATGGCTCTAGCCTTCAAGACTTTAAATTTCAAACTCTTATTCAACTTTAAAGGCTTGCCTTCTTGAGACATTACCTCCTCTGAAGGCACTTTAACCAACGTGGTTGACTCTCACCTCCATTTTGTATAAACATCTATTGTTATACTCTGTACTGCAATTATTTCTTTGTTCTTTAATCTTAACTGAATTGAATGAATATGTCTTAAAAGGAAGACAGACTAAATACTATGGAAGCATAGAAAAAAACTGATGAAATTGAGAGGTCTCCATAAAAAATGTGATAGGATTTTAAGAGGCAGAGATGAAGGAGTTGGAGCAGGCAGAGATAGGAAAAAAGGAAGAAGGGACAACTCAAAGTGTTGGCAGTGATAAATATATTTACTCAAGTTTTAAGTCTTACACCACAACATTCCTGTTCCTCTTAATTTCATTTACCCTCTTTGCTTGAACCTGCTTCAACTACCATTCCCATCTACTTTTACTTTGCTATAAATCATCATTCATCACCCTAAAAATCTTTCTTCTACTTCCACCCAACCCTACAAGCTGGTTCAACCCTCTGAACTTGGGTAGATGACTCATGCTCGAGTAAAGAGTAACAAAAATTGCTAAGTGTTTGCAATAATGATGGAAAGGTAAAATACTTTCAAAATATATCAACACATAGTAATACTAAATTTGTTTAATTAAAATATCTTTTTATATAAAATAATATATTCTATTGACATAAATTATAAATGTTCATTTCTCAAATTGAAAGTTTTGTTCATGTCTGAACTTAAAAAATTTATCCAAATAGGCTTCAGAAGATTCTAAAGTGAGAAAACTTTTTTTTTTTTAAAGATTTTATTTATTTATTTGAGATAGAGAGAATGAGAGACAGAGAGCATGAGAGGGAGGAGGGTAAGAGGGAGAAGTAGACTCCCTGCCGAGCAGGGAGCCCGATGCGGGACTCAATCCAGGGACTCCAGGATCATGACCTGAGCCAAAGGCAGTCGCCTAACCAACTGAGCCACCCAGGCGCCCGAGAAAACTTTTTTAATAAGTATAAATTTGAGATGGGAGAGAATGTTTAAGAGTCACATCTCATCACAACAAAAATTTGCTGCATTCAAAACAAAGTAAGTTTAGAGTATTATTCTTACATTTTAAAATTTCACTATTCCACACTTTATTTTGAACTTGAACAACTTTATTTCAGTTTAAGTTTCACACACACTCCCATCCAATTGCTTTATAAATCTCATATTCTCGATGTTATTTTAGGTACAAATCCAATTATGGCCATCAAAACTTTTTTTTTTTTAAAGATTTTATTTATTTATTTGAGAGAGAGAGAATGAGAGAGAACACATGAGAGGGGGGAGGGTCAGAGGGAGAAGCAGACTCCCTGCCGAGCAGGAAGCCCGATGTGGGACTCGATCCAGGGACTCCAGGATCATGACCTGAGCCGAAGGCAGTCACTTAACCAACTGAGCCACCCAGGCGCCCATGGCCATCAAAACTTCTAATGAGAAATCACTTTAGAGTTTTGATCAATTTTATAATAAAAACATGGCATCTTATTGTGCTTTGGAAAGAAAAATTTTTATTTATTTATTTTTAAATATTTATTTATTTGAGAGAGAGAGAGCAGGGGAGGGGCAGAATGAGAGAGCGAGAATCTTAAGCAGACTCCCCACTGAGAGCGGAGCCTGAGGCAGGGCTCGATCTCAGGACCCTGAGATCACGACCTGAACTGAAATCAAGAGTCGGACACTTAACTGACTGAGCCCCCCAGGCACCCAGAAAAATCTTTTAAAGAAGAATTCTATAGAAATACAAAGTAAAGTCTTTTTCAATGTTAAATCTTTACAGTATAACAAAATGTTAACAAAATTCCCCTTATGAGACTCTTGGCTTAAGCAAAGAATATTTCTTGTACATATTTCTTGTACAACCTGTCTTCAAAATTAGAAATCCTTAAACATAAAAAATGAAAAGTGACTCCTTGATTTGTTATACGTGAGAGTGAAAAAAACCAAACTAGCAGCTTAAGCATTCAAAGTATTAAAAGAATCAGAATCAGATACAGAAGCAGGAAGGGACCTCTTAGCAGTCAAACCCCCTCAATTTATAGCCAAGGAGCCAGAACCTTAGGAAGTTCAAATGACTGCATAACAAGCTTCTCTGATTCTTTGCCTGTGCACTTTACACAACACTTTCACACTTCCCTATCAAAATGAAAAAAATTACAGATTTACATTTTATTGCCTACATACACAATTCTGTACTTCATTCATAAAGAACCTGCACTAGCAAATAGTCTTTTTCCTTCTAGTCTATCCATAGAGAAAAACTTTCAAAATATTTCAGAGATTTCCAGATATTTCGAGAAGTAGCTAACAGGACTTGCTAATCCCTCATTTCTTTTGATCCATGGTCTCTTACCTGTTCTTAGTCACAGAATCTCATCAAAGCCATGGCCCCAGTCCTCAGGGGAATGAGTAAAACAGGAGTTTTAGAGATGTCAAGGTCTTTAGGTGGAGATCCCTTGCACTAGACTATCAAACTTTCCTCAGCATTAAACCAGAATTACCACATATATTTGGATATTAATCTACCAACATATGTTTCTCAGAACCATAATTTGACATTGGGTACTCTTCTTAAATTGAGGGCCAATGAGAAATGGCATATGTTCTGCCACTAGAAAACAACCTCCTATGGTCATTTAATGGTTCACCTGTAAAGATTCACAATGTATTTCTGAGATAAAGCAAAGAAAAGTTTCTCCCCTGACACTCTGGAATGTTTTCTTTCATTAAATGAAAGCAACATAATCCACCAAGTTCTCCTTTTCTGCCTTGCATCAATTGCAGTAGCTTCTCTTAGCCTAGATTTTTCAAACATCATTATTTCACATATTGCCCCCTTCCCACCCTTCTCTCTCCCCACCTAACACTTGGCTTTTATTCTTTTGCTAATGTGTAATGAATTTGTGTTTTAAGACTTTTGTGCCTTTTGCAAACTTTTATTGTGTTCAAAATGAATAATTTTTAGAATAATGAAAATGACTAATATATAGAATAATTTCTCACATTTAAACTTTTTTTTTAAGGTTTTTATTTTTTTGACAGAGAGATAGAGAGAACAAGTAGGCAGAGAGGCAGGCAGAGGGAGAGGGAGAAGCAGGCTCCCCGCTGAGCAGGGAGCCAACACGGGGCTTAATCCCAGCACCCTGGGATCATGACCTGAGCTGAAGGCAGCCGCTTAACTGACTGAGCCACCCAGGTGCCCCACATTTAAACTTTTTAACTGTTCTATACTTTCTTTTTAAACTTTTAAAGTTTAGGTATAATTTACATTCAATAAAACACTAAAATCTTAAATGTTTATTAGTTCTATCAGTTATGACAATTTTAAAATTATCATTTGCTTTATATTCTTTTTGGAAGCAAGAAGTATAAATGAATAAATAGTTGATTCATTCATGAGTTGGTCTGTGACAGGCTAGCAGGGGGGGAAATGGAAAAGGGTGGGACTGGAAATAAGAAGACAAGGCATTATAACAACCATACAGGTAAGAGTGACAGGGTTACCCCAGAAAGGTGGCAGTGAGAATTAAAGGGGGACAAGATAAATATGATACTGCTATCAAGGTCAGAAAATAACCATTATAAAAATGAAGAGACAGTCAGAATGGCTGAGGAGCACACTTAACACATTATTTGTTTATAGTGGGTGTCCAATAAAGATATATTTATTCATCCAACAAACTATTATGAGCCTATTTTTGAATCAGGCATAAAAAAGTCAGATTCTTACCTCCTCAATATCAGAGCTGTAGCAGAAATTTAGTCAAGATCTCACAAGTTGCCCAAACCTTTAAACTTCTAATAGTTAACTAACAGAATACTCTCTCTCAACCTGATAAAAAACGAGTTACACAACTAAATGCTTTATACTATTATTGTAGTGAATAAAACATCCACTTTATAGACTAGCTGGCTATTTACGTGGCTTCTTGATAAAATTAAAATTTGGAAAGTGAAGACTCACATAATGAGAGTCACTAAATTTCAAATCAGTGGTACATGTTTTTTCAGGACCCTAGAAAGCCCCACTCAAGAAATAAGTTGATTCACGGACTTAACTTTCAGAAATGTACAAATCTCATATTAAAATAAGTTTGGTCTGAGGCTATCAAATACAAAGCACCTATTAAATATACTCAATTCCCTATATTTATTTAACTCCCTTTGTAAGCAGTTACTATATCTTTCAAATCTTAACCTAAGGTATTTTCAAGGTATCTAATTTCACTTTGATTCTTTAATTAGAAGTCAAATTAAGTATCTTGAAAAATCCAGCATTTAATAATCTTCTCTGAAGCAGACGGCCCCTCTGCTATTGCTCTTTTCCTAAACAGAAACAGTTTTCAACAAAAGTAAAGTTTATTACTATGATTCATTCATCAGCAAACATGTATCACTAACAGGGTCAAAACCTATGTAAGAATTAAAAATACAAACATATACTAATATACTGATAATAACAAAAAGCTTAATTCAACAAATAGTGATCTATAAGCACGAATAACTCAAACATGAAAAACTAGAAATGAATAGTTAAGTGAATAACAAGTCCAGTGAATAACAACATCAATATGTGGAAGAATATTCCCATGCAGAATTAATACATTTTACCTCTTTGTTTGAGACAATGCCATATTAAAATGAAAGCAGAAGTAAACAAGGTCAGGGCATATGACTGCTTATTATTTTATTTAATGATGACTAAAGAGATTATCAATTTAATAGATTACTAAGAAACTATAATAGAAAATTTTTCTCAATAAGAATACAAGCTTATTAACTACTCCTTATTTCATTACTATTCACCTGCCTTCTAATATGAACACTTACACATGCTACCTCTTTTTCATACCAGAGTGATACACAAATAATTCAACCCTTTAACGTTTAAGTTTATTGATTATAAATAATACTCATTTTTTGGTGTCACTTGATTATAAATTTCCCAGTCAAAACAATAAAAAAAGAATACAATTTAGGCAGGATTCATCAACAAACAACAGAAGTTGCTAAACTTAATTTTATAATGAAAAAGGTATAAAATCAGCATAAAACATATTGCTGCAACATATTACTTTTAAATTAGTTAGGTAATTTAGGAAGGAAAAACAAATCACTCTTAAATTCCCTAAATTTCCCTAATAGATACTTCGAAAGACAGAGTTTTGGCCCAAACTGAACCAAACTAGAAAACAGCAACAGTAAACTGTAACTAGATCTAGCCCTCTCTGAAAAATGGTAATTGAGAACAAGAAAAACATGTATGTGTCCAGTGGTATTGTGAATCCTCGAGGAAGTAACATCCATATTCAATTACCTCCATCCTGCACATACTTTATTCTTCCAAGTTCTTTGTACTTTAAAAAAATGAGTATCCCTTAAATATAAATATATTCCGAAACAACTCATAGGAGCTTTTAAATGAAAACAAAATTTGAACCATACATAGTTAATGTCATATTAAGAGGGGTAAGAGGCAGGCTGAGGGTAATGAAAATAAAATTATGAACCTAAAATTTAGCCAAGTAGTATAGCTTTTATTCTCCAAAACTTATTTCAATCAATTTAGGGGGAAAAAAAGTTTGTTTAAAAAAATGCAACTTAGTTCTGTGCGTAAGTAAGATTAATACCACACCAAACATGAACATTCTTGAATTTATTGTTTGGTGAAAGTAATTTAAAAATCAAAAGTGCTCTAAAATATTAACTCAATTTTATAGGAAAGAGGAAAGAATGTTAGAAAGTTGTTTATCAAAAATGGAAGAAATGCAGGATTGGAGCCATTCACAATCATACCAATTAAATCTTGATGTGCAATTATGGCAAACAGAAGCCAGGAGTGGCAAAATTACCACTGGTCAGTCAAGTATTTTTTACGCCTAAAGATTAAATTTCTCTTTTTCATAAGTCATTAAACAGTTTTTTCAATGCTATATTAAGATACCACAATTTCAATTTATACACACTCATATACATTTTATTTCTTTAAAAAAAATTCGTATTCCAAACACAAAAGCAATCAAATAAGAGAAAAACAGGCTTAATACCGATTTCTTATTACCAAATAGAAATAAAAGAAAGGAAAGAAGATGGCCAAAATCCCAGAAGCAATTCCGCATAAAAAGAGTTAAAGGGCAAAGGCTCAGCTCAACAGCCAGTGACCATTTGCAAGCCTCCTAGGTATATTCCCAGCAGACACATTATCAGATTAAAGGCACAGTAAACAAACAGGGCTGAAACCTTTCTTTGTCCAAGCCCAGCCTCTTCTTCCTGTGATGTCATACTACAAATCTAGCAAGTCTTTCTTTTCCACATCAGAGAAAGCCCATCTCACAATACATCTGGCAACGGAGGAAAAGGCTTCGATTCAGCAAGAGCTAACACGCTTAGGAATTTATTTCGGAAACTTTAAAAGACTCTTCTGCTTACCACCATCTGGAATCCACTGCAGGAATACCAAAAAGGAAAACTTCATTTCAAAGAAGCAAGAAGTGAGACCAAACTGGGAATGTTTAAGTCTCTGAAAACTCTGCACTGAAAGCAAAAAAAGACTACTACCATCATCTTAAATATATTGGAGCGTAGAGAAACTTCAATTTTGGAATATTCATCTTGACTACTGAAATACAAGTTTACCAGATGAGTAGTTTTCTTCCCATCTTAGAACACAGCTTTTCTTTAAATTTATAATCCAATAGCTTGGCTTCACTGACTACATTTTTCAAAAGTTGTTCGTCGGTTACCTAAACCCTGGATTCACGAATTTTCGGATTAGAAAATGAGAATATTTTCCTGTTGAAGAACCAAGTGGAAACTTTACAACAACGAATTTCATGTTTCTTATCGAGATTTCAAAGAAAAAGGAAATATTTATAAATCTATCCAAAGATACAAAGAATTTGCAAATACTCTGGAGGGTATAAAGTCACAATCTGAATACCAAAGAGGACCGCAGCTGACAAAAGGACTTCAATTCTGTAAACTGGACGTGCCTTTATAATGGTAAGCAGTAACAGCTCCAATTGCTCCTATGATGACTCCTTTAAGTACACTTTGTACGGGTGCATGTTTAGTATGGTGTTTGTGCTTGGGTTAATATCCAACTGTGTTGCCATATACATTTTCATCTGCACCCTCAAAGTGAGAAATGAAACCACAACATACATGATTAACTTGGCAATGTCAGACTTGCTTTTTGTTTTTACTTTACCCTTCAGGATTTTTTACTTTGCAACACAGAACTGGCCGTTTGGAGATGTACTTTGTAAAATCTCAGTGATGCTGTTTTATACCAACATGTATGGAAGCATTCTGTTCTTAACCTGTATTAGCGTGGATCGGTTTCTGGCAATTGTCTACCCATTTAAGTCAAAGACTTTAAGAACCAAACGAAATGCAAAACTCCTGTGCATTGCTGTGTGGCTAACTGTGATAGGAGGAAGTGCACCAGCAGTATTTTTTCAGTCCACCAACTCTCTGGGGAACAATTCCTCAGAAGCCTGCTTTGAAAAATTTCCAGAAGCTACATGGAAAACGTATCTCTCAAGGATTGTAATTTTCATCGAAATAGTGGGATTTTTTATTCCTCTAATTTTAAACGTAACTTGTTCTAGTGTGGTGCTAAGAACTTTAAATAAACCTGTTACATTAAGTAGAAGCAAAATAAACAAAACTAAAGTTTTAAGAATGATTTTTGTACATTTGGTCATATTCTGCTTCTGTTTTGTGCCTTACAATATCAATCTTATTTTATATTCTCTTATGAGAACACAAACATTTGTAAATTGCTCGGCAGTGGCAGCCGTAAGGACCATGTACCCAATCACTCTCTGCATTGCTGTTTCAAACTGTTGCTTTGACCCTATAGTTTACTACTTCACGTCAGAAACGATTCAGAATTCAATAAAAATTAAAAACTGGTCTGCTAGGAAAAGTGACTTCAGATTCTCTGAAGTTCACAGCACAGAGAACTTTATTCAACATAACCTACAGACCTTAAAAAGTAAGATATTTGACAGTGAATCTACAATATAAGCTGCCTGAAATGAAACCACTGGGACTACACTGGGAACCTCTAAGTTCCTTCAACTGTGAGAAGTGCTTTCTTGGACAACTATTTCTCCACCTCTGAAAGAAAATAAACACGTGGACATTTTAAAGTTAATAGTATAAAAAATTGTATTCGATGTGTTAAGCATTAAAATGTATTCTATTCTTGTATACACACCATTTTATTTTTCTGAGCCATTTTGACCTCTACCTTCCTCTTCATTAAAAATCCCTAAAAGACTTGTTCAGAGTCTAAAAGTGACTATGATTTAAATCATGTGGTGACCATGTGTGCTGTTTAATTTCTTAGCAATTTTAAACTAAATGATTTATAACAATTAAATGTTTTATGTATTTAATATTTTTATTCAACATATCTAATTTCTATTTCAATTTGAATTGGAACTACTAATCATGTTTCTTGAACTATAACATAAATGAGAAAGGAGAATAATTTGAAATAACAAGTGGTTTTGGAGTGTTCTTTGAAAAAAATAGCTAAAAATGTCTTCTCTAGAATTAACAACACACTAACTATTTGGGGATCTCGAGCAGTTACAGATAATATTCAGGCTTTTGTCTTTGTAGGCAATTCATAAGAAGCATGTGCTATCTAACCATGTAGTATGTATACTTTAAAATTATTATTTTGATCTATTTTCTGGATATAACAGCGCTCAATTTCAAAATAATATATGCCACCAAAATTGAGGGAAGAAACTAACAAAATGCTGTTTTGCTAGGTACATTTAAAAAAAAATACTACTTGGAGGTACATTTCAAAGGTATATTTTGTCACAATAAGTAACCTGTATGTGTATTTTAAGTCAGAAATACCACAGATAGTAAGATAGTGAAATACAAGACTTGGTGCTTAGAAAGTGATCAGTAAATACATTACTTCCCTTCTCTCTTTTGACCATTTAAAGTCAAATATTGAACAGCTGAAAATATTATTTCCAGTAGGCAAAATGTTAATGTACATCAAAATAATTTATAAAGTAAAAACATAGTTCCTTATGTAAAAAGCACCAAAACTACAGGGTCAAATAACTCAGTACAACTGCATTTTCATTTTCTTAAACACAGAAAAGGTATCGATTTGAGCTATAATTTAGTAGATGTTAAGTACCAACTACACTAAAACGTTTTCATTTTCCAACATATATTCTTTCAAATTCAAGCAGTTCTCCAGAGTTAACTAAAAAAGAATGCTTTTTATTTGAGAAAAATGACATAATTAAATTCAGCATTCAATGTATTTGATTTTTACATCTAATCTTTCAAGTCCTGAACACAACTTTGGACAAATCCTCTTTTTTTTAAAATCGATAAAAGTTTATTAAGTGAAGATACAGAAGAAGCTCTCAAGAGTGAGAGGGGTCCCAACAGGGTTGTCGTGGACAACTACTCTTAATTTAAATTTGATTTTTGCTGTTCTCTGGGCTTGGGCTACAATGATTTCAGACAAATCATAGTCATTTGCTAGAGAAGTAATCTATTTTCAATAAAATAACTGGGGGATTTTCTTTAGGTAGCCATGGTTTCCTTTAGATAAACCAAAGGCAAAATAAATCCTTCAAGTCTTCAATTTGCCCTGTAGTACACCTTTATTTGATATCACTCTTCAGAAAATAAATATATCTACTCTTGAAAAGCAACTAACAACTTAATGATGTGGAAAAAAGGGGTGAGAGTTTGTAACTGAGATTTCTCAGAACTTTCCTTGGCTTAAAGATCTGTGAGCAAGATCTCAAAGTATGACTATTACTTTAAAATACAAGCAAAACAGTCATTAGATATTTGTTTTTACTGTGATTACTGGAGACATTTTTGTTGCCCTATTGTCAACAGAAAGATGAATCAAAAGTTTTGTAAGATTTTTCACAAAGTAATAGCTAACAGATAATGAATACTAGTTTTATCTTCTAGAACTTCAAATCCTGGGTAAAGCTTAACTACATGGACAGAAAGTGTACTAAAGTTATTTTCCTTTGTTAGCACTGCATGTTATGGTAAATTACATACTCAAAATTTTCTCTTTCTTCTTTCCCCAGAAAGCCTCTTGAGAACTCTTGAGAATTTTACTTTTTTTACTTTAAAGTGATAGTACCAAGCCCTCCCTCCCAAAAAACTATGCCCTCTGTTTTTAACATCTTTGTAAAAGAGTAGATGATTTAACTAATCTTCTGTTCCACATTAACGCCCTTCAAAGGAACAGAAGATGAGAACATTTTTAAGGTGTGGAAAACAGTTCCCCAGGATCCTAATAACT
Organism: Mirounga leonina; assembly: GCF_011800145.1. Classification (NCBI taxonomy): domain Eukaryota; kingdom Metazoa; phylum Chordata; class Mammalia; order Carnivora; family Phocidae; genus Mirounga; species Mirounga leonina. The sequence goes on along the minus strand of NW_023270316.1, from coordinate 57,950,688 downwards.
GGTTCTAAACTCAGAAATGACCTTTTCTGAGAAAATAACAACTAAGTAACTAGTTTATTAAAAGAATATATGAAAATATATGTGCTGTACATAATACATGTACAAAAAATTTAAAGAAACTGGAGACACTACTTCATCAAGGAGTTTTGACTTTATATTCTACATTCAAAATACTGAAAGTAAATTTGAGGTATAAATCTTATAGATACTGGTATCATAAAGATTAGTCACTCAGTTGAGGAATATAAAATATAATAAAAAACTTCATATAAAATTTCATATCCCCAACTGAGAAGCATCTAATTCACGACTCATATCTAACACAACTGCTTTTTGGTTCTGTAATTTTGGACCCCTAATGAATGAACCAGATATATGATCTCTTGTCAGTATATTAAGTTACTATTGCCTAACAGAATCTTCACTACCTCTCAACACCCAAATTTTTTTAGTACTTACATGTCAATCCAACCCCAGATGCAAGTAAGGGAAGATATAACTTGGTGCTCTTAGTTGTGAATAAATATATAGAAAATTTTATAAAGTGCTTACTAATGGATGAATCTTAACATAATCCTAAGGTAAAATGTTTTTAAAAAGCTCTGTTGGGCTGGGCTGGAAATCAACTTATCCATTTATAACATGATCTCCAAGAAACAAATTCTAAATTAAAAGGAACTAATGGACAAACATAAGGACACAAAACATCTTTAAATAGACCAGAGTATTTAATGGTCAACAATATTACTTAATTACATTTTCCAGAAATCAACATATACACTTCCCTAAAATCACAAATTCTTAATTACCTATTTAATCTCTTTCTTCATCCTTTTTACCTGATGCCTGTTACCCATTTTCTGACAGTCAATTTTACAAAAAAACAAAGAATTATCAATTAAACAGGGCAATAGATCAGGATAATAAAATAGTATGAAATTAACTCTAGGCCAACTACTCTATCAAGTCTTTCCCCTTCCTCCTGCTCTCAAAAAAGATTTACTTCAATAACTCCTTAAAAGGATACAAAATTATCTCTCATCACACTGTGATTCAAGTGCTGAAAAACAGAATCCAAGACACAAGACCCCAGAAACAGAGATAATTCATGAATTTAATGACCACTTTTCAACTCAAACCTTACTTTACTCATATAGAATCAACTCATCAACTAATTTTTGAAAATAATTAAAATTTAAGTAAAGAGTAAGAATGAGAAACAAGTACGTGTTATATACTTAAAGCCAAGTTATAGTTAAAAGCCACAGGGTGAATGTGCTGCGTTCTATTAACCTTCCCATCAAAATGACTTCTGGTAAATTCACAATTTAAAACTAAAAGAGCCTATAGGTCATCTTTTTTTTTTTTTTAATTTAATTTTATTTTTTTATTCTTATGTTAATCCCCATACATTACATCATTAGTTTTAGATGAAGTGTTCCATGATTCATTGTTTGTGCATAGGGTTGCTGGAGTGGGGGGTGGGGTGGGAGGGATGGGGTGACTGGGTGATAGACACTGGGGAGGGTATGTGCTCTGGTAAGCGCTGTGAATTGTGCAAGACTGTTGAATCTCAGATCTGTACCTCTGAAACAAATAATGCAATATATGTTAAGAAAAAAAAAAAAAGAAGAAGAAGAAGGTAGTGGGAGGGGAAGAATGAAGCGGGGGAAATCGGTGGGGTAGACGAACCATGAGAGACGATGGACTCTGAAAAACAAACAGGGTTCTAGAGGGGAGGGGGGTGGGAGGATGGGTTAGCCTGGTGGTGGGTATTGAGGAGGGCACATTCTGTATAGGTCATCTTAACTGAAGAATTAAAGGGCTAAGTAACTTGCATAAGGTCACAGAACAAGTTAAGGTAGAGCCAGGATAAGAACTTGATTTTTTTTTGTTTTGTTTTTGACTCATCGATTTCTTTAATGGTGGCCAGGGAAGTAGCATATGCAAAGGCCCTTGGGAGAGAACTTGGTATACTGAAAGAACTAAAACAAAGCTAAAGTGGTTGGAGATATAGGGCTGAGACCTTACATGTACTTATAGTCCATAATAAAGCCATATTAAGATCTGAGGAGATATGGAAAGCCCTGAAAAATTTCCAGTTAGGAGAGACATGATAGATTTGCATTTCAAAAAGATTCCTCTGATTACAGAGTAGAGATGCATTTGTCTTCAGCAAAAAGAAAACAATCACAATAAGAGATGACTTATTCAATTTAAACTTAAAGAGCTGTTCTAATCCTTTATGTTCTTTCTCCCTTATTAAAATGGCCTTTCTTTTTTGAAATGATGCTGATGAAAGATAGGAAGAATATTTTAATGTCATCACTTTGTAAAATTAAATGAGCGACCCTTGTAGAGAAATTGGTACATTCATACATTGCTGATGGGAACAGAAAACGGTATGATCCTTATGGATGGGAATTTGGCAATATCACACACACACATTTACTCTTTGAGCCAGTACTCTCATTTCTAGGTATGTACCCTGAAGACATAATTTCAATAATGTAAAAACATATGTACAGGGTGCAGCACTGTTTGAAACTGTAAATATTGGAAACTACCTAGAAGTCCAAGCATAGAAGACTGGTTGAATAAATTGCAGCACATACACAATGTAGTACCATGCAGCTGTAATAAAGAATGAGAAAGAGCTCTATGAACTGATATGCTCAGATTTCCAGAAAGTGTTAAGTGAAAAAAGTAGCAATACATATGGTAGGCTATCTTTGGTATAACAAAAGGCAAAATAAAACAGCATACATATATTTGCTTATTTTTACCAAAAGAAACACAGGAAAGATAAACCAAAAAGCAAGGAACAGGGGTGAGGAACAGCATAGAAAGGATATTGAAGGTTATGACACTTATCTGAGTGTAAGACTTTGGGAAACATGTTAATGTTATGTATCAGGAATCAGAAACTCTTTTCTTCAAGGGTCAGATAGTGAGTATCTTAGGCCTACAGACTATATGGTCCTGTTGAAACTTCTCAACTCTGCCTTATAGCACAAAAGCAACCACAGACAATACATAAGTGAATGAGTGTGGCTGTGTTCCAATGAAACTACAGAATTAGGTGGTTGGTCTGTGAGCTGTATGTGCCACTTCTTGTTCCACATAGTCAAAAATCTAAAGCCAACAAGGATGAGAAAGAAAAAAACAAACCCAATCTAGAACTACATCCGTATTATTACATGGCAGGTAATAGCTTTCAATCACCTGTTGAATGAATGAACCTTAAAATTCTATTAAAAGATGGACATGAGTTCTAGTGTGTGTGGGGGGGGCACCTTGAGCTCACAACCCCGAAATCATGACCTGAGCTGAAATCAAGCATCAGATGCTTAACCGACTGAGCCACCCAGGTACCGCACCCCCTTCACTCCCCCTCCTTCCTTTAAATAACCATTGTCACCATTGTTACCATGTGATATCGGGACTACTAGAATTACATTCTCAGCCTGCTTCCTTTTTTTTTTTTTTTAAAGCTTTATTTATTTATTTGAGAGAGGGAGAACACAGAGTGAGAGGGAGACTCAGACGCCCCGCTGAACAGAGAGCCCCACACAGGGCTTGACCCCAGGACCCCGAGATCACAACCCAATCAGAAGGCAGACGCCCAACAGACTGAGCCACCCGGGCACCCCCTCAGCCTGCTTCCTGCTTTCTTCCCTTCAACCATGCAGGACAGGTCAACCAGATTTACCTATTAAATCACCACTTTAAACCAGTCACTTAATGCCCAGTTTTGGGGGGTTTTTGGGGTTTTTTCTTTTTTTTTCTTTTGAGAGAGAGGGAGAGGTGGGGGGAGGGACAGAGCAGGCTCCACGCCCAGCGCAGAGCGTGAAGTGGGGCTCAATCTCACAACCTGAGATCACGACTGGAGCTGAAATCAAGAGTTGGCGGCCTAACGGACTGAGCCACCCATGCGCCCCTGTCCAGTTTTAAAAGTTGTCAGATTCTCCATTGCCTGAAAGGGAAAGTCCAGTTTCAAAGTTCAACATTCTCCAAAATACAGCCCTGACCTCTTGATGTTTTGGTTTATCTCTCCCAAATAAGATTCCTCCACTCCTGGTTGGTCTACTACACGTCCTGTGTTCATAACTCTCATTTTAATGACTCTAGACATTTAGGCACATGACACACTACTTGCCCCACCCCCACCCCAGTCAATAAAACTCACTGTGCCCCTCTTCTCTGATAAAATCCTTTTCATCCTCCAAGGGCCAGTTCAACTCCTAAACAAAATCTTCTTTGATAATGCTTATTGTCTGTACCACGTTTTTTTTTTAACTGCCTTTGTTAGTTATCTTTTTATCTTCCTGATATCTCAAGCTCCCTGAGGAAAGGGATTATGTTCTGTACTTCTTTGTATTCTTTAAAGCGTCTAACATAGGTTGAAATAGAGGAAGTAGAGATTGGAAGGAAAGGGCTTAAGAGTTAAGAACAAATTAAATATTATTTACCCACCAGACTGAAGATTAATTTTTTTCCCTTTTTCTATTTTTATTTTAATTTCAGTATAGTTAACATACAGTGTTGTATCAGTTTCAGGTATACAATGAAGTGATTTGAAGATTTTTTTTTAAAGATTTATTTATTATAGAGAGAGAGGGAATCCTTAAGCACATTTCCCACTGAGCGCAGAGCCCCACGTGAGACTTATTCCCAGGACCCTGAGATCATGACCTGAGCTGAAATCAAGAACTGGCCACTTAACTGAGCCACCCAGGTGCCCCTGAAGATTAATTTTTAATAACTAATATGTATTTACTTATATAGTACCTACTCTGGGTATTTATCAATGTAGTTCTAATAAATATCCTATACTTACACACAAAAATGTAAAGAAAATAAAGACTGCCTCTTGTATCATCAAACCTATGTATGGTACACTTAATTCGTCAAAAGCCCAAGGAAGAGAGGCAAATTTTCCTTTGTCAATACTACTCTGTGACACAAGAATTCATCTCTTGCAGTTATCACCCTAAACTTAATTTACCTTAAACGTTACTACTGAATTCCCGCCTTTAGATGAGATTATAGAATTACTGAAAGAAACCACTGTGTTCTTTAAGACATTCTTCATGTAACTATGGATTTCTTTTTTGGAACAACTATTTTCTAGGCCTGTTGTATCCTAGAATTTTTCCCACTTTTTTCTCTCCGCACTCCTGTTTAACTCTTAAATCCCACAATTTCTCCTTTCTTGGATTTCTTTTTTACTTTGCTAAATCATATTCTCTAGTAATTTTATTTCAAAAAGGAGAGTCAAGAGATAAACATTCTGCATCCTTCGATGTCTGAGAATTGTTCCATTTTACCCTCCTGTTTGACATGTAGGTTAGATACAAAATTCTATGTTATCAGATACCCAGTACTCCTGCTAAGGACTTTGATGCTGATCTGGATCTTATTCCACTGTAAATAACTTACTTTTTTCTTGCTGGAAGCTTTTATCATTTTCTCACTACCTTTGGAATTCTGCAATTTTCACCAAGATGTATCCATATTCATTTATCCTGCTTGGACCTATGAACCCTTTCCACTGGAAGCCTCCTGGCTTTGAAAAAAAAATTTTTTTTTTAATCTGGTCTTTCTTTTGGGGATGGATATTGAACTGAGGTTACCCAAAATTAGGGCAATATAACCTTGCAGCGTAGTAGTTTGATGCATTTTCTTCTTAAGCAGAATTACCTTTCCTAGCTCATATTTTTCTTCAAGTCTGTTATAGAAGTCTACAGATTTACCTAATTTACCTAACTTACCTAATTTATAGATTTGCCTACTTTTCTGCTCTGCTTCTCTTATAGACCCAGCAGGAAGCTGTAGGTACCGTGTTTGTGTGTGTGTGTGTGTGTGTGTGTGTGTGTACAAAAGCTGGGATGGGGCCAGGCATGTATATGTATAGTGCACTGCACAAAAGCACAGGGCTTCAGCATAAATGCTGCATACCAAATCAGGGGTGCCTGTATCCAGAGGGGCATCTTTTTCTAATTCATTAGTAAAGAGGAATATACATTTTCCTGATTCTTACAGGCTGGCATGAACTGAGGTGGGGGGCTGGTCCAAATGTTTCATGGACCGATGTTCTCAAAATGTAGTGGCCAGACCGGTAACATCAGCATTGCCTAGAAACATGTTGGAAATATAAATTCTTGGACCCTAGCCTAAAAACTTTGGGGTTGTGCCCAGCAATCTCTAACCTGTGTGTTAACAAGCCCTCCAGGTCATTTTGATACATGCTCAAGTTCGACAGCTACTGGCTGACAGCACTTTAAAAAAATTCTCCTGAAGTATTACTGCCTTACTCTCTGTATCTGCTACTCTGAGCTTGGAGGCTAAGACTCCCACTTTCACCAGAGCCCTTTCCTGTGTGTATTCAGAGCTGTGGTTTTCTCTATTTTGTTGTATCCTTCAATATACCCCTCATTTACTTTTTATCCTCAAACCTGAATCAACCCCTCAACTTCCCTCCATAGTTTTTCTACTTTATAGTCTCCGTATTGCAGGATTTCACCCCCACGTGTGCTTTTTATTTTTCTTTTCTGTAACTTCTGGAGGGGTTTTGGGGGAGGGAGGAGGTAAAGGTGTGTGGTCAGTTTGCTATTTTGAACCAGAAATATTCTCATTTTTAAAAGCAATTGCACACGTGATATGATGAGCACTGGGTGTTATGCACAACTGATGAATTGTTGAACACTACATCTGAAACTGATGGTGTACTATATGTTGACTAATTGAAATAAAAATAAATAAATAAAAAATGAAAGCGACTGCACAGTATAAATTACACAAGAAAACATTATACTACTTAAACCCTTTTACTGCTGCTGAAAAATAATATGCAAAGGGCTTTTTCATCAAAACAAAGCAAATCCATTAATTATGAACAACATAACTTTCAATTTATTTTCTTTAAAAATGCTAATATTTTAAACTATTTAACAAATTATTGTTAGCTCATATTTTAATAGGTCATAAAAACCTATGAATCACTTTATTATAAATCTTTATTTTAAAAATAAAGAACTTTTATTTCATTACATGAGTGTAAAATAGTCACACTGGACTAAATTTAGGCTTTCCAGGGGAAGATTTTATGTATAATGAAAAGAAGTAGTTTATTTAAATAAAAATGAATACTAAAACAGCACTAAAAATTATACCTTTGGCTTATATGTCACATATGTGATTTTTGCTGATGGCCAACATAACTGGTTTTAAAACTGTTGGGCAAAAATTGCTATATTTTGTGTTGTGGTCTTATAAGTCCTTTTTAAACTGAAACACACATAATTTTGATATAAAGAGAAGGGAAAAATATGGCCATGTATTAAAAAATCAAAAGGGACAATTATAAATAGTTTGTAAGAGATTATAGAAAAAGTTGTTGTTGTTCAAACAGAAATAATTATAAAGGTCAAGCATATCATTTTTGCATTATCATGGCAATCTCCATCCACCCATGCCATTTATTCTTCACTTGAAACTGGACTGTGGAAAAGTTTATTTTCAGAAGACCTTGTTTAAATATGTGAGTTAGATCCTGGTTTAAAAGTACATAGTAGGGCGCCTGGGTGGCTCAGTCGTTAAGCGTCTGCCTTCAGCTCAGGTCATGATCCCAGGGTCCTGGGATCGAGTCCCGCATCGGGCTCCCTGCTCGGCAAGAAGCCTGCTTCTCCCTCTCCCACTCCCCCTGCTTGTGTTCCTGCTCTCGCTATCTCTCTCTCTGTCAAATAAATAAATAAAAATCTTTTAAAAAAATAAATAAATAAATAAATAGATAAAAGTACATAGTACTGAAAGTTTCCAGTATGCCTATTACAAAGACAATGCAAAACTTTATATTTTTAAGAACAAGTTTATATCTTTAAGAGTTCAGTACTGGATTAGGAAATCCTATGTTCATTTTTGTTTAGGACTCATGTATTGGTAAGAGAGGAGTCATTTTACTTTTCCACCTTTCTCATTTTTACTGTTTAAAAGAAAAAAACCAAAATGAAAAAATTTAAGACATAAAAATTAGTGTTACTTAATGTGCAAATGAAAAACTTTTAGATAATTAAAACATAGAAAGAGTAAGGATAATGATCAGATAGTAATAAAAATAAATAAGTTTTTATTAATTTATTAGTAAAGATAAAAATGACCAGATATTAAACTCCAAAAAGGAAATGAACTTAAATAAAAGATAGCAAGACAGATTTCTGTTAGTCTTTGGAGAATTCTTAAAGAGTATAATCAAATCTTAAAGAGAAATTATGTTATATTTTAACAGAGGCAAGAAGCACTGAAACTTAGTAAGAATAAAAAGTTTTTTGAAAGAGAAGCAAATCCAGCTATTTCCTATTCTACATCTCCTTATCAGTTCTAAATCCACACTTACAGGAAGATCCCATAAATACTTCTGATATTTGGCTATTTCTGACATTAGTGGAAAATATGAAGAACCAATCAGTAAATTAATAAAACCACACACACACACAAAGGTCACTGACATGCATTCTGAAGCAGACTAGGTTGTGACCATTCAGGGTTTTAAGAACATGCCATAAATATTTGGAAAAGATAAATATCAAAAAGTCGGTTCTTTTTATTATGAAAAGTAACAGAACTTAATTAAATGATTTAGGAACAACTGCCCCAGAGTGTTTCTAAAATTTTACTGAACTCATTATTAATAATAGCTTCGTATTTTGCTGGAGGAATTTAGAAACTATATTGATTAAAATAGATATTTCATAAGATACTTTTACTTTTTTTTGTTTCTTTCACATCCAGATTCCAGAACCGTTCCTCACTACTAGAGTTAGGATTTAACTATGAGTTTAGAGACTGAAAATTCTAAGATTATACTCAAGCAATTTCCTAACATCAAGACCTTGTAGAAGACCCTCTGAACAAGAGTACAATTGCTTCCATTTCCACAGGTTAATAAGCACAGAGGATCTTTCTGAGCTTTTCTTCTACAATTGCTATCTCCCTTCTTGTTTGTACTTGAATAATGAACTAACATTGCCCTCGGGTAATTACTGACATGAGTCATAACTAAAGCAATATAACAAATTCCAACTGCCGCATAAGAGTGAACACTACCCACATTTAACAATGCTGGAGTTCAGTTACACCTTTCTCCCCCTGAACTTCTTCCATTTTGAAAAGGCAATGGGGGGGCGCCTGGGTGGCTCAGTTGGTTAAGCAACTGCCTTCGGCTCAGGTCATGATCCCGGGGTCCTGGGATCGAGTCCCACATCGGGCTCCCGACTCAGCGGGGAGCCTGCTTCTCCCTCTGACCCTCTCCCCTCTCATGCTGTTTCTCTGTCTCTCTCTCTTTGTCTCAAATAAGTAAATAAAATCTTTAAAAAAAAAAAAAGAAAGAAAGAAAAGGCAATGGGGGAGGGGAGAGCCTCAGGAGAAAAGTTCTACATACTTCTAGTAAGCGAGGATAAACAGATCCAATACTGCTTAACCGTATTCTCAGTTCTCTGTTCTTAAGAAATCACTGTATAGAAGAAAGGGAATGAAGGAACTAACAATTGTTCTATTTCGAAAATGTACCATTCTCATAAGTGTTCATTTATTCCTCACAATAACTCTGAAAGGTAAATACTATTATCCCCATTTTACACACAAGGAAACTTGAGATGCAGAGACATGACTTGTTCATAATCACACCAAGGCAAGTTACATAGTATCTCTGAACCTCAGCTTTTCCTACCCGTAAAATAGGGATAGCATTATTTGCCTTCTGTGAAAACTAACTGAGATCTGGTAACTCAAAGCCCAGGTGCCTCCTGCGGCAGCACAGCGACACAGAGAGAAAGATACAAACAGAGATAAAGCAAGAATAAAGAAACCAGTCACAACACTGCATATATCCAGTAGTAAGCTAATATACACCACGAGGCAGCACAGAGGTTAAGAACACCATCTCTGGAACCAGATAGCCCAAGTTAAAATTCTGGCTCTGCCATCAACTTAAGTTTTGTGGACCTGCAATACAACAAATTCCACCTGCAGTATAACAGCAAACCCTGCTCACATTTAACAGTGCTGGAGTTCAGTTACACCTTTACAAGGAAAAGGTTCTCGATTTCTCTGTGCTTCAGTTTCTTCCCCTATGAAATGGTGATGATGACAGCATCTATTTCACAGAGTTTGCGAAGTAAAGAAGTTAACATAGTTCAGTACTTTCCACAGTGCCTGTAACAGCACACGTGCAGAAGTATGATCTATTATGATTTCTACACTGAAACGTTACATGCACAAGTGAGGACCATTTTGATGCAGGTCTGTATGATGATCAGGAAAGACTCCAAAGAATGAAGCCAGTGATGAGCTTTGTAAAAGCACTGCTTCCTACAGCAAGTTTCTAGGAGCTACACCTAAGGGACATTTCTGAATTGTTGATTTTTTTTTTTAACATCCCTAGATTTCTTTAGTCCCTTGTGCAAATTCATGAATAAGGAAAACATATATAATATGGACAATAGGGGAGAAGAAAGGGAGACATGAACGGACAAGTCTCCACAGTGAATTCTACCAATTACTCATGTGTGTCAGAGTGTTCTAAAGATTAAAGAAGGAGGAAATGCACAGAGAAAAGAACAGACTAAACAGTCAAACATGGCATGCAAGGTTGAGTGAAGGTTTAGATAAGGAAAAGATTTTATATTTAAAACCACAAATAGATCTGGATCAAGAACTCAGGCTGATATCAGCATTTAGTTCAGGAGAAGACTTGGATTAATTTATAATAGTCATTTCAGTTACTCTGGGTTTTCCATTTATTGTTTTTTAACATATGAGGAACCATATAAAAAACCATTTTAATACTTCATTGATTCTTAACAATTATGAAGAAATGGAATTATTTTACTAAACTGAGCTTATATTCTTAGATCTTTTAAAATAATCATCTATTCATATTTCAGTGGATAATTATTCATATAAACTAAGTTATTATCCTTATTTTTGTTTGTGCTTTTCTGAATATCTGTATTTTTAAATTTTTCTCTAGACAAGCCCACTAGTAGAAAACAAGGATACTATCAAAATTTTATTTCTATGATATTGCCTTTCCTTATTTTCCCTTTTCAGGCTCTACATTTTTTCATTTATAGAAGACTTTAGGCATACCTGGGCTCTTCTATTAAAAACTGAGAGAAAACTCAGTTCTAACATTTCAGTCTATGAAAACAGTCCTAGCTTTACAATTCAGTTCATTTTTATCCCTCCCCTCAATCTACTTGATGTTGTCAATCCAAATACCTAATTTAATTAACCCTAAATTATTGTGGGTTCTAAAAATATGTATTATATTAAAATCTCATTTCTGAGAGTTGTGTGAATCAAACACATATGCACACTAGTACTTTCTCTTAAAATATAATTTGCTCTTTTTTGTAAAGTCTTCTTTTAATCTTTTCTTCCTAAAGGATACAGTAGACCAATAATGACAGTGCACTGCTCAAAGGAGCGAGTCCACAAATGGTACTCTCTTCCCTTCCTATTATGAACTGGCTTCTAGGCAAAACACTTATCTAGTTACTCAAGATAAAAAATATATATATTGTATTTTCACTTAGAATAAAATTATTTATACTGTTGCCTTTTATAATGTACCACATGCTTGACTACATGTTATAGTGGTAATAAAAACAGTGTGAATCAACAGAAATAATATGGCACAATGGGAGCACTTTACTAGATGAACATGGAATTTGGAATCAAACCAGTCTCGGTTCAAATGCCAATCGGGTGACCTTAGACAAATTACTTAACCTTTCCAAGCCTGTTTCCACTTTTATAAAATGAAAATAGTTTTAACAACTTCAAAGGATTATTGTGAGAATTAAATTAGACAAATACTTTTGGTGTACACACACACTTCATTTTTAATTAGTGCATAAAATTAACTGGTACATTTGTATAGTATTTCATTTACTAATAGAACTAGCTTTCCAGGGGCACCTGGGTGGCTCAGTTGTTGAGCATCTGCCTTCGGCTCAGGTCATGATCCCGGGGTCCTGGGATCAAGCCCCACATCAAGCTCCCTGCTCAGTGAGAAGCCTGCTTCCCCCTCTCCTACTCCCCCTGCTGGTGTTCCCTCTCTCGCTGCGTCTCTCTCTGTCAAATAAATAAATAAAATCTTAAAAAAAAAAGCTTTTAAAAAAAAGAACTAGCTTTCCATTTTTAACAAGGTTAAAAGCTCTAACTTAAAAAAAAAAAAAAACCTTTAAGATTAAATTAGTCTTAAATTAGTACTCATCTACCATTGCCAAAGCTGGGCCATAATTTCCCCCAATGTGTCTGATTCCAGGTTTTCCTACTTCTGTGTCTTTCCACATTTTTACATCTGTTGCAAGTCTTTTCCTATCTACATACGATCATTCCCTCCTCTGACCCTTGTGGCTTATCTTATTTCATAATATATTACAGTAATTTACTTTTCCACCAGGTACCAAGCTCCTTTAAGACTAGGGACTATTTCCCATGTTGGTTTTTTTTTTTAAATCTTTTTTTTTTTTTTTTAGATTTTTATTTATTTATTCATGAGAGACAGAGACAGAGAGAGAGAAGCAGGCTCCCAAGGAGCAGGGAGCCCGATGCAGGACTCGATCCCAGGACCCTGGGATCATGACCTGAGCCGAAGGCAGATGCTTAACCATCTGAGCCACCCAGGCACCCTCCCATGTTATTATATATCTCACAAGGACAAGTACAATTCCTTTAAAATATCTGATGTACAGAATACCAGGTATGGCCCAAAGAGAACTGGGAAAAATTGAGCTAAAGGAGAACAGGGTAATGAGACCTCTGTGTAACCTTTTTATGAAAGAATCTTCCTTTAATATTTTATAAATTGTGAAGCAATCTAAAGGAATATGATCTACACTCAGTATTGGCAAGTAATTCTTAACATTTAAATAGTTTTGTAGAAACATAAAATATTTGAACTAGAAGAACTCAAATCTTTTGTTCTATTTCAGTTTACAAAGCAAGAAACTAAGACAAAAACATTAACTTGCACACGAAAGAGTCAGGACCTAAAGCCAGGTCTTCTGATTCCACATTCCACGTTAGGCAGGCTATCTGTCACTGGATAAATGTGGTTTGCTCCACAAATGAAAGAACTCTCTGGCTATAGTAAGTGTATGAGGAATAGCGGAAATGAGGCCAGGAAGGGCCAGATTCCACAACCAGAGAAAAGAGGTTAAATTTTTTTGAATGGCATCAGGGAGCTATTGTACGTTCTTGAACAGGAACATGGCATAAACATTTAGAAATATTAACTTGGCACCAACGTTTAAATGAGGATAGTGGCAAAGCTGGGAGATCAAACAGGAGCCTAAATGTAAATGAAAATAAGATTAAAAAAATAATAAAATAAATCTAAGAGACACGTATATTTTTTTTCTTTAAATTGTAAGGCTCTGTATCTAACTATAGAAAAAAGGAGGAAAGAATACTCAGCGTTCAAGCCTGAGTAACTTGAAAAGTAATGTAAAGACATAGATATTGGTAAGCAAAGTTGTATTTGGAACAAAAAAAAATTTTTTTTCAGTTTTGATTAATGAAGTCAAGTCTCCTAAATCTTAAGAAGCTACTAGTTAGTTATGGGAGTTAAGGGCAAGAAATTAGGAACACATTGGGTCAGAGTGAGAAAGGTTAAAGCCTCAGCTATACTTTCAGAAAGAATCATATTTTTAAAAATTAAAACAGGAGCTCCTGGATGGTTAGTGTCTGCCTTCTGCTCGGGTCATGATCTCAGGGTCCTGGAATCGAGCTCCGCATCGGGCTCCCTGCTCAGAGCGGAGTCTGCTTCTCCCTCTACCACTCCCTTGCTTGTTCTCTCTCTCTGTCTCAAATAAATAAAATCCTTTAAAAAAAATTAAAAGGTTTTCTCTTGCTGGCAAAAAAGTAAATATACGGTTATTTTAAATAACTCATGAAGAGCTTTTAAAAACCCAACATAAAATATTTTCCTTTATAATAGCATGGCTATTGTATAAATACAATATATGGCATTATATTATTTCATCCTCCTTACCCATATTCTTAGAAAAGTGTTATATATGACTTAATCATTATCTTACAGTTCACTCACTTTCCTGAGACACAGCTCCCAGTAAAATGTAACTTTTTAAAAAAAACAATGTCTCATGGTAGATACTAAAACCTTTCTGTAAAGTGCACCAGAGGTTAATGATCTACCATACAAATATAGAACAGATATCCTTTTTGGCTTTTTCAAAGCCACAGGCTTTTCTGCCTTTTGTGTTCACTTCCTGTCAAATGTGGCATTTCAAAAGGACACCAAAAAAGCTTAAAAATTTGTTTATAAGTTTGTCATCAAATTAGAGGGCTCTAAATATATAAGCTATTCATTATAACTGTGCTGATATGTAAAACAGGTCTTCATTTAAAATTTGGAAAAATAATAAAAGAGAAATGTTTTTAATCTTGTCTATGTAAAAGTGCTGAAGGAAGAAATTTGCTAATGTTTGGTGACTACAGAAAGGTAGTATGATAGAATCCATTTTAATGAGTCAGCTATATTTAACAACAATTAAAGGATACTCAACTTTCTTGGGACTTACTAAAATTAAAACAATAGTTAATAACTAGTACTTCTATGATCTCCATATAATAAGTACCCCTCCAAAACAGTATTAGTCAGAAGATATGATGCATTTAATATAGGAAAACAGAAATAAAATATTTAGGGTATCCTAAATATTCCTTAAATATACATATTTATAAAAATTTTATCAGTAAATACTATGCATAACTCTTTCAGCCATGATGATGAAAGAACAAATAGGACTTGTCTTAAACAACTAAAAAGTTGAACAACATAAATGAAAGAATAGATTTCTGCATTGAACAACAGGTAGCAAAGGACAGTAATCCCTGAGAAAAAGAAAACAAATGGTAAACCCAACCACTGCCTCAGTTTACTGCATGGAGAGAGTTCCCAGGCTACAGGCAAAGAGAAGAAATTGAAATAAAGCCCAATGGTCTTCCTGGCAGAAAAAACAGAGTTCAGAATTCAAGAAAGCCAAGGTAGCTAAATTTAGCTGCACAAAATACCAGAGAGGATAGAGTTACACAGAAAGGAAAAGATGCAAAGAGAGAGCTCCAGAGATCTACAGAGGGTAACACTCAAGTCTTCAGGGGAGAACCCATCAGAGCATACAAGCTACCCAGAGCCAAAGAAAAACCACTGGAAAAAGCAGAACCATTCCAGAAGCTGACACGGGGCCAAGAAGAGCTCTGATTTCCACCAGCCAGAGTGAAAAAACCTTTTACTACATGGAACATCAGGTAGAGTACTCAGAAGGGTGTTATAGATTAGCCATAGATTAAAGACTGCATGGGCTTGGTCTAAAAACAACAACAAAAGTCTTGAAAAGGATCAAATTATTTCCAAGAAACCAAATTGTGTACCAAAACACAACTGAAGCATACTGAAAGGAATATGAAAATATCCAGGATTCCATAAAGTAAAAATCACAATGTCTGGCACCTGATAAAAAAATTACAAGGCAGACCAAAAAAGGAAAAAAAAAAACTAAAAAGGAGAAATATCAGTCAATAGAAACAGACCTAAAAACACAAAGATGTTAGAATTCATAGACAGGGACTTTAAAACTGTTATTATAACTATATTCCATATGTTCAAGAAGGTAAAGGAAAGCCCAAACATGTTTTTCCCCCAAACATGTTAAAGAGAGATACAGAAGACATAAAAAAGGATTCAAATAAAACTTTTAAAAAATGATAAATATAGAGGGGCGCCTGGGTGGCTCAGTTGGTTAAGCGACTGCCTTTGGCTCAGGTCATGATCCTGGAGTCCCAGGATCGAGTCCCACATCGGGCTCCTTGCTCAGCGGGGAGTCTGCTTCTCCCTCTGACCCTCCCCCTTCTCATGCTCTATCTCATTCTCTCTCTCAAATAAATAAATAAAATCTTTAAAAAAATGATAAATATAGTGTCTAAGATTAAAAATGCAGTAAATAGAAAAATAATAGCAGATTAGACATTTCGGAGGAAAAAATTAGTGAACTTGACGACATAGCTATAGAAACTATCTAAAATGAAACAAAGAAAAATACCTGGGGAATAAACAAAAACAGAGTATCAGTGATGAGCTGTGGGACAACTTCAAGTCACCTAGTATATTTATGACTGGAATCCCTGAAGGGAGAGGTAGGAGGAGTCAACTAAAATATTTTAAGAAAATAATAGACAAAAATTTCCAAATTTGATGAAACCTATAAAGTCCACATATCCATAATCCTTCTGATGTATTGTTGAATGTAGCTTGCTAATTTTTTGTTGAGGATTTTTGCATCTATGTTTATCAGGGATATTGGCCTATAGTTTTCTTTTTTTGTAGTGTCTTTGTCTGGTTTTGGTATCAGGATAATGCTAGACTCATAGAATGCATTTGGAAGCTTTCCTTCCTCTTCTGTTTTTTGGAATAGTTTAAGAATATTCTCTCTTTAAGTGCTTATCTCTTAAGCATTATCTCTTTAAATGTTTAATGGAATTTACCTGTGAATCTCTCTGGTCCTGGACTTTTATTTTTTGGTAGTTTTTTGGTTACTGGTTCAATCTCATTACTAGTAATTGATTTGTTCAGATGACATGATACTATATATATACAAAATCCTAAAGACTCCACTAAAAAACTAGCAGAATAAATGAATTAAAGTTGCAGGATACAAATTAATACCAAGAAACTGGATGCATTTCTATACACTTGTATAACAAAGCTGCAGAGAGAGAAATTAAGAAAACAATCCCATTTAAAATTGTACCAAAAAGAATAAAATACCTTGGTATGAACTTAACCAAGGAGGTGAAAGATCTGTATCTGAAAACTATAAAACACTGATGCTGCCTATAGGAAACCTACTTTAAGTATAAAGTCACAAATAGGTTAAAAGTAGAAAAATGGGAAAAAATATGCCAAGCTAATATTAATGAAAAGAAAGATGGAGTGGTTTTACTAATCAGACAAAGCAGTTTTCAGAGCAAAGAATAGTAGGAGGGACAAAGAGGGTCATTTCATAATAACTAAGGAGTAGATTAATCAAGAAGACATTACAATTCTCATTGTTTATGCACCTAAATTCTATATGTAAGACAATGAACTAGGTATTGTGAAAAACGTTTTTTAAAAAGTTAGGAGCTTTTCTTTTCAGGAACTCTCTAACCCTCTGCCCCTCCTAGAACCTCTTATCTCAGAGTCACTTCCATCAAGCATTGAAGATTTTGGTCCCTAGTCCACATTCCTCCTCTCTACCACATGTCCTGGGTGACTTCATCTCTCACTCAGCCTCTTGGTTCCTTGACCACCTCATTTCCAATGGTCTTCACCTCCATTCCAAATCATTCATGTGCTCCCAAGATTATTTCTTAGAATACAGTAAACTATCCAAAATGTTCTAGCTCTGGAATATAAAGTTGAAATCTCTTACTCTCTATTAAATTTCATTAAAAGCTGTTTCTTAAGGGGCGCCTGGGTGGCTCAGATGGTTGAACGTCTGCCTTTGGCTCAGGTCATGATCTCCAGGTCCCGGGATTGAGCCCCAAGTTGGGCTCCCAGCTCAGCGGGGAGTCTGCTTCTCCCTCTCCCTCTGCCTCTCCCCCTTGTGCTCTGCTTGTGCTCTCTCTCTGTCTCTCTCTCTCTCAAATGAATGAAATCTTTAAATAAATAAACAAATAAATAAAATAAAAGCTGTTTCTTTTTTAATAAGATTTTATTTATTTGAGAGAGAGAGAGAGAAGGGGGGGCGGAGCAGAGGGATAGAGAGAGAGAAGCAGACTCCAACTGAGCAAGAAGCCTGATGCGGGGCTCTAACCCAGGACCCAGAGATCCTAATGTGAGCCGAAGGCAGTTGCTTAACCCGATTGAGCCACCCAGGCGCCCCAATAAAAGCTGTTTCTTAAAACTTCGACTTTGTTCATCAGTCTCCTCCTATGTCCTCTATGCAACTGAAACTACAACCATACCACTTTAATCACTCTGACCAACTTCCTCATCTTACTTGCCCCATTATCACTCGACTGCATCTGTGTAGGCAAAGCCCAAAATCCTGGGTCAATCTAGCTGTTCATTTTTTCTAATCTTACAACTGGCTGCTAGGTGATGCTGGAAAAAATAATGCCACCACAAAGAACGGGAGTGGCACTACAAATTTAAAATTTATACCTTCAACATTTCCTTCAGTGCTGCTAGGCAATCCTCGTATCTTTCATCACTCAGTTCTATTATTCTCCTCAGCAACAATTTAAAATTGTGACCACTCTCCTCAAACTTCTGACTACACCACTTTGCACTCCCTACCCCAACCCATCAACCCACCTTCAGCAAATTACATCAGCTCTATTTTATAAAAAAAAAAGAAATAAATAAAAGCCATACGATGGAAAGTTCCTCATTTTTCTGCCATGGCACCCACATACCTTACTTGTAACTGCTTCCATTCTTTCCATTTGCCACACAATATTTCCCATCCCACCCTGCCTCTCCTCAAACAAGAGATGACATCTATTCAAGGGAACCCCTTGAATCTGGACAGGCCCTGTGACTGCTCTCACCAATAAAACAGAGCTTCCAGCTATAGTCCTTTCAGAAGCCTTTTGGAAGCCAGCTGCTATGTAAGATGCATGAGTATCCTGAAACCAAAATGCTATGCGATGCATAGCTTCTCATATGAGAAGGCCAGGAGGATGAGATGCCACCTAGAGTAGGAAGGGAAGGAAAGAAAAGGTGACCATGTAATGAGGGGAAACGAGGGGCCAGATTTGTGAATGAAGAAACATCATGGAGAGGCGCCTGGGTGGCTCAACTGGTTGGGCATTGGACTCTTGATTTCAGCTCAGGTCACGTTATTAGGGTTGTGAGATTGAGCCCCATGTTGGCCTCCACACTGGGCGTGGAGCCTGCTTAGGATTCTCTCTCTTTCCCTCTGCCCCCAAACTCTCCCTCTCTAAAAAGGCAAAAAAGAAAAAATAGAAGCATCATGGAAGTAGATCTTGTCCCTGACACCACACAGTCAAGGATGAACTGCCTAGTCAAGCTCTTCCCAAATCCCTGACCCAGAGAATCATGAGCAAAATAAAATGGTTGTTTTAAGCCACTAATGTGTCATCCTGCAACACAGAACACTCATAATGGCTCTTTTCCATCCACATTTAATCCTACCTTTCCCATCTTAAAAAATAATCTTCCCTCCACCTCACACACTTGGCAGCTATATCTTTATTTCCCTTCACAAACAAGACTCCAGTAAAAAGCTATCCACAATCACTGTCTCCACTTTATCCCTCATTCACATCTCATCAAAATCCCACAGCAATCTATTCCTGCCTCCATTACTTCTATGTAACAGTCCTTGCTACCATCACCAGTGGCTTCCTTGTTGACCCTCTTAATATGCTGGGTAATTTTAGAATTGTATCCTGGACATCATAAATGTTAAGTTGTAAAGATTTCTGGATTCTGTTATTTTTTTTCTCAAATAGGCAAAAGCATGTAATTATTTTCATTGACTTGGATCTGTAAACTTTTTATTTGGGCAGCAGCTCCTGTCTCAGTTCAGATCTTCTTTCATTAAGCTGTTAATCCATTACACTGCAATAATTCAGTTTTCACACAGAGAAGTGGGTAGACAGGATTTGTCCACTCTCTTCAGTAGCCAAGGTTTCCCCAGCTTCTGTTTTCTTCGTTGGCCCCGGCCAGAAAGCCTGCAGTTTTCTTCTCACTTGCACCACCCCCTCCTTGTCCTATTTCACTTCCCCACTTAGCCCTGGGCTAAAAGCTTCCTTCCCAGGCTCTGAGCTTCTCTTCTCTCCTGAAGAGTCTGTCTTCTCTTCCTGTCCAGAGATTTCAGGCAGTTGCTTTCCAAATCATGTAGAGGTTTTATAACTGTCTTTTTTGAGGGGAGTCATATGGTTGGGTCTTCCTCCACCATCACCAGATGCATAGGTCCCTCACAGGTTTTTGAGTTAGCATGATGATACTTGCATTTTATTTTTTTATTTTTTAAGATTTTATTTATTCATTCATGAGAGTGAGAGAGAGAGAGAGGCAGAGGGAGAAGCAGACTTCCCACAGAGCGGGGAGCCCGATGCGGGACTCGATCCCAGGACTCCGGGACCATGACCTGAGCCGAAGGCAGACGCTTAACCATCTGAGCCACCCAGGCGCCCGATACTTGCATTTTAAAAAAGATTTCTCTGGTTGCTGCCAGAGAAATAGTCTTAAGGTAGTTAGAGATGCAGGGAGATCAATAGGAAGAGTCCACAATATTCCCGGGAAGAGAGACCATTTAGAAAATAAAGTACCTAGTGTATCTTGGTTTATTAAGCTTTTTTTTTTTTTGAGAAAAATCTAATGAATTTTGAATATATTAAAAGATCCAAATCTCATTTCATTATCTGCTGGCATTATAAACTGCTTAACAGATTTAAAAGGCATGAACATCTGGAAGTCATTTAATCTAACCCTTAGGTATGGTTTGTTCTGAATCACTCTAATTCCCTTAAATTTCCAGGGAACAAGATTTCACCAGGTTTTTCAATAGATTGTTTATTTAGCATTTTATACTTATATATTGCCTGTTAATCTCTCTGGGACCAAAACAAAGAAAGGTGTGCTTTTTCCTTCAAGTTACTCTATTCTTGATTTATTATTTCTCAAGATTGTGAAGCAAAGATGCCGGAACCCTTCCCCATGCAACCATTAAAAACACGATGATGTTCTTTCTTTTATTAAATTATTGGGAAGAAAAAGTAAGTAGTACCTCACTTGATATTTCCCTAGATAAACAATACTGTTTGAATCTACAGTTTAATGAAAAATTCTTATTGTGATACAGAATCAAAAGACTATTGAAGTTTGCTCTGATTCTTGATCTGGGTGCTGGTAACAGGAGTGTGTTCAATTTATGAAAAATTCATCAAACTATAAACTTGTAATATATACTTTTCTGTATATATGTTATACTTCAGTTAAAAAAAAAAAGGTTTGTGAAAGCTCAAATATATCTATGGTATGTACCTTCTCTAAAATGTCAATTATTCTCTTAGGAAAAATTCACAGTATTTTATTTGTGTGGTATGACTTATCTTCACACTTAACCTATTCCCTTAATGATTAAAAAAGTAAAAATTTTAAAAGTAAAAAAAGTTTTTAAAAGTTCAAACATTAAAAATATATGACAATAAAAATCATCTATAATTTTATCCTCTAGAGATAGTAGAGGCTTATGACTTCCACATCCTATTAATAAATTAAAATTTCTCCTGACTTTGGACATGTCACTTTTTCTCCAAAAATTCTCAAAAATAAAGGGATATTGTTTAGAATCCTAGAACACCAGTAATTGAACTAAACAGGCTTGAGCACAAGCAACTCATAAACAGTAAATTTCTATTTCCTCCACAATTTTTACAGCCCACATCTTTACTGTATCTTCACAATGTCTACCCCAATGCAAGCCATGCTGTAGACGTGTACTGATGGGGAAAAAAATAATTCTCTAAAAGAAATAAAAACAGTCACTTTCATTTGATACAGTAATGTCTTGATTTCAATGTCTAGAAGGAGAGGGCACATGAGCCTCTGAACAGTACTTCTTATTATATTTATTTGTCTACTGATTCATTTTTGTCATTCTCATTTAATCCCCCAGAAATCTCCTAGATTTCTAAACACGTCTTTTCTTATAAAGTAGAAGCTCCTGTATGATGGAGTCACATTAAATTCAATTACAGCAATGCCACCGCTTCCTGTCAACTTCCCCTACTTCTCTCCTGTTCTGTCTACTCTGTTCACACAGCACTGCAAGCACTGCAATAACTAAGAAATAAGTTATCTCTTAGCCATTAAGTTTTTAAAACATTAAAAAATTAAAACTAAGGGTTACATGTACAGATTAGAATTCTAGTGTAACTAAAGTCTTAATGTTTTCATGGCCATTTCTATATACTGTCATAAATGAAAAAGTGATATGCTTAGCATGCAACACAGTTTCAAAAGAAACCAACTCTATATTAATCTACAAATCTGATGAGTCACAATTACCCAACCATGCAGATTTAAAAAGCGTAACACAGAAGAACTTCAAATAAGTATTTTACTATTACTACATAGAAAATGCCATCTTTATGAAACAAAAGCCTTATCAATAGCTTATATGCTATAAATAGAATACCTAGAGAATATGATTTGTGCTCCTATAATGCTATGGACAATAACTGAACTATAGTGCAGATTTTTGGACTATCTTTAATGATAGAACAAAAAGAAATACAAATAAATTGAACCAGAAAACTGTACTTTGTTAAATCACCTAAATAGCATAATCCCAATTTTTACCATTTTGTTGGAATTTAACAGCATTTAAATTTTCAAACATGACACCTCTATTTTAAATATACTGCTCAAATACTTTAAGGAATTCTGCTTTGTTTTAAAGTGCCATGTTTTCATTAAAGCTATTCCTAAATAAATCATTGTATCAGATGGTCTGGGGAGCCCAAGTAAAAGAAAACTCCATCTTAATATTCCACTTAACTCTTGGGCTATACACTGAAATTGCATTATTCATTAAATTGCATATGTGCTCTTGAGGTAAATTTTAACAAATACCTCTCACTAACAGATAACTGTTATCCATTTGCATATTAATATCTTTAATTATTTTAGCTAGTTACTTACAGAGAGCCATGCAAGTGATTCCATGATTCGATGTTCACATCGTTCTAAATGTTTTATCATTTCTCTGGTCAAGTTGGCTTCTGCTTTGATAAAACTTTCAATCACTTTGTAAAAATCAAAGGCTTTTAAATTAAGTACATTCAGAATCCATGGGAAGGACAAATCTGTTCCAGTATCAAGATTCTGAGATGTACTTCCTAAAAATGAAAGAAAAAATGTAACTTAGGTATGAAATGTTAAGCCTTGAATTACGTATTTTCAGTTTGGAAGGTTTTATCAAACAAAAATTTTAAAACAGCAGAAAAGCTAAACAAAAATTTTTATTTAAAGCAGATTTTTTTTTTAATTTTGTTTTTTAAATTTATTTTAAGTATTTGTGTCCATGCCCAACATGGGACTTGAATTCACGACCATGAGATGGAAAGTTGTGTGCTCTACTGACTGAGCCAGTCAGGCATCCCTAGAGCAGAAATTTTTCCATAGACTCGTAGGAAATAGGCTTCTAAATTCTGAGTGTATGTGCACATATGTTTTTCCTAAATAGAGGGCTCATGCTTATATCAAATTTTCAAAGGTTAAATACTCTAAACTTATATCAGGAACGGGTTTAATATCTAAGCAGCAATGCATTAGCATATCCATTTTCACAGTCTCATTAACCCCGGATGTGGGGAGGGAAGGACTCTTTAAGATTTTGCTAATTTGGTTAGAAAATGGTTACTCTTTTAAATGTGCACTTTTTGGTTATTAATGAGGATTCATAGTTTTCCATACATGTTTCTCTTTTATTGTGTATTTGTATCCTTAGGTAAATTTTCTTTGTTTTTGCAAACAAAACTTCTTATATTTGTTAACATTATTTGCAAAACAATACTATATGTCTAAAATTATATTTAAAAGAAAATACCATGAGTGGCCTCTGTTCTGTTTATCTGGTAGACTCTAGCTCTAACGTTTGGTTTCATGACCACAGAATCTATAGCAGTGTTTCCATATAGGTAAATGCTATTTGTTAGCACTCCTTTGGTAATTTACAATCTCCTGTCTTGGAAGGGATTTCAATAGGTTCATTTCCTAGACTCAGGATAGCCAAGAATAAGAGCCTAGTGAAGTACTATTTCCATGATGACCTGAAATGGTTCAGATAATAGCCCATTTAAATGATTTATGGTGACTACTTACATTCTTCAGTATATATTGACCTATATTATGCATACTGTCTCCTTAACTCCACCCCCCCCCCAAAAAACACATCACACCTTAGATAAGTTTTTTTTTAACTTTAAATTGAACTAAAATGTTTATTTACTAAAATTTAACTTACTGCTATATGTAGCCATTACAACCTCAAGAGCGCATGCCAATAAAGACATATGAAAGATGTTGTCATTCAGGAGTTTGCTAAAGGAAAAGAAAAGAATGATTTTGAAACATTTACTTTTATAAAAAAGAAGGAATTGTTTTACTAAAACTAAAGAATTTACCTAAAATTTTGAATGGATAATCGTTCTTCTTCCTAAAACAGATAAAAAAATGTTTAGCTGATGCCTTTTTTGTGTCAGCATTGAATTTTTTTTTCTATTATGTTCTTTTTAACTTACTGATTTAAGCATGGATTCCATTACTCGGTAATACAATCGGACTCCAAGTTTGTATCGC
Organism: Mirounga leonina; assembly: GCF_011800145.1. Taxonomy (NCBI): domain Eukaryota; kingdom Metazoa; phylum Chordata; class Mammalia; order Carnivora; family Phocidae; genus Mirounga; species Mirounga leonina. The sequence goes on along the minus strand of NW_023270316.1, from coordinate 57,926,279 downwards.
TACAAAGAAAAAAAAATTAGATTCCACTACTTTAGAAAATCACAATTATTAATTTTTAAGGAGGTTTCTCTTAAAAACATATTTCTGATAATTTTTAGGAATATGAATACCAAGAGATCACAAAAGCTAGCTTGTCTAAAACTCAAGATTTCCATATAAAATGATGGTTAATATTCCCAATAAATTATCAAGAGGGAAGGTCCAGTACTTGGTTTTCCTTTTCCCTCATTCCACTCCAGTCTACAACATTCAAGACACACACACACACACACACACAGAGGATATGTTATACACCTGGTACTTACTAACCATTTTACATAATAACGTAATACTTCTTGCAGCCTAGGAAATATTTTCAAGATAACTCTCCAGGATAGAGAATAGTCTGTCCATAAAACTGGCAAAGGCAAAAATTGAACCCAACTGATCTTATCAGCAAAAAGTTTTAACCAAATAAATAATTCCCATTAGTTCAAAGAATAACCAAATTTTAGATAGGCACACACAAACCATATTCCTTCATTCAAATTATAAGCATAAATTTCATATACAACCAAAAAGACTTCTAAATACTATTATTTAAAACATGGTTAGCATCAAAATATAACCTCACTACACTGAAATAAATGTATATAGTAGATAACAGTTTTCAAACATATTTTTATATGTTATCTCACTAATTCCATACAACAAAGCAGAACAAATATAGAAACTTGAATCTCAGAGAAGTTAAATGACAGCTCATAAATGATAGAACCAAATATAAACCCAGGGTTCTGATTCAGAGCCCATACTTTTACCCAATGTATAGGTTTTAGATTTTCTGAAATAATAATAGTAATAGTAAAATTAATATCACTCAATAATATCACCAATAAATAGCATGTATATGATCCCATTTATCTAAGTATATGCATTCATGAATATTCATATATACAGAAGCCAAAGAATATATACAAAAAATTTAATAGCATCAAAGATTTTAATTTTCTTGTACTTATATTTTTTAAATGTCTACATTTTTTCTAAAACTTTCTATACATGTTTACTTTTGGTTTCTGTAATGGTATAAGGGGCATTTTCTTATAAAGCTTTTCATAAACAGCAGCATACACAGGCAGCTGAGATACAGAATCTACTAATATAGGACCAATACTATCATAATACCTTTATAATTTGGAAAGATATTTCATTTGAGGTTATTTACCATATAGTGACACTAATCAAAATAAACTCGTTACCTGTGATCCAATTTCCATACATCCCTGTCCTACAGCTTTAGCAAATTTCTCTTTAAAGATGTATCCAACATCCTTCACTCTTTTCAGGATACTTTCCTTTGGATTCACTGTGCAGTTCTTTAAAGAGGAAAAATATAAATCAATGTTGAGGATATTGTTTAATCAGAATTAACATTTTCTGTCCTATAAGATATAACTTTTCACTTTCAATTATTTATACCATGGAAACACCTCCACAAAAACTAGGTAAACATGACTACTGAAAATAAGAAGAACATAAAGAATTCCATTTTAGGATGTTAGTGACCAAAAAATACTAAAGTACAAATAAAAAACCCTATTATCTGAATTTTCTGCTGCTAAGTTAAAGAACAGATTTGTTAGCCTTTCCACCCACCAAAAAAAGTCTCATAGATATTAGAAACTAATACCATGGAAATGCAAAGGATCATAATTGACTACTATGAACAGTTATACACCAACAAACTAGAAAACCTAAAAGAAAAGGATAGATTCCTAGAAACATACAGCCTACCAAATCTGAACCATGAAGAAACAGAAAATATGAACAGACTGATTACTAGTAAGGAGAGTGAATCAATAATCAAAAACGTCCCAAGAAACAAAAGTCAGACAGCTTCACTGATAAATTTTACCAAACATTCAAAAAAGAATAATAAAACTTCTCAAAGTCCTCCAAAAAACAGAAGAGGAGGGAACACTTTCAAACACACAAGGCTAGCATCACCCTGAAATCAAAACCAGACCAGGACATCACAAGAAAAGAAAATTATAGCCAATATCCCTAATGAATGTAAATGCAAAAATCCTCAACAAACTATTAGCAAACCAAATTCAACAATGCATTAAAGAATCATATACCACAATCAGGTGAGATTTATTCCAGAGATGCCAGGATGGTTCAACACTCACAAATCAATGTGATACATTAACAAAATGAAGGATAAAAATCCTATGATCATCTCAATATGATCATCTCAATAGATGCAGAAAACACTTGACAAAATTCAACATCCATTTATGATAAAAACTCTCCAACAAAGCGGGTATAGAGGGAATATACTTCAACATAATAAAGGCCATATATGATAAGCCCACAGCTAATATCATAGTCAACAGTGAAAAGCTGACAGATTGTCCTGTTAGATCAGAAACAAGACAAAGATGCCCATTGTCCCCTTATTCAACATAGTATTGAAAGTCCTAGCCAGAGCAATCTGGCAAGAAAATGAAGAGGCATCCAAATTGGAAAGGAAGAAATAAAACTGTCTATTGACACAGGACATATTATATATAAAAAACCCTAAAGACTCCATCAAAAAATTGTTAGAATAAACTAGTTCAGTAAAGTTGCAGGATACAAAATCAGTATACAGAAATCAGGTTTGTTTCTATGCACTAATAATGAACTAACAAGAGAAATTAAGAATACAATCCCAGGTGGCACCTGGGTGGCTCAGTCATTAGTCATCTGCCTTCAGCTCAGGTCATGATCCCAGGGTCCTGGGGTCGAGCCCCGCATCGGGCTCCCTGCTCCACGGGAAGCCTGCTTCTCCCTCTGCTGCTCCCCCTGCTTGTGTTCCCTCTCTCCCTGCCTTTCTCTCTGTCAAATAAATAAATAAAATCTTTAAAATACAATCCCATTTACAATTGCACCTAAAAGAATAAAATACCTAGGAATAAATTTAAGTAAGGAGGTGAAAAACCTGTACATGGAAAATTATAAGGCACTGATGAAAGAAACTGAAGAAGATAGAAATAAATGCAAAGATATCCCATGCTCATAGGCTGGAAGGATTAATATTGTTAAAAATGTCCATACTACCCAAAGCAATCTATAGATTCAATGTAATCCCTATCAAAATTCCAATGGCTTTTACACAGAAATAAAACAAACAATCCAAAAATTTGTATGCAACAGAAGATTCCAAATAGCTGAAGCAATCTTTGAGAACAAAGCTAGAGGCATCATACTATCTGATTTCAAACTATATTACAAAGCTACGGTAATCAAAACAGTATGGTATTGGCACAAAACAGACACACAGATTGGTGGGATAGAATAGAGAGCCCAAAAAGAAACTCAAGAATACAGTCAATTGATTTGTGACAAAGGAGGCAAGAATATACAATGGGAAAAGGACAGTCTCTTCAATAAACAGTGCTGGGGAAACTGGACAGCCACATGAAAAAGAATGAAATGACCATATCTTACATAATATACAAAAATGAACTCAATGTAAATTAAAAACCTAAATGTAAGATCTGAAACCATAAAACTCCTAGAAGAAAACACAGGAGATAAGCTCCTTGACATTGGTCTTCAAGATCTGATTTTCTGAATCTAACACCAAAAGTAAAAGCAACAAAAGCAAAAATAAACAATTGGGACTATATCAAAATAAAAAAATTCTGCACAGGGAAGAACACCACCAATAAAACAAAAAGGAACTAACAAAATGTTGTATGTCAATTATACTCCAACAAAAAAAACCTAAAAATGAAACAATTATAACAACACCACTACTAAGCCTACTGAATGAAAGAAGATATTTGCAAATCATATATTCAATAAGGGGTTAATATTCAAAATACATAAAGAACTCACACAACTCAACAAATAACCTGATTTTTAAAAAAAGGCAGAGAGGGTGCCTGGGTGGCTCAGTTGGTTAAAAAAAGGCAGAGGACCTGAATAGACATTCTTCCAAAGAAGACATACAGATGGTCAACCAACACATGAAAAGATGTTCAAAATCACTAATCATCAGGGAAATGGAAATCACAATGAAATACCACCTTAGAACTGTCAGAAATGGCTAGAATTATAAAGACAAGAAATAAACGAGTGTTGACAAGGATATGGAGAAAAGGGCGGCTCATGCACTGTTGGTGGGGATTGTAAATTGGTATAGTCATTATGAAAAACAGTACAGAAGTTCCTCAGAAAATTAAAAACAGTACTATATGATCCAGCAATTCCACTTCTGGGTATTTATCTGAAGGAAACAAAAACACTAACTCAAAAAGATATCTATACCCCATTCTCAGTGCAGCATTATTTACAATAGCCAAAACATGGAAACAGCCTAAGTGTCCATTGATGGATGAATGGATAATGCACACACACGTGTGTGTGTGTGTATAAAACAGAAGGTTATTCATCCACAAAAAAGAATGAAATCTTGCCATTTGTGACATGTATGGACTGTCAGGGCATTACGCCAAGTGAAATAAATCAGACAGAGAAAGCCAAATACCATAAGATCATACTTATATGTGGACTCTGGAAGAAAAAAAAAAAAAACCAGCCACAAATACCAAGCTCATAGATACAGAAAACAGACTTATATTGCCAGAGCAGGGTATAGGGGTGGGCAAAATGGGTGAAGGCTGTAAAGAGTTACAAACTTACAGTTATAAAATAAGTAAGTCATGAAGATGTAATATACAGCATGATGACTGTAACTAATAATACTGTATTATATATTTGAAAGTTGCTAACAGAGTAAATCTTAAAAGTCCTCATCATAAGAAATCAGAGGGATAGACGAACCATGAGAGACGATGGACTCTGAAAAACAAACTGAAGGTTCTAGAGGGGAGGGAGGTGGGAGGATGGGTTAGCCTGGTGATGGGTATTGAGGAGGGCACGTTCTGCATGGAGCACTGGGTGTTATGCACAAACAATGAATCATGGAACACTACATCTAAAACTAATGATGTAATGTATGGGGATTAACATAATAAAAAATTTTTTTAAAAATTTCTAATTTCTTTTTTTTTTTTTTAAGATTTTATTTATTTATTTGACAGAGAGAGACACAGCGAGAGAGGGAACACAAGCAGGGGGAGTGGGAGAGGGAGAAGCAGGCTTCCCGCGGAGCAGGGAGCCCAATGTGGGGCTCGATCCCAGGACCCTGGGATCACGACCCGAGCCGAAGGCAGACGCTTAACGACTGAGCCACCCAGGCGCCCCTAAAAATTTCTAATTTCTAATGTATGATGATGTGTTAACCAGACTTACTATGGTGATTATTTTGCAGTATATACAAATATCAAGTCATTATGTTGTATAACTGAAACTAACAAAATACTGTATGTCAATTATACTCCAACAAAAAAAAACTAAAAATGAAACAATTATAACAACACCACTATTAAAATAAAGAATCTCTTATATTCTCATAAATTATCTTCAATTAAGAGTTATATTGGGATGTACATTACCCTAAAAATATACAAATAATAAAAAAATACAAATAAAAATAATAAATAATAATAATAAAACTAAGATTGGAGATTGGTAGCATTTCCTAATTTAAAACTGTGCTTTCAAAGAGTTAAGAATTATTTTATCATTTAGATACCTTTTCAGAAACACATGATTAAGAAATGGTTACAAAAGAAGTTTCAATACATGTATCATATGGGGTGGGACTATATTTAATAATTAAAATACATCACAAGATGATTACTAAAATGCATATTATGATATATTAAAATACTCTGTAACTGATATTGTAATCTATTAAAAATCAAAAAACTGATTCCTTTCAGCTACAACCAAAGATTGACTTTATTTTTATAATCTTTATATATCAAATACATTCAAAATACTATAAACTTTCCAAAACTAAGATTAAGTATAATTTTCTTTGAAATGTGAACACTGTCATTCAAAAATTTCACATCCTATAAAATCAATAATTCTGTCTTCCTAAAAGAAAACAGCACAGATATCACAGAAACAGTAACAAAGAAGCACCTCCTGTCATAAAGTCATTGTTACCAAAACATTCATTTAAATGTCTACAGCTTCTAAGATTTTACTTACAGAAGAAAAGATGGCATTAATTTTAGAAATAAAGAAACCTGAACAAAAAAGTAAACTCAAAGAAAAACTTACTGATCTTCCAGACATGCCCACTCTCTAGACAAAGCAATTTGCAGTCAATGTAAAACTGTAGTTAAGCTTCATTTAATGTTAAACTTCACATTGAGCTCCAGAGAATGCCTTTGAGGCAGAATTTTTTGCCAAACTAAAGTAGCTCAAAATAAAAAAAAGAGCTCCTATATACTCAAAATGTTGTAGGAAATAATCAAAATTATATTTGAGAAGAGAGATTATGGGGGCAGTGTTGGGGGGGGAGAGAAAGAGAGGAAAACAAACTATAAGAGACTTCTAGAGTATTAAAGAGGGCACTTGTTGTGATGAGCACTGGGTGTTGTATGTAAGTGATGAATCACTGCATTCTACTCCTGAAACCAATATTACACTATATGTTAACTAACTAGAATTTAAATTAAAACTTGAAATTAAAAAAAGAGAGACAGAGAGAAGAGAGAGATTATCATTCTTACAACTTCTATCATTATCCCTTCTAAAAGTGCTAAGTAACTGAGTAGCCATGTTTGAGAAATAATGTTGTGCTAAGATAATCCATGAATAAAAGTAACTTCATGCAATTTGGACAAACAAAATCAGTTCTGAGCCAAAACAATTATGAATATGATGACAGAAATTACTTTGCTAATTCCTGGGAGGCATATAAGCAAGAAGATGAGAACAGAATATGACAAAGCCACAGGGAGGTTATGATATTAAATAAAATGTTAACTACACAAAATACAGAGTTACTGGAATAAGCCAAATTTTAATAATTCTCCTGGCCTTATCCATGGATGAGCATTTCAGTGAGTCCTGACCCTCATTTGAATTTAAATAAGGAGTGAAGAAACAAGCAAGTAACACAGATGCTAGTTTTCACGATCTCCTTCTCGCTCCCTTGTTCGTATAGCAGTGAGTGGCCCTTCAGATGTCAAACTCGGGTCTACAGGAGTTGTAAAATGCACACAAGTCCAGGCAAGAAACGTAAATAAAAATGGGCTAAATATAGGATAAAAAAGACTGTAGAGATATGACAAATGTTAAATCCTAGTATCACATTCAAAGAAAAGATCGAAAAAGCAGACAGAAAAGATATATAACAAAGCAATGGTTAGATTCACAGATTTTTTTTTTTTTAAAGACTTTATTTGTTTATTTGAGAGAGAGAGAGAGAGAGAGCACAAGAGGGGTAGGGTCAGAGGGAAAAGCAGATTCCCTGCTGAGCAGGGAGCCCGATGAGAGACTCGATCCTGAGACTCCAGGATCATGACCTCAGCCAAAGGCAGTCGCTTAACCAACTGAGCCACCCAGGAGTCCAGATTCACAGATTTCTTAAATAGCAACAAGGAGAACCAGGAATAGTAAAGTATTATCTACAAATATCTAAGAGAAAGTAAACATCAATCTAGAACTGAAGATTCAGCTAAACTATCTTACAAAAAGTAAGAGTAAAGATACTTTAAGACAAAAAACAAGACAAAAACCTTGTAAGTTCACCCCAAACTAACCCTCACTAAAGGAATTATTAAAGTATGTATCTGAAGAAGAAAGAAAATGAAATCAGAAATGAGGTCTAAGTTGCAAGAAAGAATGATGAGCAAGGCAAAGAGCAAACATGCAAAAAATCTAAAAATAACACACCAAAATAATACAATACTACCAAGATCTAATTTGGAGGGTTCAAAAAAGCAAGAAGTAAGGTAACAGACAAGAACATTTGGGTTGGGAGATACTTAAAAAAATTCTCAGTATTTTAACTTTTAATTTCAAATTTCTTTTTCAAGATAACACAAACATAACATTTTATTTATGGCTTACATTAAAATAGGAAATCAGATTTTCTGTTGGTTGATCACTTGCTGAATTTAAGATCATCATTAATTGTTGGATAGTATTCATAACAGTCCTAGAGAGAAAAAAAAAAGGAAGAAATATTAAGCAATGAAGGAAAATAAACAAAATGCACCTATTTCACAAGTTAAATGAATCTTTCAAACTCACTATATCCTGTTTATCTTTAAGAAGTTCTCTGAAATAAGATTTTACAAAACCCTTGGTATACTGTTGCTTACAAGGAATTACATTTTTTTCTGTCATTTTTTTTAAATTAACATACAGCGTATTATTGGTTTCAGAAGTACAGGTCTGTGATTCATCAGTCTTATATAATACGCAGTGTTCATTGCATCACATTCCCTCCTTAATGTCCATCACCCCTTAATGTCCATTACCCCATCCTCCTACCCACCTCCCCTCCAGCAACCCTCAGTTTGTTTCCTACGATGAAGAGTCTCTTATGGTTTGTCTCCCTCTCTGGTTTCGGCTTGTTTTATTTTTTCCTCTCTTCCCCTATAATCCTCTGTTTTGTTTCTTAAATTTCACATATCAGTGAGATCCTATGATAATTGTCTTTCTCTGATTGACTTATTTTGCTTAGAATACCCTCTAGTTCCATCCACATAGTTGCAAAAGGGAATTACATTTTATTTAAACCTTTAAGAAAGAACATATTCATAATCACTAAGTTTATAATTGAAGAACTGATATATTTATTTACTAAAACTGCATTTCAATAAAACATTAATTGGCCAAATTAATGATATTTTAAGAAGAAAACATATAAACTGGTATCAAAATGACAATTTTAAAAGAAAACATCATTACAATCAAATATTAAAGTTTTTCAAATAAAAATGGTAGGATATATTGTAATTCAAATGAAGAAGCATGTGACTTTCCTTTATAGAAGTCTTCAGATGAAAGCATACATAATTTTAGAAGTCTACACTGTTAAAGCATAAAATTGGGTCAGTCCCTTAAGATTTCTTTAATTCTATAATTGTGTGTGTGTGTGTATGTGTGTGTTGTATAGTAAACACTAATGTTCCAATTTGGGGAGTAGCAGTACATTGCTATTGTAGGTACTGTTTATTGATACAAAGAACTACAGAATGTTTATGGCTGAAAGATTCCTTAAATATTATTTAGCAAACATGTTCAGTGAGCATTTTCTTTTTCATTTTTGTAACCTCAGGAAGAATTAGAACCGATGTCATTTGCTCAGTTTGGAAAAAGAACTTGTCTTTAAGTCTTTTAATCTCTTTTGGTGAAAGTTTCCATTTAGGAAAAAAGATGACAAACATTCCTGATTTTTTTTAATCTTCCTTATTATTACACCAAACTATTATACCTCTCTCGACTGATATTTATACTTCCTCACCTTTCAAATATTATTGCTTCTAAAACTTGTACATCTTCTAATCCACTTAAGCCCACTATGCCTAAAGCCACAAATAACTAGCAGCTAATACCAAAAGATCTTTCTCAATTGTTCCGATACTTGATTTCCTTGAAGTACGTGACACTCAAACACCTGCTTTTTCCTGAAATTCCCTCCATCCCCTGGCTTTTTTGGCTTCATTCTCTGGGCAGCCTTCTCGTTCTTTTTAACTTCTATCTAGTATTTAAATGCTAGCATTCTGGGTGTTATATGCAACTAATGAATCATTGAACACTACCTCAAAAACTAATGATGTACTATATGTTGGCTAACTGAACTAAGTAAATAAATAAATAAATGCTAGCATTCTTTAGGGCTCAGCCCTTAGCCAGCCATTCTTGCTATTATACCTTTACTTCAGGCAAACTCATCTATTTTTATGGTATTAACTTCCCCAGATGGTTCTCAGATCTGTAAGATCCTTATATCCCACTACTTACTACTTCTTCATGTCCCATAAATGCCTCATGAGTAATATTCTAAGTATGAATTCATCAAATATTTATCAAACCTGTTCTTGTTCCTTCATTCCAACTGCCTACTCTTGGTTCAGATCCTCAGCATTTCTCAACTGAATTACTGCAATAGAGCAGTCCAGGGATTTTGACTCACTATATGTATGGTAGTAGGGTCTAGGCATCTGTAGTTTGGAAAAAAACCTCCTCAGGTTACTCTAATTTCCACCCTTGGTTAAGAACCACTATGACAGATTTACAGGTCTAATTCTCACCATGTCCTCCTTAGTCCATCCCCTCAAAAACTCCTACCACATAAACTTTCAAAAATCAACTCTAATTTTATCCTTACCCCTATTTAACACCCATATATAGCCCAAATCATGCACAAGCTAAAGTCCAAACTTATGGGTATGGCATATTAGGCCCTTCAGGATCTAGTATCCCTCCTCTCCTGCCATTTCATCTTCCCATTTAGTGAGTCAATAAAGAGCTGCTAATAGTTCCCCAGACACAGCATGTTGTGTTTTCTACTCCCATGCCCTTGCACATGCTATTCCTACTCCCTAAAATGTGTTCTCCTGTGTCACAGACTTGCATGTTTCAATATTCAGTTCAATAAAGTCCCTTTATTAAGTCCTTTCTGTGCCATCTCATTAGTTTGTCAAAAGTTTATTACTATACTTTACACTTATACAGAAATGTATCTTTATATGTCTGCATAGTCATTTGAAAAATATTACTGATTTCCCACTATGTACCAAATATTATCCTAGGTCCTAATTAGTAAATGGTGAACAAAAAAGCCATGGTCCACATGGTATCAAACTTAAAGGCTATTACGGGTATTGGCAAAAACAAGGAAACATACAAATTAATTTTTAATTACAAATTGTGATATACACTATGAAGAAATAGAACAGGATACTATGAGAAAGAATAAAGGAAATTACTTCAGAGAGAAATCTTTTAAAAAGTAGTATTTGTGCTGAACCTGAAGGAAGAGTAGCTGTTGGTAATTCAGAAGCAAAAAAAAAGAAGGAAGAGTTTCAAGTGTGAAAGTCCTCAAGTACAAAAGAAGAGCCTCAAGCATTCAGGAAACTGGCTAGTACATAATGAGCAGGAAAACAAGATGAGGTTAGAAAGGCAACAGAAGCTGGATCATGCAAGGTTTTGTAGGAACTGTGAAGGAATGTATATTTCAAATGCAACAGGAAGCAGTCAAAAGGTTGGACAGCAGGGTGAACATGATCTAACTTACATTTCTAGAATATTATTCTGGGGTTCTCTGGAGAAAACAGTTGGTGGTGGGGATAGAGGAACAGTGAGGAGAGTAGACGCAGCAAGATCAGTTAGTAGGCTACTGCAAAAAATCCAAAATAAAGAGGAGGAGATCCTGGACAAAAGTGGTGAGAGTCCAAATGGAGGACAGGAGATGGACTAGAGATATTTTAAAGGTAGATTCAATAAGACTTAAAAGCAGGTTAGATGTGGGAAGTGAGGAAAAGGACAGAAAAATGGTTTCAGTCCTTCTAAGTTGTATGCAGAGCAAAGGGTGATGATATATTTTTTTCCTTTTTTATTTACTGAGATGAAACACATTCCCATTCTAGGTTCTACTCCTTAAGGACAGACAGAACTAGGTTTAATAATCATGTCCTCAGCAACTAGTAAAATACCTTGCAGGCAAAGAGCACTCAATATATATTTGTTGCATGTATACATAAATATGTAACAGACCAGATGAACAAACTCATAAGGCACTGAATAAATAATTATAATGAAAATCAAAAGTAAGAAAATTCATACCTAACTGGAGTCTGTGGAAGAATCACATTCATCTCTTCATCAGAGTTACTTTTTCGGGGTGTTCTCTGCATTTCAAAACTAAATAATGATAAGCAAAGTCATTCAGATTGAAAATGCACAATTTGTGTTTTATGAGTCAAAAGAGCAGTATATTACTTGTTGCCTTCATACCATCATACAAAATGGTAAGTCAATAACAGAAGTGATAGGAAACAGATGATCCAAAAGCTGCTTAAATAAATAAAATTTTATGTTCTTCACCATTGTTTTTCAGTTGGGTTTCTTCTACTAAGTTTATGAAAAACAGGTGCACCAATCATTAACAATTTTTTAAAAGTGAAAGTTAGATGCTATCTCTAGATGTTAGATGGTATTATGAACCGAGCTGTTCAGTGTTTAAAAATATCAAAGCTCAAGTTTTTCAATCATTATGCCTTCCAAAAAATTTACTTTGACTTAAATAAAATTTGAAACATTTTATTTGCATTTAACCTATAAGTTATATATATTTTCAGCTAAATATTAAAAGATATCATGCTAAAGACATAAAATAAACATACTTACAATCATTCAAATTTTTTGCAATTACTCTCAATCTACTTTAGAATTCTACATGATAATTCAAGAGAATATACTTTTGTATTAACATTTAAAAAAAAAAAAGAACCAAGCAAGTAATAGCAGATGAAAGGGTAGGAAAAAGAGAGACCACTACTTAAGTAAACTAATTACTTCAACAATTTTCTTTTAGTGCACGTTTTAAAATTAAATTCAGCTTAATAAAAAAAAATAGTTGCTAGAGATGACAATTCACATTAAATCTCTATTTGTATATTATATGCTTAGAATACTATTTACCTTATTATTAGCTTTATAGAAAGGCACTTGAAGTAACATTATAAATGATATTTAAAGATCATGAAGTTAAATAAAAACCTATTTAATCTATCTATATTAAAATCAATCTATAGCAAAAGCATCTCAACAAGTAAAATTAGACCATGTACAATACCTGTCTACAGGATCAGCCTGAAGAGTTTTATCATGATCTAGAAATAATCTTGCATCAAGATCTTTGTTTTTAAGGTAAATCTCTTCATATTGTTTAGAGAGACTTTCCACCTCAAAAGAAAAAACAATTCTGATGAGTATCCTTTTCATATCATTACATCTCTCAGTTCACAGAAGTACAGATTTAAAGACTCTTTGTACATACACTTCATTTTCTAATATACAGAGTTCACATGCAATAAAAATAAAGCATATCTAAAAGTGAAAAATTCCTATTTTTAACTCTAATTTTAAACTGATTTTATGTATGCATCCCGTTCATTAGAATTTTATGTAGACAATGATCACCAGTAACACAAAACAGTAGGTATTATTATATAATTGCCAAGATCCTCCAAACATCCCCTACATCCCTCACTTCTAATCTTCCACCATGCTTATCAATATAAAAATATTTTTCAAACATAACAAATCCTCTTGATTATATATTCTCTCTACCTTTTCTAAATTGTTTGATGTACTCTAACTCCCTTTAGTTAAGTGTCTTGGACAAGAGTATTAGCTCAATTTAATTAGCCCAATTAACACATTTGCACAATGTATTCCTAATCTCAGATACTTCTTCATTTGCTAGAATCTGTAATTCTTTTACAAGTTCTGATTCATAATTTTCTAATCATAATTTAAAAACCAATGCCCAACAGACAAATACCTGGCATGACTTCTGCTATGACTTTAAAGTCTGAGGGTTTCTAACCTGAGAGAACTAAAATCACATTTCAAAAGGAGTGGCAGGAAGAAATCCAGTTAAATGTAAATTTTTTGTCTAAGTTTTTTAGGTAAAACAGTCATTCACATTGATTAAGTTTAATCATTGTTCCTGCCCGATCTTAGTGAGGCACTAATTATCAATCATTTATTTTATGAATTTACCAATTCATAAAAGGTATGAAATTTTTGAAATAAACATTTTTCACCTGAAAAAGATAAAGTTACAACATAGCCATTAAACTAAAAAAACTTAATCTTTGTCACAGTATATTAACACTAGAATGAAAGTGTTAACTGACATTAGTGCTATATGAAAAATGCTGGGGTAGGGCGCCTGGGTGGCTCAGATGGTTAAGCGTCTGCCTTCGGCTCAGGTCATGATCCCAGGGTCCTGGGATCGAGTCCCATATCGGGCTCCTGGTTCAGCGGGGAGCCTGCTTCTCCCTCTGACCCTCTCCCCTCTCATGCTGTTTCTCTCTCACTCACTCTCTAAAAAATAAATAAAATCTTTAAAAAAAAAATAAAAAATAAAAAATAAAAGAAAAATGCTGGGGTAAATGTAAGGTTTATCTTAAGATTTCTATTAAAACCGAATAACATAACATAATAAAATTAAATTAAATTTAAAAAAACCAAAATCCTTTCTAAAGGAAGAAAAATTACAATGAGTGTCCAAGATTCTTTAGAGTTGTGAACAGTCTATTTTTTGGTACATCAGTTAATAAGAAAACTCGGTAATACAATATTTGGCCCCTTTTCTTGCCTCTCTAGTCTATCTTACCAGTCTTCTGTCCTGCATCCCCATCCTAATGAATTAGTTGGAGTTCACTGAACAGACCACACCATCACATATCACTGTCCCTTTGAATCTGTCATTTCTAACACTGGAAATGCCATTTCTCAAAGCTTACTCAGCTCAGAAATCACACCTCTACACAGTTTTCCACAAAACCAATCTGCCCCACTTTGGATTAGGTGGCCCTCCTCTGAGATACCACAGCAACTTGTGCATACTTCTACCAGACACCTGCAGATTCCTGTAGTGTTCTCTTTCTTTGTTTTTCTCCCACTAACACCTTAATGACAGTGACTGTCAGTTAAATCTCTTATGGATAATATCTAGCGCAATGCGTGGAATATATTAAGCACTCAACAAATAACTGTTGGATGAGTAAGTTTATTAATTCAAGAACTAGTCACCAATTTGGGTCACAGAATCAGCAAACTAGCTATCTGATTTCATGTCTTTTGGTCTTGGTAACTAATGCCAGGTACTTCTAAAACATTGCTTTATCCCTGAGTACTTGTTCTTCATTTATCTAAGCATCCTTTTCTCCACATATTTCATCTTCCCACATAAAGTTCTCAGTTGTTCTGTTCTCATTGAAGAGCAAGACATTTGAGGCAAGATGTGAAAAGAAACAGATAGATGGATGGCACACCACTAAGGTAAAACATTTCTGCAATATAATCATAGCTGTTTCAACTGAATTTATTTTAAATGAGGTAGTTTAAAATATTCAAAAGAGATGCTCCACAATACAATAATGCCAATCATGTTGATGGCATCAATCCATGGATCCTATGCTTAAGGATGCATAGCAAATGAGAATCAAATTTGATTGTGCATATTTAGTTATATTTAAATATAATGGCATTCAGAAATTCAAAAGCCTACACTTTGATTTTTGAAAAATTTTAGTACAAATCAATTTTTAGTGCAAATTACAAATGCTGCTTATTTATACATCTGAATATATATTCAAAAGGTTTTTCTGTTACTCATATAAAGTTGGTTCACCAAAATGCTCCTTAGATTTCTTTCCTTGGGCAAAAAATATTTAAGAAAAAGTAATTTTAAGAAACTAGACAGCTACTCCTCCCTCCCAAAAGTCCCAAAATACATTAACTTTTTTTTTTTTTTAAAGATTTTATTTATTTGACAGAGAGAGACACAGCAAGAGAGGGAACACAAGCAGGGGGAATGGGAGAGGGAGAAGCATGCTTCCCGCAGAGCAGGGAGCCCGATGCGGGGCTCGATCCCAGGACCCCAGGATCATGACCTGAGCCGAAGGCAGACGCTTAACGACTGAGCCACCCAGGCGCCCCAATACATTAACTTTTTATTAATTAAGTTTTCTTTCAGATTACCTCTGGAAGTCCATTAGAAGCTACAATTCCAAGAGAATTCATAAAAGGTATGAAATTTTTGAAATAAACATTTTTCACCTGAAAAAGATAAAGTTACAACATAGCCATTAAACTAAAAAAACTTAACCTTTGTCGCAATATATTAACACTAGAATGGAAGTGTTAACTGACATTTTGATCAATGACTTACATTCAACCTAGTGATATTTATAATTATTCAATTATTTACTTTTTAATTTATGTGAGGAGGATTTTAAGTCTTAGAATGGAAGTGTAGTAGAGAACTATTAACGAAATAGGATTTATAAGAAGGAAACTCATTGAAACCAACTTCAATATTCTACATTTAACAGATGATGAAAAGATGGCTCAAAAAAATTAAGCAACTTGACCAAAGTTACACAGCTAGGAAGTGGAGGAAGGGGCAGCGCTGGAATTAAAACCCAAGCTATCATTACAGTCAAGACTCTTCTCTATACTGTTTCTGATTTCTCCCTACAGCATATTTTTAGGCCACTTCACACTCACCATCTGATAGCTAGCTAAGGAAATATCAAGTCAATTATTTTAGCAAAAATTCAGGAGAATAGCCTGTTTTTACAAGAAAATAATTTCACACACGTAAAGAATACCCAGTAATTCAATTAAAAATCAAATAACAATATTTTGTAAAATGATGCAGTTTCATACCAAAGCACCTTACATTTATTTAACATGGATAATAAAGACTGTAATCAGGAAACCTGGAGGCATATTCCTGCCTGTTCTACACTTGCAATGTTACAAAATTTTAAAGAACTTACTTATTTAACTTTTCCAAATTTGAAGTCTACATTTATTAAGGTGGAAATACTATCAGTTCATATCTTCTTCAAAGTAAGTTGCAAGAATTAGGCTTCTGTAACTTATTAATTTTGTTTTCTAATTAACTCCCATTGAACTGGAGTATTTATAAAGTAGGTAGTTCTAGCTAACCATTTAGTGTTAATTAACCAATAATTATATAGCCGTTAATGTAACCAACCAATAGTTATATAACCAAAAATGCTATATCTAAATAACCAAGTGTCAATTAATGTCAATTACTACCATAGTTTTTAATCAGCTATACTTTAAAAATAATTCCTATAAATATTCTAAATTACAAAAAGAGTTATTTAAAATGAAAAAAAATTTTAATGACTTATTCCTGATTTTAGAAATGAAATCTTATAAGTAGTTCTGAAACCCAGAGAATTAACAACCAGGAATTAGAAAACTGCATTTATGTATATTCATTATCTTGAGGGACTTAGCAATAGACTGGATTAAAAAAAATATTTCAACTACATTTGTGAGCTTATTAGCAAAGATTATTTGTGATTCTAGAAAAGTAAAAAAGTAAACCTATATGTATAAGGCTGATACATCTACAACCACAGGTGTATATCTATCTTTTTTTGAAACTGACAAAAGCCGCAGTGCTGACATTAAGATATCCTGATAAATCACTCCAACGCTTCTTAAACTAGATTTCGAGATCATACTCCATTCCCTCCCAGAGCTGACAGAGAAATTTCAAAGATGCAACATTTCACACAGCTATCTGGTGGCAGTGAACTGTGGACAAAGCAACAGCATAGTACACTGAAAGCAGCAACTGGTAGCAGATTCCCCAAAGTCTAGCCCTGTTAGTTTAGCTATCAATCTCCGGAAGTTCATTTACTCATTACGAAAAGGAGGCTGAGTACATTATTCCTAAGACCCCTTCCAATCCCAAAAGTCCACATTCTGTGACCAAGATAAACAATCCCAGGGTGTTCATGTGCATTCTCTACCAGCCACTAACATCTGGTGTAATATTTGGAAAGAGCGGATAGGATGAACAGAAATTTAATGCTGATATTACTTATCATTAAACCAAAACACCAGGGTTTTCTTAGGGTATTTTAAAACATTAGGAGTTATCAGTAACCACAGAGGAATCAAAGAACAAATTCATTTGCAAAATACTGCCATAAAGATGTACCTTTTCAGTGATTCCTGAGTAAGGGAGCTGCTCTCTTTAAAATCAAAGTAACTGAACATGAAAAATAAATTTTTTCTAAATATTTTGCTGCAAAAGAATTGGCACTAAGTACAAAAGCAAGCTTGTCATGAAAGAAGTATAGACTGTTAGGAAGAACTTACATCTAAATCTACTTCATTTTAAAGAAATCATGAAGTTAAATTACCTCATCTATATTACATTCATGTTCTTTACAGAGAACTTCAATAATTCTTGTATCATTTTCTAGTTGTTTTGCTATCCGTGCACTCCTGTTCTGACCTCGCCTTGGTGTTCGAGGTGAACCATTAAAAGGTATTACAGCTGTTTCTGTAAAAATGGTAAATTAGATAAGAACAATTGCACATTCCACTGTATAAAATAATGAAGTATTCTAACTTGGGAGATGAGAAATAATTTTAGTAACATGCTGCTTTTATTTATTAGGCTTCATTAAAAGGCTAACAGTTACATCTATTTATTGATTATCTATTTTAAGTTATGTACTGATAACAGTTTTTGCTATTAGGCAAATATGGAGAAGGCAAGGGAAACAGCCAACTTATAAACTAATTCTAAATGTATCCTACTCGGTCTGTAAGGGGAAAAAATGTTTTCTATCTTAAAGAGTCTTAAAAAAACTATTTATGGATTCAACTGCTAGACAAATTATAAAAGTAAATAAATTTTAAAAGTTTAAGCAAATACCATAGTAAATAATGCTTTTTTTAAAAAAAGTATATAAATATTATGTGATAAAGGGTGATTTAAAAAAAATCTCCTGTATTATTTTGAGCATTCCCAATTCAAACTGAAAATGAATTCAGCTATTAAAGAGATAACAGATGACTAAGTATGAAAAGTATTAATTGCCTCCAGGCCTGACCAACAATTTACAGGAAACTGAGAGAATACAGGAACATGTTAAACTATACAACAGGACGTAATCAGAAAAAATTAAACCACGAGAAACCCCACAGAATAAACCACCTAATTATTTAATAAATAAATTATAAGGAAAAAAAGAGAAAGACAAATGGAGAAGGAAGTTTTTTAAAAGTCTCGAGAGTGTATCAACCAATCATAAGATATAGATCTTATTTAGATTCTGATTTAGTCAACCTGTAAAAAAAAGTTTTGAAATCACTTTTATAAGACAATTAAAAATCTGAACACTTACTAGATATTTGGTGGTATTAGGTTAAGAAACTACTAAGTGATTTTTAGGTGTGACAATGGTAGTCATCATTATGCCTTTTAAAAAGATACATACTGAAATTTATAAGGATGAAATGGTATGCAAGATGTGCTTCAAAATAATATAGTTGATGCACCTGGGCAGCAGATGGGGCTATAGATGGACCATAAGTTATATGTTGAAGTAGGTAATCTAAGTACATGGGGCTTATTATACTACTGTCTACCTTTGTATTCACTTGAAATTCTCCATAATAAAAAGTTAATTTGAAGTTTACCTTACTCAGTAAATTTATCACCTCATCCTGGTTTCTCTTTAACGTAACACTTAGAAAATTAAAATGTACTTTCAAATAATCCGAAAGAACAATACCTGTCAACTAAAGTAACATCCTACATCAATTTATTAAACTTATAATATTGAAAAAAAGTGAAGAAAAAACATATAATCTTTACAGATTCAGAATTTTTAAAAATATATTTGTTTTCTATTTTTTTCTCCTGTTCCATATGTAGTTCCTGCTACTGACCTTTTTCTGTCAAATGATGTTCAACACATTTTAAAAATTCTGCTCCAGACTTCATTTTCCATGAAGTTATTGTTCAAAAAGATTAATTAGGCTTCAGCTTTTCAGGCACTTCCAACAACACTGAGACTTCCATGTTTTGATCTGTCCTCTATTATTTTTAGTATTATTAATACTTTAATCATTTTAGGACCAAGGAATCAGTTCAGCCTTAGGTAAGTTTACATTTTTCTGTGATATAATAAGTGATTTTGAAATTCTACTCTTGATGCCACCTCTTAAAAGAAGCAATTCCATTCTAGAAGGAATATACTCGTCTTTGCTTAATGCTATCTATTTCAGCAAGGGTTATTCTTTTATTTTTTACGTTTAATTTTTTTTAGCAACAGTTACTTTCATTTAAGAACACTTCCCACCTCATCACCCACTGAGGTAGATCAATTACAACTCATATGCAAAAAAAAATTAGTCACATAATAATCATAGCATCCAATAATACAAATTAGGTAATCTCCTCCAGCAGAATGGGCCACTCTTTCTCAAGAAGTTTCATTCATATCTGTGCCTTACCTCTTAACTTTCTCTTTACTGGGAATATGCTACCCCAACTTCCCCTAATACTCAAATGCTATCTACTCTTCAATACTCCGTTCAAATCCACCTCTCTTACATGGTCTTCCTTGGTCTTCCCCAGCTAAAAATCTTTCTTGCTTCCTGAACTCTCATAGCATTTACTGTATTTTGGCCCAGACCACTTAGAAAGTGGCCATATACTGCTTACTTGCTTACTTGTTTTATCTCTACTTCTATATACTGTAATACTTGAGGGCAGAGTCCATGTCTGATTTATTTTTTATCATTCCTTCAGCTCTAGAACCATGTTTTGGTCCTAGTTGACATTAAATAACTGTTGGGTAATGATGTAGGAGATGCATAAATTATTTAAAATACTTACTATATGGTTCTTTAAGCAATGCAGGAGGTGAGAGTTTAATAAAATAGTCAAGGACACAGAGCATTAACTGAAATGAGATGACGAGATCATCCTCCATTTGTAACACTTCCCCTGAAAATAAAATAGGTTTACAATGTAAAGTAACAGATCAGAGACTGAGATTGAGATCTTTAAATCAGGGAAAATTGTGGGTATGGGCATATGCATATACTGATTTATTCAAGAATAAAGGCATGTTAAAGAACTTAATTTTTTTTTTGTTTTGCAAAAACTCGGATTTGAAATACATAAAAATATAAATAAAAGTACATGAAGTTACGAAATAAATGAAGTATAAGTCTACCATGAGATTTTGACATCTAGCAATTATTATTATAGTCCATTCCCTACATCTAAATTCATTTTGTTTTTTGCTTTTTTAAACTTATTTCCAGTTTTGGTAAGAGCTATAGAATTTATTACTTCTGAAAATAATTTTGAAGTATGCTACATGGTAATCTTTAATTCTATTTATTTATGAAACCTCACATATTTTCGATTTTAACCCCCTTATAAAATATTACCACAAACAAAGCCATTAATAACAAAATTAACATATAACTGAAGTCATCTATAAAGTAATTATTTAGCATAAAATCTTAAAAAGTTAATACAGTAAATATACAACTGGAGAGCTGTGAGGAAATGAATGCATATAATAAATACCTGAGGAAAAAAATAGTGTAGCTATATAAATCATAATCAAATATAGCTATATTTGCTTGTTGCTCTAGAAGTTTAATTTGGCTCACTTTCTATCTTCTTGGTATCTGACTGCTAAACCATTATTAATCCCAACAAATACTGAAGGTATAGAAACTATGTGAAAAAGCAGATAACCCTGCATCTGGCAGGTTTTTTAGATCCATAGGTATAGTGCAAACATATGTTTGTAACAGACTTAGAAGCTATTAAGAAATGCCTTACAAGTAAAGAATGATATCAAGGATTTACAGTTAAAAGTAGTAAGGTGAAGTCAGATCAAAGAATTCTCCTCCAATACCCAATAAAATAAAAGGAAAAACTGTACTGGCTAAGTGTCAGTACCAACACCAAAATTTAAGAGATATTGACTCAGAGTATCCTCATCTCCTCCTCTTCTGACTTGGAGGGAGGAGAAATGCTGATGATGGGATAAGGGTAAAACAGGAAAAATACGATAACTAACTTTCTTTTGTTGTTGTTGTTTGGGGGGGGGGTTGGTTTTGTTTTTTGTTATTTTTTTTTGATAGCTAAGTTTCTGACAAACACAGAGATTCCGGTGCGCTACGCTGAACTGGAAACCAATATGAATCCCAACACAATCCCATTATGGAAACAGGATGCAATTATCACTACAGTGTTCTGTTTTAGAGTTCATTCTAACAAAAATCTCAGAACAACAAAGACTCATATCATTCCAGATGAATTCTCCACTTTCTCCCTCACCCCCTAAAACTAAAAGTAAGTAAAATAAAAAGCCCGTATTTATATTGTAGCTCTTTGGGGAACACAACTAGCCAAAGATAAAATGCAAAGAGAGTGTAAAGAGATTTATTCACACTACATCAGAGAAAACAACATCACACACCAACCACATCAGAGAAATTGCGTTGCCCACATAAAGTCCTAGTAACATGGGGAGGGGAGAGAGGATGAGAAGCACAGAGATTATGCAAACATACAACAGAAAAGAAAAAAGAAAAGAAAAAATAGAGTCACAACATAAGAAGAGAAAAAGTCAGAGAGAGAACCCAATCTAGAAGATAATCTATGAAAAGAAAATGCCCTACAACTCCTTGCACTAAGAAATAAAAAACAAATTATATAAAAACAACAACAAAAAGCTAAGGAAAAAGTGAGGACAGAATAACACCATTACAAACATAGTTTACACAAACAATGAATCATGGAACACTACATCAAAAACTAATGATGTCCTGTATGGTGACAAATATAACATAATAATAATGAAAAAACATAGTTTAGCTCAAAACAGAAGACTTGAGACAAAAACAGTTAGTAAATAAGAAAAGACGAAAGATCAAAATAAGACAAGAAAAGAAAGTAAATATGGAGGACAAAAATAATCCAACATAAGATAATTAAGTTTCTGGGGCGCCTGGGTGGCTCAGTTGGTTAAGCATCTGCCTTTGGCTCAGGTCATGGTCCCAGGGTCCTGGGATGGAACCCCACATTGGGCTCCCTGCTCAGCGTGGAGCCTGCTTCTCCCTCTCCTTCTGCCTGCCACCCCCCTGCTTGTGCTCTCTGTGTCAAATAAACAAAATCTTCAAAAAAAAATTTAAAAAAAGATAGTTAAGTTCCTGAAACATAACAGAATAGAATACCTAACTGAATAGAATAACATTTAAAAATTTGTGTGTTAAGACGTCTTTCAAATGAAGAGCAGAACCTTCAGTTTAAAAAGAGATACAGTGTCATAAGAAAAACTAATATGAAATAATAAAAATCAAGAGATAGTCTAGTTAAAGTATTGAACCTCAAATTTAAAAAAAAATCAAGTATTCAAAAGTAAATGGGGGGGGGAATTAAACATACTCCTATTTCTCAACAGCATTGTTCAATGCCAGAAAACAGTGTCCTGAGGAAAACAAGTATGACACAAGAATAGCATAGACAGCCCAGTGGTCCTTCAAGTATAAAGACTATGCGCATGATTCATAAACATGACAAACATAGGGAATATAGTGCCAAAAAGCCTTTTTTGAAAAATTCCTTCCTGGTAAAAGCCAGCCAGCTAAGGATGAATCAAAATAAAGAACTCAGAAATGGAGAAGTTATAACAGGAATGACAATAAGCTTAGAATCCACTGACATAAAGAAGTGAGACTAAACAAGTAATTATAATTACAGAATGAAATATAAATGTTATGATCTTTGATAATGTAATGATAATACAATGAGCAAATCTGAAAGTGATGGATGGGGAGATGACAGGAAGAGTGGTAATACTGTACTAACATCCTTTTCCTTCAAAGAAGATTTATATTACTTTAAATCAAAACACAAAGTAAAATAAAGATTCTAAGCTTAATTTTTTAACAGTGCTTTTTCATAATCTTAGAGAAATATTTTAGGAAATAATACTGCTTACGTGACAAAAATTTATCTAAATTTAAGCAACTCCTCCCATTTCTCTTGTTTATTTTCTTCTGTAAAGTTTGAGTAAAACTAATTTGTATGTTTACTACATGTTACACTATAATATCCTATTTTTAAAAAATTAGATCTGTTTGTGCATGCACACATCTCCAATCTTTTTTATCAGGTTCTATGCATAAAAATACACCTGAAATAACAATTATATAATTTTAATGATTATTTATTTATTTATGGGTAGGCTTGGGGTAATTTTTCTACATTTTTCTTTGCATTTGCTGTATTATTTGAATTCTGTATCATGAATATGTACCATATTTATAAAAATAGTAATATTATTCTTTAAAAAAAAAAAGGAAGGAAGAAGGATTTTCAAAGGATATTAGAAACAGAAATGAAATGAGACATTTCCAAAGTTGCTTCCAGTGCCAGAATTACAAGAACTTGCTAACAGGTAACAAGCCACACAGAGAACTGGTGACTGTGGGGGAATAACATTAAATTGAATAAAAAATTTTGAACCTAGTCCAAAAGAATTATTACATTTGAAACATTAACATGTAACAAACATAATGACTTTACCTTTAGCTAGTAAAAATGTGATCCAAGAAACTTTTAGCACCAACACAGAGTTTATTTCAGTAGATATCCTAGTAAACAAATAGAAACCAGAAAAAAAATTTTATACTGACAGTTTTTCAAATATCTCTTCTTTTTCCTTATTTTAAATTATAGGCCTAAATTGACTGCATAAGAGAATACAATCCATTTTAAATGGACAATTTACAAAGTAACTCAATTTGTCTCAATTCAGTTAGTGTTTTTACCAAGATATTTATATTTAGCCCATAGAGTAGTATATATTTTGTAAAGGAAATATTTAATATTTCAATTATAATCTAAAAATATGCACAAGAAGTGGTATACTATGATGTACTTGGTTTCCAATTACTTAATACTTTTCTGTTCCTTGCTTTCTAATTAAAATCAACACTAAAGCAGAAAAATAGAGGTTTGGATGACTACCAATTTAACACTATGCCTTGATAACCTGTTGATATTAACAACTGGAATAGATTAATATAACTAATAAACACATAATTTCCCTTTATATCAATCATCTTCAATACCACTAGTTCAGTGGGGCAGAAAATCTCATATACTACTCATTCTGTTTCCAAAGAAAATCTCTAGAGCTCTTTCATTGGGTATACGGTTGGAGCATGTATCATACATTTAAAAAAATAATTTGGAAATTTTAATATATACTGTCACATTTACTCTTACACAAAAACTATGTTCTTGGTCTTAATCAAGTTAATAAAATGCCAATATTAGACAATAACAGACACTCAAAAAAGATTAACTCAGTGAATTTGCATTTTTCCCAGAACTGGTGATATGTTGCACTGAATCTACTTCCACCCTATTAGCTCTCCTTGTAGTAAAGGGCCCATATTTCATACCATTTTCTTTGTGAGAAGATAAATAATCTGCATAGGGTTTAAATCTATGACCTTAATTTATGAAAAGCATGCTATAATCAATCAAACTAACCCTGGCATTATCAACATGTTTGGGATTCTTCCAGAAAAATTTTTTAAAAAACCAGAAAGATAAAAATAACTTGCTCTGAACTACTTACAAACTGCTGGGTTGTGCCAAATATATAAGTTCACATGTCCTAAAAGGAAGAAATAATTATATTAACATTATGGCTTTTTTTTTAAGTCATTTTAAATTTTTTTTCATGATTTAGAAATCAATTTTACCATGCTTTTTTCATATTATTTCAAGAAGTATACATTTTAGGGGTGCCTGGGTGGCTCAGTTGAGTGTCCAACTTTTGGTTTTGGCTCAGGTCCTGATCTCAGGGTTGTTGGATGGAGCCCCACACTGGGCTCCAAGCTCAGTAGGGAGTCTGCTTGAGATTCTCTCCCTTTCCTTCTGCCCCCCACCCCCCGCCCGCTCATGTGCACACTCTCTCCAAAATAAATCTTAAAAAAAAAAGTATACATTTTAAAGACAAAAAAATATAGCATTATTTTAAAAAGTTAAAGTAAACTTTTCCAATACATGGCATTTCACATATCACTGTAATATCTAATTACAAAAGGACTGGATTCCATATGTGCATTTGTAACTCAGGATACATTTTGTAATTAAATCTTGATCTAGTTAGAATCCCAGATCAGGTCATAAAAGCTTACTTAACTATTAGCCTCACTAAAATAACTCAAAAGTACTATAAAACCTATTTGTTGGGGCGCCTGGGTGGCTCAGCCAGTTAAGCATCTGCCTTCAGATCAGGTCATGATCCCAAGTCCTGGGGTCGAGCCCCATGTCGGGCTCCCTGCTCAGTGGGGAGTCTGCTTCTCCCTCTCCCTCTACCTGCCGCTCTGCCTTCTTGTGCTCTCTTTCTCTGTCAAATAAATAAATAAAATCTTAAAAAACAAACAAAAAAACCCTGTTTGTTTAGGACAATGGAGGAGTTAGCATCTCCACAGACCTGCTTCCCAGTATAATAACTATAATTGGTTGAAATTATTTAAAAAATCATTTAATGTCTCTGGAAATTCTCCTAAGGGCATACAGCAAAAAAAGGAAACATTTTTTCAAGAAAATGTACTAACTCCTGGCAAAAACAAAAATAGTCTGTGGAATTCAAAGCAAAATTCACTTCCTCCTCTCCAGTTCAGCATCATAAAGCTCTACCTTGGGCAGGTGCAGCCAAGACACAGGACTCCCTCTCTCCCCAGCTCCCAGCCTAGGACTATCACTCTGGGAAAGGAAGGTGACTGGCATCTCTAATCATCCCAAACTTTGTGCTGTAGAAAGTCTATCCCAGGCAAGAGGAGCTGAGGGGTCTGGGGCTCCCTTCCTCCACTTAGCCCCCACTCATAGTGCAAAAGTTCTCTTCCAGGCACAACAGATCAATACTGGGGCCTTGACTTCTCTTACCCCAGTTAGTTCACAGGACAGAGGTTTCAGACATTAAAGGCAATCTGAGAAGACCAGGGACTATTACCTCTTCTCAGTGACACTTTTTTTTTTTTTTTTAGAGAGAGAGAGAGAGAGAGAATATGTACAGAGGGAGAGGGAGAAGCAGACTCCCCGCTGAGCAGGGAGCCCTATGCAGGGCTTGATCCCAGGACGCTGGGATCATGACCCGAGCCAAAGGCAGATGTCTAACTGACTGAGCCACCAAGGTGCCCCCTTTTTAAGTTTTGGGGGTTTTTTTTGAGAGAGACAGTGGCGTGTGCACGTGCACAGGGACAGAGGAGCAGAGGGAGAGGAGAGAGAGAATCCTAAGCAAGCTCCATGCTCAGCTCAGTGCAGAGCCAGACATGGGGTTTGATCTCATGACTGTGAGATCATGACCTGAGCTGAAACCAAGAGTCAGCCATTTAACCAACTGAGCCACCCAGACACCCCCTCAATGATACTCTTAAAGCAAAGGTGACATTCCAAAAGAAGAGGACACTGTCCCCATTCTGACCTCCCGAGCAGTGGCACAGAAATGATGTCCAGGGGAAAGGCAAGTCTTAAGAAAAAAGAATTTTTTTTTTTTTTAAATTCAAGAGAGAGACACAAAGCAAGAATGGAGAGTGGGGAGGAAGAGCAGAGGTAGAGGGGAGGAGAGCTGAACATGGAGCCCTACGCGAGGCCCAATCCCAGGACCCCGAGATCATGACTTGAGCCGAAGTCAGACACTTACCAACTGAGCCACCCAGGCACCCCAAGAAAAAAGAGTTCTGAAGCTCTCTCCAAGGTAATAACTATATTTGGAACACAGTGTGGGGACTTTCAAGGCTAAGTGCTATTGAAAACAATGGAAATTTTGGTGGTGAGAAAGTTAAGAGGAGGCTAGCAGTTCTATGAAAGCAACAAGCTAAATTCTAGACCACCTAAGAAAGAACCAGGAGAATAAACAGCTAAGAAGAGCTCTCCTGGAAAAAGAACAAGCCTCAAGGTTGACCTCAAAGCCTATTCTTGCAAAGGGAGCCAAATTTAATTGGATCAGACTGTGAAGCAATTTCAGATGTGGGGTATTGTCAAAAAGAGCAAAACAGTCAGCAATTAGTGGAAGGTAACAGCTAGGTATTAACAAGAGATCAGGGGACAAGACTGTCAAAGAGAACCCCTTGAAAATGACTCACCTCAGAGTAACTGCCACATGCCCAATGGCTACACTGAAGAGCAATATCAGAGGCTACACACTATGGGACAAATAGACTTCACTGAAATAATACAGCTAGGCCACTAAACAAAAAACCACAACAGAAAGCCCCAAGAGAAAGGAGAATCAGTATCTAGAGTTACTACGGTGTTATCAAAAATGTTCAGTTTTCAAAAATAAGTGAAATATGCAAAGAAGTAGGAAAGTATGACCTCTACATGGGAAAAAAGCAGGCAAAAACAAAAAACTGCACTCGAGAGAACCCAGGTGCTAGACTCAACAGAGAAAGACTACAAAGGAGCTACTGTAAATATGTCCAAAGAACTAAAGGTAACCATGCTTAAGGAAGAAAGAAAGGTATTCTGACATTGTCTCATCCAATAGAGAATATCAATAAAGAGAAATTATCTGAAAAGAACCAAATGGAAATTTGAGTTGAAAAGTGCAAGAACCAAAATGAAAAATTCACTAGATGATCTAAACAGTAGATCTGAGCTGGCATAAGAAGTAAACACTAACTTGAA
Source organism: Mirounga leonina (assembly GCF_011800145.1). Classification (NCBI taxonomy): domain Eukaryota; kingdom Metazoa; phylum Chordata; class Mammalia; order Carnivora; family Phocidae; genus Mirounga; species Mirounga leonina. Next base: position 57,898,102 of record NW_023270316.1, on the reverse strand, counting down.
GATAGGTCAAAAGAGATTATGTTGAATGAAGAACGAAGAGGAGAAAAAAAGAAAAATGAAGAGGTTCACAGAAATGTGGTATACCAAAAAATATACCAATACATGTGTAATGTGAGTACCAGAAAGAGAGCTGGGGATGGGGGTGGGGAGTGGAAAGAGCAGAAAAAATATTTAAAGAATTAGCTGAAAACTTCCCAAATCTGATGAAAAACATTAATCTACACATCCAAAAAATATAAACTCCAAGTAGGATGCATATAAAGAAATCCACACCAGACATATCACAGTAAAACTGTTTAAAGACAAAGCTCATGATAAAATGCTATCATACAGTGAAAGATAGTTGCATTCAATATAAATCTGTGCTCATATGGTAGCCACAAGCACTTGCAGCTACTGAACACCTAAAATGTGGCTAGTGCAAATGTTGTTGTGCTATAAATGTAAATTACACACCAAAGTATTCAAAAGTACTTAGTATGAGAAAAAGAATGTGAAATATTTCATTAATAACTTTTGTATTAGTTTCATGTTCTTATTAAAATATAACTCATATAACATAAAATTAATTTTAAAGTGTATAAATCCAGTAATTTTTAGTATATTTACTTTGTTTTACAACCATTACTATCTAATTCCAGATATTTCCATCACCCCCATAACAAACCCCATACCTATCAGCAGTACCCCCCATGCCTGGCAATCACTATACATTCTGTCTTGGACTTTTGTGTACTTTATATGGACTTTTATGTCTAGCTTCTTTCACTTAGCTTAATGCTTTCAAGGTTCATCCATGTTATAGTATATAATAGTATTTTATTCCCATTTATGAATAATAATCCACTTTTTGGCTATTATGAATAATGTTGCTATGAACATCAGCGCACAAATTTTTGTGTGAATGATACGTGTTGAAATATTTGGGGATATATGGGTTAAATAAAATGTTAAAATTAATTTCACTTGTTTCAACTTTTTGTCATGTAGCTACCAGAATATTTAAAATTCATGGCTTACATTATTATATTTCTCTGTGACAGCATTAATGAAGCTAAAAATAACTTTAAAAGCTACCATTTATCAGCCATCAAAAAGAATGAAATTTTGCCAATTGCAATGACATGGTTGGAGCTAGAGAGTATTATGCTAAGCAGAATACGTCAGTCAGAGAAAGACAAACACCATATGATTTCACTCATATGTGGAATTTAAGAAACAAAACAGATGAACATAGGGGAAGGGAAATAAAAAAAAAGAGAGGGAAGCAAATCATATGAGACTCAACGATAGAGAGCAAACAGAGGGTTGCTGGAGGGGTGGGGGGTGGGGGATGGGCTAGATGGATGATGGGCACTTGTGATGAGCACTGGGTGTTACATATAAGTGATGAATCACTAAATTCTACCAATAGGAAACCAATATTATACTACATGTTAACTAACTAGAATTTAAATAAAAACTTAAAAAACTACCGTTTATTATACACTTAGTATGTGCTAGAAGGTGAGCTAACCAGTAACACTGTCTTACTTAATTCTCACAATTACCCTACAAGGAAAGTATTACTGGCTATATTTTAGATTGAAATTGAGGTTGAGAGAGGTTAAGTAACTTTTCCTAGCTCACACAGTCAGTAAATGACTAAAGTAATATTCATACTTAGATCTGTTTAGCTTTTTTAAAGTGACCATAATCACTATGGCATATTGCCATATATATATATATATATACACACACACACACACATACAGTCTGCTCTGAAATAAACAGGCTTTGATATCACAGTTAATTTTCCTAATTGCTCTTCAGTAAAAGGTACAAATAAGATACAAAAAACTCTGCCAATCCACTTTAAGGCCAATAAACACTAAATTATCTAATATATCTAGTTAATAAAAATTCTAAATCCCTTTTACAAAGGCCTGAGTGATCTTTTAAGGTGAGATCTGACTGTCATTCCCAGCTTAAAACCCTGCAATGACTCCATTGTCTGCTGGGCAAAGTCCAAGCTCACTATCGTCTGATCCCTTCCTACCTTTCAGCCATCAGTACACCATGCTACTGCTTTGCCTTTGGACGCATGCTAATCACTCTGCCTGGGAAGCGCAGTCCCAGTTCCTACACATTTTGCTTGGTGAATTTATCCTTAAACCTGTTCAGACATTGCCTTCTCCTATAGTTTTTACTTGATCAAAAGTACCCCATAACTACCCTTCTTGCCCTTAAACATACACAATATTTTGCCCACTATGAAATTTCTACTTCCCACATATAATCCTCTACAATACAGCATCACATGCATCATTGCACTTTTTTTTATTAAAAAATATAATTTAGTTACTACATTTACTATAATCATAGTATCATTAGATTTTGTATCCCCAGCACCTAACTTATAGCTGAGTACTAACAGCCACTTAGTTAATGCTTGTTGTAGTTTCTTAATTTATTTGCAGTAAACAGCTGATAGCTAGCCTAAAGTTTCTTTTTTTTTTTAAGATTTTATTTATTTATTTGAGAGAGAGAATGAGAGAGAGAGAGAGAGAGCATGAGAGGGGGAGGGTCAGAGGGAGGAGCAGACTCCCTGCCGAGCAGGGAGCCCGATGCGGGACTCGATCCTGGGACTCCAGGATCATGACCTGAGCTGAAGGCAGTCGCTTAACCAACTGAGCCACCCAGGCGCCCATAGCCTAAGGTTTCTTAAAGAATATTCTACAAACACTATTTCCAGAAGTTAATTGATGTTAAATACATATAAACATATATTAGTAGTCTAATCATTTAGGAAACGATAAACTCAACAGATTCAACATGTTTTATTATACAGGACTTTTAAGAACCCTGGGTTGTGAATGTACAGTCTGACTCTTTAAGGTGGGTATAGTATGTAAATTTTCCCAAACTGGGCCAGAAATTTTTTTGTTTTATAAACATTCCTGGAGGGGCACCTGGCTGGCTCAGTTGGTAGAACATGTGGCTCTTGATCTCTGGGTAAAGAGTTCAAGCCCCACATTGGGTATAGAGCTTACTTAAGAAAAACAAAAAACAAAACGAAAACATTTGTGGAAAGTTTACTATGTTTATTATAGGTTCTGGACTCAGCATTGCCTGCATTATCTCATTTAATACATTAAAAAACGTAACAGGGTAGGCACCATTATCAATTCGTTTGTACTCTAGAAATTGAAGCACTGAAGTTGGGTAACTCACTTGTCCAAGATCACACAGTACATGTTGGAGCCCAGAGTAGAATACAAATCTGTCTGACTCAAAAGATTCCATTCTCTTCAACATTAAACTGTACCAGAGCCTCTCTTTTTTGGTAGGGCATCATACCAGACTACTACTGTAGAGAAAATTTTTGTGAACTCTGACCTTGAACCCTACTTACTAATCTGAAACAGCCAGTGTTTTACAAAAACTGGCCTAAAGGAAAAACATAGGGCATGGGAGGTAGGAAGAACTCAAATACTTCAGAATTATCCATATAATATTCCACTTTCTAACTTTCCTTTCTAACTTCCTTTAGCCCCCACAAGAATCATAAATACAATGTATCACTAGAATGTATGAAGGGTAAAGGAAAGAGGTAAAACAGAAATAAATATCCAAACAGATTTCTGATCTCAGATAGTGAAGCAAAAAACCTAGAAGTATCTAATTAAAATTATTATAGCAGGAAAAAAAATCAGGACTGCACTCCAAATCATTCTCACTAAAATTCTGTATCTAGAAATAACCTGATAATTATAGATTTTGAGGTACTAGTCTTTACAGAATAGATTTTTTTTTAAACATTGACCTAGAGAAGTTTTTGCTTAATTTATTATACCGGTAACACATCCTCTTTAGAAATGCAAGTTACTCATACAAAACCTTGGTTAACATTTTGGTACTTCTTTTTCAGCTACTATCATTCAGTACATTAGTGTTAATACATAACTTCATTCAATACATACAACTTCTTTCTGCAGTTATAATCACAGTATATCCTGCTTTATTTATTTAACATTAGAAGCATTTTTCTCATATTGTTTTATTCCTCATCAAATTTTATATTTACTTAATATTAGAAGCATTTTTGCATATTGTTAATATTCCTTAGCAAATTTTATTTTACATTTATAATATTTAGTGTTTAGATTATATTTATATCTTACTCTTTATTTCAGTCATGCATAAATAGGTTGTTTCCAGCTTTTCGTTGGCTTAAATAATATTGTGATAAAAATTTCTAAAGCTTTTTTGTATTTAAGATAACGTTCTTAGGATAAGTTCCAAGATATGAGTTAAAAGGCCATAAACAACTTTAAGGGACAGAAGCATTCAGAAAAGTCCCAGTTAGGTTAAAAAAGAAAAAAAAAAGAAAAAATTATATATACCATATATAATTTACATAAAATATCCAAAAGAAAGAAATATTCTAAATATGAAAACTAGTTATCTCCAGTATTAAAATTTAGGGTGATTCATATTTTATTTATGCTCTTCTGTGTTTTCCAAGTGCTTTATAGTCTACATTCCTTATACAAATTTTTACTATAATAAAAAAAATCCCTTTTTTCTTGTGCAAATAGATTTTACTCTATTCAAGAAAAGACAAAAGAAAATAATGATGGCCAATGCAACCTTATTACAATTAAAAACGAGGAGCAAGAAAAATTCCTTTAAAAGCCATAGGCCAATCTTGATTTTTCTCTCCACTTTTCTTATCCTCTATCACACCTCTGAAGTTTTAGTGACATACCAACCAAAAAGAAGGAAAGGGAAAACAGAAGCATCCTTCTGAGAAGATGCTTCTTTCCAGCACTATCTCCATACTCATTCTCCCCAAAATACTCTTCCCTCTCCCTTTACAACTATTTGTTTAGCTAAAATATTAACTTTCATATATTCTCACCAAGTGAAATGAGCCCCACAATGAACAGAGTAACAGCCACATGCCAGATGTGGCATTTTACCAGTGGCAGTGGCGACGTGGATGAAAAGTGCATTAAAAACCCAAGTTTATCTGAATTTCATCTTTCTCCCAGTTAAAAGGAATGAAAAGTCTCCGTTTACACCACTGAGAATACAAATCATAGCTTGGTAGTATAGGTCATGTACACCTTGTACTACCAGTATGTTTTTCTCTTTCTAAACTAAATAACACCATTAGGAAGAAGCTTAAATTTAGGTCACTCTTCCACTGAGAACTGAAAGTCTCTGGCAGAGAAGACTAAAGTCTTAAAGTTTGTTAAAACAAATGAGAAATATGAAAGGACAGTATAACAATTCTGGAGGAAACATTCATAATGCATATGACTGAATAAAAAAGAAAGCTAAGAACCTATAAAAAAAAAACTAACAGCAAAGGGGACAAATCTACGGGGTAATACCTAATAACTTTACTAAATATAGTTCCCAGATGGAATCTAATCATCACCAGTAACATGCAAAACTGGGGTGTAATCCTAATAAAATTTTTACTTTACCTTTCTAATTTGCTGTAGAGTGCACACAATACATTATACTTCTTTAACAGTCTTGACATAGCATTATCAACTTTGGTACTGGTATCAATTTCTTTTAGTAAATCAAAGAATTTGCAGACACTACAAAGAAAGGAATAGAAAAAATTGAATCTGTAACTGAAAAAATTCATTTTATTTCATTTTCAAAGCATAGACATTTCAATTCAAAAGTTTATTAGCTCTATACCAAATCACTATTATATTCTTTGGAAGGAATTACTTTTTGCATTTTATTAGTTTGAAGAGTAAAAATCAACTAGCTTCAACCTACAGCCCTATATGTATATACCTATGCCTACATCTATTTATACCAAAAAAAGGGTTGTTATGATAGACATATACATACATATTTATTTCTGCACCTACCTATATGTTTTGAAAACTGTAAGTTCACATCCATTTATCCAATTCCAACATAAAACCACATGGTTTATTCTAATGTTTCCCTTTTCAAATTTATAACTCTTCTTTGATAGTGAGAAAGCTGGGATCCACTTATCTTTATTTACTCACTTAGTCAATCGCCCTGCATGTAACTACCTTCCATGTCCAAAGTTACCCACTCTCCCACATGGGCACTCTCCTCTCCTGCTCAGAATGACTCCCCATCCTAGACTGCCCTGACCCCTCCACATAGACATCTTCTTCACCCTAGTAGGGTTCTGACTCCCCAGCCCAGACTGCACTCGCTTCACATGTGGTCTGGCTACCCACACACCCGGCTTGATCTCTGACACTGCACACCAAGCAGCCCATATCAGGACCCTCACCCCCAACTACATCCAGGTGAATACCCACTTGGGCTCTAATATCCTTCTCTGCACCCCATGCTCTCTCCTACCACAGATGCACATACCTACTTTCTTCACCCACCAATGGTTTTAGACTGAATTGTTGGGGAAGGGAAAAGAAAAACTGATTAAAATGTTTAGGTTGTTTAAATAATGACTTTAAATTATTCTTTATTGTTTTCTATTAAAAAATTAATCTATTTGAAATATTCATACATTTTTCACTAATAAAAAAATAGGGCACTAAACATAGCAATCATCAACTGCACCTCACACACTCATTTCTAATCAAGTTTGTCTAAGGAATTATACCAAAGCAGCTAAATGAACTCAAGGGTAGTCACAAGACCCACCCATACACTCTCCAGCAACTGAGTTAAGGCTTCATTCTAAAAAATGGGCTGGACCACTCAGACATTCATCTCAAGAACCCTAAAAATAAAAGCTTCAGCTAATGAGCAGCGAACAAAGAACCCAAGAGAAGGTCATTAAAGCACTTGTGACATAGAAGGGACTGGGGCAGCCATGACAAGCTACATGGAACAGCAAATAAAGAAGTAGAAATGATATGGAGTAGATGATCATGATGCTGCTCACAAGAGAAAAGAGAATGGAGTAAATGTCTAGATACCTTCAGAGAAAAATAAATCAACCCCAGAAAAGCATTTATTCAAGAAGCACACTCAGTTCCAGTTTTTATGAGATAATATAGCAATACCTATGGAGCACCATGGAAACTGAATTGTTACTACAAAGTCACCTTTTTCTAGGGGTAACTTAAGTGAGTCTCTATTCCTTCTGCAGCCCTCCTCTGAAGGAAAGAAGAGAAGAGGGAAGGCTACAGAGATGAAAAGCAGGCATAAAGAGCCATAATTAAGACACACAAATCTAAAATAACTACTTATTCTACAGCAGTGCTCCATGGATTGATATGTTTTGTTATCTGTCCACAATTAAATAAATATAGAAATTGAGAGTAAGCATATAAAAACTTTTATGGCAATTTAACACTAATTTTATGGTGCTGAATATAATAATAAAAAGTTTGGTCCTGCGGTTAGTATAATTTTTTTTCTTTCATTTTTCTAATACTTAATTTATATTATATATTTTTTAAATGTCAGTCCATGACTTATTGAAAAAAAAGTCCTTTACCAGGGCACATTTAAGCAGCAGTGGTCTAGATACCATTCCTGGATAGTTATTAGAACAAAGAGATGACCTAAGAAAAAGTTGTAACAAATAAACTATTATATTTATTGTAGGGAGATTATTTATGACATGCCCAATTATAAGTGTTGCTCCATTCAGGAAAAAAGTTCAGGAAAAGCTTTGCCAGGAAAATTCTTTCATCTTGGAGATAAAAGATTTAATAGCCTTTCTGTCATATTTATTTAGTAGTCTATAAATAGCTTTATAACACTGTATTGCAGCCATCTGTTTAATTTTATCTTCCCACTGGAATGAATTTTTGAGCTCAGAGACTATTTCTCACCTCTGTATCATTAGAACCTAGCACAGTATCACAGAGCCTAACAACTGTTTTTCTTTCCTTTCTTTTTTTTTTTTGCAGGGGAAGGGCAAGGAGGGGTGGTCTACAGAAGGAAAGAGATCAAGACCTCATCAATACCTATGGTTAAGTTACAAGCACTGTTTCTATAAACTACTTACTTTTCCATTCGTTATAAGTTATTTAATTCTCGTAATTCTATAAAATAGCTAATAATTTTCATTTCACAGATGAGGAAACTGAAACTTAATAAAGCTAAGCAATCTGCTCTAGGTCATATAGCTTGTAAAACAACAGAGACCCATTAAACCCACTCTATCTTAACTGAAACATTCATATCCTTTTCAATCCTCTAGGCCACTGAAACATCTACTGCATGAATGTATAAATTAATGTAGAAATTTACTTACATAATTTTCAGCTATATAAAAACTATTTTGACTTAGTAATTTTATGAATAAAATAAAACTGAAATCTCTGAGAGGTAAACCAATTCTAATTTGATAGGTTAAAATATGAATATACAAGGTCTTTGTTTCCACATTTTATTTAGAGGTAGTAAGAAAAAGAGTTACTGAAAAATGCAGCAATTTAATTTATCTCATATAAATAAAATACTAATTATGTTTAATTCTAGATGATTTTATCCAAGAAGAAATATATACTACTACCTTTCTAGTAAAATTATTTACTGTTAGTAAATAATTACTAACATAATTACTGTTTGTAAATATGCTGCAAATGAAATGACTGGATGTCCCACAAAGCTGTTCAAGATAAAGTTCAGGAGTTATTGGAAACAAATTAGTAAATTCTTCTTATAAGCTTATAAGCTCAACAACAAACAATTATTGGAGTAATTATGGAAACTCAGCTGAATATACAGTCTCAAAAAATATATAATTATGCATGTATTATATGAAGCAATCTTAAACATTAATAAATGTTAACTAAATTCCTTTAAGATAGACTCACACCACTTTCATAAAAATTTTAATCTAAATAAGCCTACTTTATAAACCCTTGCTCTTTTTGTCCACTTTATCAACAGCTACAATTGAGAAAGTTCTAGAAAGTGGGAGACATGATGAAAAATTTCCCAGGACACAAACTCTACATTCTTGAGAAACTATAACATAAATACACATTCATTAAGGCTCCAAGAGAGAAGGACAGTTCACTGTTTGGCCTAAGTCCTTTAAAAGTTTTATTTAATTTTAGCATTTCTCACTAGTTCTCTAAAGTCTATTAAGAGGAAAGTTCAGAAATACTTTTCTTTGATGGCAGAGGCCTATATTGATATAATAAATTTTACCTGGTTTCTATGTTTTTCTGTAGCTCAGTAAAAGTGAATGGCATCTCATCTAGGTCAACTGCTGCAATAAAGATACAGATTCCCCATAGCTCCTTTTTCCTTTGAACATAACCTTCCTGGGTACAAAAAAAAAAAGATTCAAATATTTCATTAATCATTCACATACTAGATACATATTAAAATTGTATTATATGATAATATTTTTCTTATTCAACATAAACTTGTTTTTAAATCCTTATGATGGCATATACTTGAGAGCATTTAATTCTACACTAATCAAAAACACTTAAATTTTATATTGTAAGTAAAAAAAAATTACTAGAAAGATCAAAAAGTTAAATTACAACTTACTGTGAAAAATTTAGGGGTCAGTCAGTTCTCTGAAGTAAATACTTTCATTTTTAAATAATCCAATGTCATCAGAACCAACTTAAAGGATTTTCGAGTCCATAACATAAATTGTTTTTAAAAAAAACAAGGCTACTTTCTTACATGATTATCCTCCTTTTGCCCTGGTTCACTCTTGTTTTTTAAAGACATCTATTTTTAGAGAGAGAGAAAGAGAGAGAAAGCTCACGTGTGTATGCACGTGAGCAGGGGGAGGAGCAGAGGGAGAGCGAGAGCGAATCCTCAAGCAGACTCCCTGCTGATTGCAGAGCCTGACCTGGACTTAATCCCAGGACCCTGAGATCATGACCTGAGCCAAAATCAAGAGTCGACTGCTTAACTCACTGAGTCACACCTAGGCACCCCTGATTCACTCATTTTTTAATCAGTCTATGGACTCAAGTATTTTTTAACCTTGTGAAATTCGTATCCCTCAGTGCCATAATTGCCTTCTTTGTGAGGTGGAAATAATAATACATATCTCACTTGGTAAGAATTAAATGAGATTATACATATAAGGCCCTTAGCATAATGCCTGACATATAATTAGTACTTGATGAGTGATGGCCATGATTATCATTAGAATATTTTTTCATTATCATTAGAATACCTTTTCCCCTAAAAATATGTATTAATTTCTAGATATGTAAGTTTTGTAGGTAAAATTTGATTACATTAAGTTGAAAACAAAAGACACCAAATTATCTGATATTCTATTACAAAACTTGGACTATTTGCTTACTCTTAGTTGGAGGTTACAATAGAGCTGAGAAGTATGTGATGCAAATTTACATTGTTTTGAAATCTCAGTTATATACAAGCTTTAAGAAAAGAATTATTCTGGGGTTCCTGGGAGGCTCAGTCAGTTAAGCGGCCAACTCTTGGTTTCGGCTCAGGTCATGATGTCAGGGTCTGCACTCAGCAGGATTCTCTCTCTCTGTCTCTCTCTCTCTGCGCCGCACCCCCCACCCCCCCAGCTCACAGTCTCTCTCTCAAATAAATAAATCTTCTAAAAATTATTCTGAATTATCAAATTTTTAAAAGATTTTTATTTGTTTATTTGTCAGAGAGAGAGAGCACAAGCAGGGGGAGTGGCAGGCAGAGGGAGAAGCAGGCTCCCCATCAAGCAAGGAGCCCAATGTGGGGCTCAATCCCAGGACCCTGGGATCATGACCTGAGCCTAAGGCAAACGCTTAACCAACTGAGCCACCCAGGCGTCCCTGGATTATCAAATTTTACTGATAATAAAAAGTTTATCATTATCCAACTCTAAACTTTTCCATGATTTTAGCTACATGGAAAATAAATATTTTTTATTAAGTTTTTATTTTAATTCCAGTATAGCTAACATACAATGTTATATTACTTTCAGGTATACAATATAGTGATTCAACACTTCCATACATCACCCTGTGCTAATCACGACAAGCGCACTCCTTAATCTCCGTCACCTATTTCACCCATCCCTCCACCCACCTCCCCTCTGGTAGCCATCAGTTTGTTCTCTTTAGTTAAGGGTGTGTTTCTTGGTTGTCTCTCTTTTTTTCCTTTGCCTGTTTGTTTTGTTTCTTAAATTCCACAATATGCAGAAATCTGTTGCATTTCTATACAAATCTTTTAAAACTTACAACTATACATCCACTAAAATGATTAAATTAAAAAGACTGACAATATCAAAGGTTAGTGAGGATGTAGAGCAAGGAATATTCAAACATTGCTGGTGAACATGTAAAATGGTACAACCATTCTGAAAAACAAGTTTGGCCAGTTCTTATAAAGTTAAGTATATACTTTCCATAACACTTAGCAATACCACTCCCAGATATTTATACCCAAAAGAAATGGAAGCTTTGGACATGAATATTAATAGCAGCTTCAATCATAAAAACCAAAAACTAGAAACAACCCAATATCCAAAAACAGGTGAACAGATAAACTCTGGTATGTCCATACAATGGAATGTTATTCAAGAATAAAAAGGGAAAGTACTAATAAACACAACATAGAGAAATCTCAAAATTATTTCATGGAGAAAAAGAAGCCAGAGAAAACAGGGTATATCCTGTGTACTGTGTGATTCCTCTCCTACAAAATTCTAGAAAAGGCAAAATTAATCTTTAATGGCAAAAAGTAGATCAGTGGCTGTCTAGGGACAGGAATGGAGGTATATGGGGAATGACTACAAAGGAGGAGAAAACTTTCTGGAGTAACCAAAAATTTCTATATCTTAATTAATGGTGGTAATTGCATGGTTGAATGCATTTGTTAAAACTTATTGACCTATTCATTCAAAATTGGTTGACTTTAGTGTCCGTAAAATATGCTTCAATAAATTTGATTTTTGAAACCATATTATATATTTATTATTTCTGAAAATGAACAAAGTATACATAGCTTGATTGTTATAATGACTAGTAAGTATATTATATTTTAATAAAATGAACATCGACTTTTGTATGTTTATATTAATATGGTCAATTTCTCAGAAACTAAGAGGTAAAAGGTTGTTTGTCCCTATAATAAATAGCCCCCACACTACATTACTTTTTGAATTTTTGTGCTTATTTCGTATGTTTTTGGTTTGCTTCCTTGCTCACAGGCTATCACCTGTTAAACCTAACTGCTCTCAATGTGTCTACTTTCAGGAACTATAGCATTTTTTTTTTAACTGTTTTAAAGGTTGAGAAAGGAAGTAACTAAAGTTATTAAAATGGAGAACATTGCTTATTCATATTTTAAAAACAACAGATTTTATTAGGACATAGTGAACACAGTTCAACACAAGCTCATTTGAAATGATAAAATGCCTAAATGAAATGTTGTATAAGTAGGTTCTGGTTTTTAAGGACCTAAGGAAATTTCCTATGAGCAAAATGTATGACCGTTATTTCAGATGATTTATAAAGCTTGCTATTTTTGCTGTTGTTGTTCTAGCTGCATTCCAATTAACTCTTTTTTGGATAAAGTGCTTTTTCTTCTTGATACACATTTATCTATGAAAGAAAAATAAATGTTCCTTCTAAACTTCAGCCTACTAAGTATTAAATATGTCAGAGGGAACCAGGTTACAGATGAGATCAACCGGATTATTCATTTACAAGCAAATATTTTTATGTATCTATGGAAAGGAAATGATCAGTTTCCAACTAGGAGAGTCCTAGAAGTAGACTTTCTAGACACACACACACACATACAGGAACGGCTTGTAGTTTAGTTATAACCGATAACATTGACTTGGTCTGATCTTATACCTGGTTGCCACCAAGATTTGCTAGATGGAAAAAATTTACAAAACCAGAAAGATTAGAATCAACTATAAAATCCTACTCTATAATACTCTGTTCACTTTTTAAAACAGCAGATTTTATTAGGACATAGACAACACAATTTAACACAAAGTCATTTGATATGATAAATGCTTAAATGAAAAACATCAGTCTAATCACTAAAATACACTAATTTAAAAATCATCTTTGGGCGCCTGGGTGGCTCAGTTGGTTAAGCGACTGCCTTCAGCTCAGGTCATGATCCTGGAGTCCCGGGATCGAGTCCCGCATCGGGCTCCCTGCTCAGCGGGGGGTCTGCTTCTCCCTCTGACCCTCTTCCCTCTCGTGCTCTCTGTCTCTCATTCTCTCTCTCAAATAAATAAATAAATTCTTTAAAAAAAAAATCATCTTTATTTTCATATAGGCTTCTTTGTACCTTCCTCTGTTTTTTTAACACTTTCCAAAATTTGAGATCTCTAATAATTTTTCAAGAAATACTCATTATACAACTGTCATGGTTATGACTCTGGGGAATACAGTGGTGAAAACAAAAACAAAAACAAAAATACCGTATCTTCCTGGAACTTACACTCTTTTATTTAAGAACATGGATTTTGGTGTCAAATACTCAAGAGTTTGAATACATTCTCGAGTTGTGTTACCTGTGGGCAACTTGTTTAAATCCAATTAAACCTCAGTTTCTACTAAAATAGGAATGACAATAATAGTGTCTAATCCTAGAATCACCACAAAAATTAGCAGTGAGGATGCTCTTAAGTAATCAGCTTGGTGCCTGGCATTGTACCTACTGAATCAGAATTAATTAGCAGCAGTAGCACTACTATTATCAGTGAATCTAGCGCTCATTCCACTACACCATAGCTGTCTCAGCGCCTCTCACTGTCTGATCGTCTCCCTACCATAAATATCCATCCTTGGGAATGAAGGATTTGTGTGTGTGTGTTTAGGAAATCGGGTCTATTGACCCCCAGTCCCAGGCAATCACTGATCTGATTTTAATGCCTTTTCCAGAATGTCATACCAATGGAATCATATGGTCTGTAGTCTTTTTTGTCAGGCTTCTTTCACTTAGCATAATGTTTGGGAGGATTCATCTATACTATTATATCTATTAGTATTTATTCCGTTTAATTTCTGAATGTACTCCATTGTATGAATATACCACAATTTGTTTATCCATTCTAACAGTTGAATACACTGCTATAAATAATGCTACTACCCCTAACCCTAAATATCCAAGTACAGGTCTTTAAATAAATGTAGGTTTTCATTTCTTGGGCAAATACCTAGTTGGGGAATAGCTAAGTTCTATGTTAAAAGTCAGTTTAAGTTTATAAAAAACTAACAAACTGTTATTCCAATGTTTGTTGCTTGTTTTCTAGCCATCCTAATAGGTGTGTAGTGGTACATTTTCCCACGGACTAATGACATTGACTATTTTTTCAAATCTTACTTAACATCTGTGTCCTTTCCAATCTTTTGTCACTTTTCTATTCAGTTGTTTGTCTTATTAAGCTGTAAGAATTATTCATACATTCTGGATTCAAATTCTTTGACAGGTGTTTTGCAAAAATTTTCACCTCGTGTGTGACTTGTTTTTTTACTTTCTCAAACAATATATTTCAAAAAGCATAAGTTTTTCATTTTAATGAAGCTCAATTTATTTTTTTTCTTTTATGGATCATGCTTTCAGTGGTATGATCTTTGAAATCTCTGCTTAACCAAAGGTCACAAAGATTTCCTATGTCATCTTCTACAAGTTTAGGTCTCTAATTCGAGGTAATTTTTATAAGTGGTGCAAGCAAGGTAGGCATCAAAGTTCATTTATTGTACATGAATATCCATCCAGTTGCTCCAACATCACTTGTTGAAAGGAACATCCTTCCTGCACTGAATTACCTTCAAATCTGTGTGTACAAAGACTGAGCATATATGTGTGGATTCTATTTCTGGATCCTCTGATCTGCTCCACTGACTGGCCTTTCTTTTCACCAATACTACAATATCTTGATTAATGTGGTTTTATATGTTTTGTTCTTTTTTAGTTTGGTTCAGGATTTTTCAATCTGAAAAGGTCACCTGATTCACCTCTCATTGTGCAGATTAAGAAATTAAAGACTAGAACTGAGACTTGCACAATACAGCCAGTCAATGCCACAGACCTAAAACCCAAGTTTCCTAACACTCAATTTAGTATTGCTCCATTTCTTCCAGAATATTTCTTTATTACATTTCTACATTGATGTTCCTAACATTTTCACTATTGAAATCCTTAGTCTCATCACCCCACCAACAGTTCTGTATTCTGAACTATTTTACTATTCTGTATTCTTAATTTCTATTTTATTGAGAAGCTTAAAGAATCACAATACTTAAAGCCTCAACATTCTTCTCCACATCAAATACTTTCTAATTACCATATCTTGCAGTCTTCTTTAAAATGTCTCTGCATCCTCATCTCTAAATTTGTCTTCTCTTCTGATTTTTACAAATGGACATTCTCCTCCTCTCAAATTAACAACTCTAATGCCTTTCTACCTCCGATTTTCAATCTCACTGCCTCTCATCTCCTTCAAGACCTGGCGGCTTATTCATTACTCTCTCTATCTTTTGTAATTTCTCTAACAGTTTCCCTTCTAAAAGCTTCTTTCTCTTTACAAATAAGCCTGTATCACCTTAAAAACAAAAAATAACCTATATTTCTATCTCTGGACCTTATCAAGCTACTATCCTCCCTCCACATACAAACCTTTCATTTACTCACGATTCACACACACACACACCATATACACTCTCACAGGACATACATAGTACACCCACTGAACACATACTCTCAGTATTATACTGAGGCTATTCTCTATCTAGGTCTTCAAAGATCTCTTCTTAACAAACTAAATGGCCTTTTTTGGGTTTCAACCACAAAGACCTCTAAGTAGCATTTGACACTATTGCAATGAAACTTTTTCCCTTAGCTTTTAAAACACTCTAATATCCTCATTCTCATTTCTTTCTCTCTCACAACTTTTTCAGTGTTTCCTAATGCCAAAGACTTTTTTCCACCACATTGTTTTTCTCGGCAATCTCATTTACTTCCACAGCAACCCCTACCACCTCTATACAAATGATTAGCGTATCTTATCCTGCTTTCCAGCCCTGATTGTTTTCTCAAGATCCACAGCTTTTCTTTTCTTTTTTTTTTTTTTTTAGGTTTTTTATTTATTTATGTCAGAGAGAGAGAGAGCACAGCAGGGGGACTGGCAGGCAGAGGGAGAAGCAGGCTCCCCACTGAGCAAGGAGCCCGATGTGGGACTCGATCTCAGGACCCTGAGATCATGACCTGAGCCAAAGGCAGACGCTTAACTGACTGAGCCACCCAGGCATCCCCACAGCTTATTTTCCAATGGAAATTTACAACCTAAAATCTGTAACCGATGTGTTTTCTTAAAAACTTAGTTGAGAATTATGAAAAGGGCTTAGAAGAGGACCTTAAAAATGGTTAAAACAGAGAAAAATTATTTGTACCCAGCCAAAAGAATTACCAAAAAGAAATGGTAAAACATGAAGAAAATAAATGGGCAAGGACAAGAACAAGCACTCTGCAAAAGAAAAAATGGTCCTTTCTAACAAACATATTTTGAAAAGACTGAACCTCAAAATAGTACCAACTGAAAGACATTTTGATAATATGCATGAAGATCCTTAAGAGTTCAGTTTTATATCTAAGAATTTATACAACGAAAATATCTGGAGAGTTGAATCAAGATTTAGTGTAATAAATCGCCAGAGGCAAGGGAAACAAAAGCAAAACTGAACTACTGGAACTACATCTAAATAAAAAAGCTCCTGCACAGTGCAGGAAACAATCAACAAAACTAAAAGGCAGCCTATGGAATGAGAGAAGATATTTGCAAACAACATATCTGATGAAGGGTTAGTATCTAAAATCTATAAAGAACTTACTAAACTCGACATCCAAAAACCAAATAATCCAGTTAAAAAATGGGCAGAAGACACGAATGACACTTTTCCAAAGAAGACATCCAGATGGCTAACAGACACATGAAAAGATGCCCAACATCACTCATCCTCAGGAAAATACAAACCAAAACTATGATGAGATACACACCTGTCAGAATGGCTAAAATCAACAACACAAGAAACAATAGGTGTTGGTGAGGATGCAGAGAAAGGGGAAACCTCTTGCACTGTTTGTGGGAATTTAACTGGTGTAGCCACTCTGGAAAACAGCATGGAGGTTCCCCCAAAATTAAAAATAGAACTACCCTATGAGCCAGTAATTGCCCTACTAGTTATTTACCCGAAGGATACAAAAATACAGATTCGAAGGGGTACATGCACCCTGATGTTTATAGCAGCTTTATTAACAGTAGCAAACTATGGAGAGCCCAAATGTCCATCAACTGATGAATGGATAAAGATGTGGTGTGTGTATACAAACACAAACACACACACACACACTGGAATATTATTCAGCCATCAAAAAGAATGAAATCTTGCCATTTGTGACAACATGGATGGAGCTAGAGTGCATTATGCTAAGCGAAATCAGTCAGAGAAAGACAAACACCACATGATCTCACTCATATGTGGATTTTAAGAAAGAAAACAGATGAACGTATTGGAAGGGAGAAAAAAGGAGACTGGGAAACAAACGGTAAGAGACTCTTAACAACTATAGAGAACCAACAGGGTTGATGGAGGGAGGTGGGTGGGAATGGGCTAGATGGGTGATAGGTATTCAAGAGGGCACTTGTGGGGCGCCTGGGTGGCTCAGTCGGTTAAGCGGCTGCCTTCGGCTCAGGTCATGGTCCCAGGGTCCTGGGGTCGAGCCCCGCATCGGGCTCCCTGCTCAGTGGAGAGCCTGCTTCTCCCTTTCCCTCTGCCTGCAGCTCTGCCTACTTGTCCCATCTCTCTGTCAAATAAATAAATTAAAAAAAAAAATCTTTAAAGAGGGCACTTGTTGTGATGAGCACTGGGTGTTGTATGTAAGTGAATCACTGAATTCTACTCCTGAAAGGAATATTGCACTGTATATTAAATAACTAAAATTTAAATAAAAATTACAAAAAACAGATTTAGTGTAATAGAGTTTAAAGAATTATTTGTAAGAGCAAAATCAGTGGGGAAAACCTAAATATCTTGAAGTAGAATATTTAAGTAAATTGTGATGCAGCTCTATCACACAATGATATAAAACCCTTAAAATATTTCAAAGATTATAAGGACATGGGAAAATATCAAAGATATGTTAAGGGAAAAAAAAAACCACCAAAATACAAAATTCTGAGTATATTTTGATCACAATTGGGTGAAATTTTTTAAAAAGAGAAAGCAAAAACATATCAAAATGTTAATATCTCTATGTGGTAGGATTACAAATGGTTTTCTTTTTCTTCATTAATCCTAGATACATTTTCTTAAAATTCCTTACAATTATAGTAGGAAAAGTCAATCAATAAATAAAAAAGTGCTAGGGGCACCTGGGTGGCTCTGTCGGTTAAGCATCTGCCTTCGGCTCAGGTCATGATCTCAGGGTCCTGGGATCGAGCCCCACATCAGGCTCCCTGCTCAGAGGGGTGCCTGCTTCTCCCTCTGCCTCTGCCTGCTGCTCTGCCTACTTGTGATTCCTCTCTCTCTCTGTCTGTCAAATAAATAAATAAAATCTTTTAAAATAAATAAATAAGTGCTAAATTTATACAAAGCAATAAAGAGAAATATTAGGAATACTAATGAGAAAAATCTTAAAGATATTAAAACATTAATTACATATATTATAGTTTAAATCAAAATCTACAATCAACACTTGAAGAGGCTACATATTAAGGTAGCATTTAGGTTAGTTCACTTGAACCACCCTAATGATAACCCCCAATTGATGACATGTATTTGCTGCTTTAAAATGCGCTAACTTACAGAAGAGCTCCACCATGTGGTAACACAAATCATCTTGGAGGCTTCCGAAAATTACCTTACCTATCATAACTCAACATTAATTTAAATTCAATTTTAGAAGTTTAAAATACTAGCCATGACCAAGATGAAAATAACCATAAGAAATATGCTTTTGGGTGCCTGGGTGGCTCAGTCAGTTAAGCATCTAACTTCGGCTCAGGTCATGATCTCAGCTCCTGAGATCAGGGGGGTTTAGGCTCACACTCAGCAGGGAGTCTGCTACTCCCTCTTCTTCTGCCCATCCCCCTGCTACAGTGTGCTCGTGCCTTCTCTCTCTCTCTCTCAAAGAAAGAAATGAAATATTTTGTAAAAAAGAAATATGCTTTCTAACTCACGGTCGGTAGGACACATCCTTACTCTTGACTCACAGGATTGTAATGAGTGATTAACAATAAGGTTACAAATTAAATGTATTATAGGAATATATTAGAGGAATAGAGGGGATAAGAGCTGTCTTTATCTTCTACTCTTGGATTTCCTCCCTCACCAAGGTTATATGTAGGAACCAAAGGGATAACAGACTAATGTGTCAGAAAATCCCACTTCCCTCACTTGTGTAATATTGGCTGATAGCAGTTAGTGTTAAAAACATTCTTTGATGTACTCAGAAGAAGTAAAAGTCAAGAGTGGCATAGCCAAGAAAAGGAATACAAAAGCTAAGCTTGGGGCGCCTGGGTGGCTCAGTTGGTTAAGCGACTGCCTTCGGCTCAGGTCATGATCCCGGAGTCCCTGGATCGAGTCCCGCATCGGGCTCTCTGCTCGGCAGGGAGTCTGCTTCTCCCTCTGACCCTCCCCCCTCTCATGTGCTCTCTCTCTCTCATTCTCTCTCTCACAAATAAATAAATAAAATCTTTAAAAAAAAAAAAAAAAAAAGCTAAGCTTACTTGTACTCAATCACATTTTTGATACAACACACAGGAGTAACCAACAGGTGAATCAGCCATACAGTTACTCAATGTCCTTGTGAGGAGAGAGTTGACTCCACTACTAGAAAAATAAGTACCTTGCAAGTTCAGATTTACCTGGCCCACTGTACAAGAGATGGGGCTCCCTCCCTTAAGAACTTCTACACAACTCAGTGGGTAGGAATATCTAAACACTTAACTGTGACTTATTTATTTGTCCATATCCCAAGTAGTCTGTAAATATCTGGAAGGTAAAACAGTTATGCCTAATTCATTGCTGTACCCCCAAATGCTTAGTAAAGTATCCAGCACTAACTTGGTGTTAAATGTGTATTTTTTTTAAAAGCAGTACTAATAGCTATACCCCAATATAGAATAGAACAGCTTTTTTTTCTCCTTTAGTATGCTCAGAAAAACAAGCAGCAATTCAATCACCAATACAAAGTATGACATAAGACAACTGGTTCTACTATAGCTTCTTCAACTCCCATTCACACACTGGTAACAACTAATGAGTATGAGCAAGAGTGACTCACACAAAGAAATGATAACTGACGTGGAACTTAGTTTCTGGTCAAGTTGTCTGCTTAGTTTATTGGGTCAAAGGCCCAAAGATGATCCACCTAAGAAGATATAACCATATAGGAGAGAAAACTGCCACCAAACCCAAATAGCCACTAAATAATCGGCTTTTCTGTAAAAGATCTATGAAACTGATACCTACCATTCTTAGAAACAAGGTTGAAAAACATTGAGGAGAGAGGTCATTCCTACAACTCAAATTGAATTATATGGATAAAAGGTATCTCCCAAAGTTTGCATGCCAACTCCTTCTACCAATATTGCATGTACTACTTAAAAAAAGGAAAATATCAATAATGAATAAATGAGTTGGCATTAGAATAAAAGAATCCCAGATTGGAAGGGAACCGAAAGAAATCACTGATCCTCAAAGTGCTGTGGTCTGGGAGTTTCTAGGATTCCAAGTCATAAAATGATAATCTGGCAAATTTTCCAAAATTTAAAAAAATTTAAGAAAACCCATATGTTTACTTACAATAAAACCTCAGTTAATAAAATAGCCATCCAGTTACACAATGCCCTTGTGAGGAAGGCACTTGTTAGAATGGGCATTTGTTACTCTTGTAAGAATTCAATGTAGCACAGTAACACAATTTACCTTCATGTTGATAAAAAGCATTGGCTGTCGGCTTTTATGTCTTGAATAAAACTAAGAAAAATAAACTTAATAAAAAAAAGTTTGGGGGGCGCCTGGGTGGCTCAGTTGGTTAAGCGACTGCCTTCAGCTCAGGTCATGATCCTGGAGTCCCCGGATCGAGTCCCGCATCGGGCTCCCTGCTCGGCAGGGAGTCTGCTTCTCTCTCTGACCCTCCCCACTCTCATGCTCTCTCTATCTCATTCTCTCTCTCAAATAAATAAATAAAATCTTTAAAAAAAAAAAAAGTTTGGTAGACTTTCTGAAACAGAGCCAAGGTGGGGGAAGCTAATGAATGTTTGGTGGCTTTGAGTGCAATATGATTCGGATTCAAGTTACCTTAAAAAATAGTTTGTACAATGAGAAAATTAAGGCACATATAAAAGAGATAAATTAAAACAGGAATAGTATTAAGAATGTTTGATAAAATAATTCACTTCAAAACTCTCCTAAATACCTAGGTCTCATATAAACTTGATTATCTGTTTATAGTTGAATATAAAGCAGATAGGAATAACTACCAATCGGGCGCCTGGGTGGCTCAGTCGTTAAGCATCTGCCTTCAGCTCAGGTCATGATCCCAGGGTCCTGGGATCGAGCCCCACGTCAGGCTCCCTGCTCAGTGGGAAGCCTCCTTCTCCCTCTCCCACTCCCCCTGCTTGTGTTCCCTCTCTCACTCTCTTTCTGTCAAATAAATAAATAAAATCTTAAAAAAAAAAACAACTACCAACCTGAACATCAATAATCATGAATATCAAGCCTTTAAAATTACGATGAATATAAATACGAAAAAATATTAATTCACTGACAGATTATTTAACCATTTATTTCAAAGCAACACCTGTTGATAACCTAGCACACCTGGAAGCCCATAACAATCTCAATAGTCATTTCAATCCTATGAAAGAGTATTTGATGTATCCTTCTAGTATCTATTCCTAATAGATAGGTGGGATGAAATTCAGATCTGGCTCTATGTTTGTGGGGAATTGGAGGGCGTGTAATTTTTTTTAAAGATTTATTTATTCATTTGAGAGAGAGAGGAGAGCACAAGTGGGAGGGTCAGAGGGAGAGAGAATCTGAAGCGGACTCCAAGCTGAGCGCAAAGCCCCATGTGAAGCTCGATCTCACAACACTGAGATCACGACCCCAGCCAAAACCAAGAGCTAATGGCTTAACTGACTGCGCCACTCAGGCACCCTGTGTGTGTGGGGGGGTAATTTTTTAGAAAGAAATACATTATGGCTGTTTTTCAATAATTTGTATCCCAAAATATAATAGAAAGGATTTAAAAAAAAAATCTTAACAAAACTATATATAATAAAATTAAGGAAAAATCTAAAATATATGGATAAAGAACTTGGGCATTTTGGGGAAGTGTAATTCTGAACATTATTCTCTTATTTATTTAATTATCAATAAATATTTATTAAATGCCTACAGCAACAAGCACTATTTTAACTGCTAGGAATACATCAGTAAACAAAATAAGCATTCCTCTTTCCTGAAGCTGACACTTTAGGGGGAGGAGAAAGACAATAAACAAAAATAAGTATAAATAAGTAAACTATATACTATGTTATAAAAATAGCAGAATAAAGTTGATAGAGAATTTGAGGGAGAATAAGGGCAGATTACAGTATTAAACAGGGTGGTAGATCTCACTGGAAAAGTGAGATCTGAGCAAAGACTTTCATTCTATGAACAAAGACATAATCTATTAAATTTTGACCCAGTGGTTAGACTTCTAGGAATCTATACTACAGAAGTCTTCTTACTTGTGCATTAAATGTGGCTATAAAGATATTCACTGCAGTGGTTTGTAGTATCGAATATTCAAAAATAAACCAAATCTTTATCACAGGGGAGTACATATGTAAATTATATGTCCATACAATGGAAAATACATCCACTAAAAGTATCAAGCTAAACACAGAGGGTGAGGTGCTCTTCAAGATACATTGCTACATGAAAAAAGCAAGGTGCAGAACAATGCAAAAACTAGAAACTTCTATTAGTTGCTTCTGGAGGGAAAAAGTATGTGTCTGCGGGATAGGAATGAGAGAAACTTCACTGTTTAATTTTTATTTCTCTTGAATATTGAACCATGTGAATCTATTGCCTACTCCAATAATAATAAATAGTAATTATTTATTTACACTTTTAAAACAATTCATAAGACCTCAATTAGGTAAGACAAAAATCTTTATATCTATGTGGTGAGGTGGAAGGAGGAAGGATTGGAGGTAGAGAATGAATGAAAACTTATCAATGGTTATTTCTACAGAGGTAGAAATAGAAAGAATGGATATTCATTTTTATTACTATAAAATATGATTTCTTAAAAAGAAGTATATTTGAGTTTTGAATATATATTTTTTTCTCTGGAACTTTGAAAGCAAAATATAAAAGTGATGATAAAAAAATAACAGGAAAAATGTTAGTATCTGGAAAACTGCACGCTATAATGCCTTGGATGTTAGCATCCAAAATAGTAAATAATCAATTAGAAGATTCACAGTGACCACAAAATTAAGTAAATTAGTTCTCAGAAGAAGCCTAGCTGCTCTTCATTCAGAGATGAAGGTTAAATTCCTTGCGTGGGTCCTTAGGAAGAAGAAAACACACTGCAGTAAACAATATTGGCCAACAGTAAAAACTTTCATGAAGGAAAAGCAATTTAAAAGCAGGCAGCCCAATTATTTACTATTATAATAATTACACTATATATAATTATATACTAGGCCTATCTATTTCATGATGAAAGTTCACAATTAACTTTAATAATGTTATCTGATATACATATTAAATATAAAGCATTAAATGGTGGAAAAAATAGGAAAGAAACAGTTTAGGAAAGAGAATAGAAAAGTGAAGAAAATCAATGAAACCAAAAACTGTTTTTTTTTTTTAAGAGATCACCAAAATAGAGAAACTTTTAGTTTGACTGACCAAGACAAAAGAAGGCTTAAATCAGTTAAAATTAAGAATGAAGTAAGGACATAAAGACCAACCTTACAGAAATAAAAAGAATTATAACATGAATGCTTATAACAGATGAAATGGACAAATTCCTTAAGAGAAACAAACTACCAAAACTGACTCAAAAAGAAACAATGTGAATAAACCTATAGCAAGAGATTGAATAGTAATTTTAGAACTTCCCAGACAGAAAAGTCCAGGCCTAGATGGCTTCACTGGTGAATTCTACGAAACATTTAAAGAGAAATTAGTAACAATTCATCAAACTCCTCCATAAAAACCGCTTAGGAGGGAAGATTTCCCAACTCACTCTGTGAGAAGCCAGTATTATCCTGATACTGAAATCAGACAAAGACATCATAAGGAAAGAAAACAGAGATAAAATCTCCTATGAGTATATGCCAAAAATCCTCAACAAAATACTATCAAACCAAATTCACAAACATATAAAAAAGATTATACACCATGATCAAGTAGGACTTATCCTAGAAATGCAATGCTGGTTTAAGATCTGAAAATCAATTAAAGTAATACCAATAAGAGAGGGAAAAAAACACATCATTATATTAATAAGCACAGAAAATCATTTGACAAAATCCAAAATCATCTGATAAAAACACTTAATGCAAGAGGAAGAAAAGGGAATGCTCTTTCTCTCTCTAAAAATAAACAAACAACTTGTCTAGCATTAAATATTCACTAGGGAGAAGGAGAAGATCATAAAATACACCATTTTACATACAGAGAAACAAAGATTTGGATGGTAGCAGACTTATCTTTGGAAACAATGCAAGCTAGAACATAATGGGACTTGGGGGAAAAAAGCCAAGCTACAGTTTTTTAAAATTTTTTTCTTTATTTATTTGAGAGAGAGAGTGAGAGAGAGAGAGAGCGAACACAAGCAGGGGGAAAAGCAGAGAGAGAGAGGGAGAAGCAGACTCCCCACTGAGCAGGGAGCCTGACTCAGGGCTCAATCTCAAAACTCCAGGACCATGAGCTGAGCCAAAGGCAGTTGCTTAACCGATTCAGCCACCCAGGTTTCCCCCAAGCTACAATCTTTTAACCATGAAAATATCTTTTAAAAACTAAGGCAAGGGGCACCTGGGTGGCTCAGTCAGCTGGGTGGCTGCCTTCAGCTCAGGTCATGATCTGAGAATCCTGGGATTGAGCCCCACATCGGGCTCTCTGCTCAGTGGGGAGTCTGCTTCTCCCTCTACTTCTCCCCCAGCTTGTGCGCTCGTTCTCTCTCAAATAAATAAATAAAATCTTAAAAAAAAAAAAAACTAAGGCAAAATAAAGACTTTCAGATGTGTGAATGCTGACAGAACTCATTATCAGACCTGCACTGTAGAAAATGTTAAGGAAATGTTTCCTTCAAGGAAGGAAAGTGATGCCAGATGGAAATCTAGACCTTTATAAAAGAATGAAGAACACTGGAAATGATAGCTACATGGCTAATAAAAAGACTTTTTTAAATTATTATTTAGATTTCTTTAAAAAATAATTGTTTAAAGCAAAAATAATAACACTATACTATGGGGTTTCTATCACATGTACAAGTAAAATGTATGACAATAGGATAAAAGCCATGAGGGAAGAAATGAAAGTATACTGACATAGTTTTTATATTGTACATTCAGTAATATAGTATCATTTGAAAACAGACTGTGAAAAGTTTCAAATATATGCTATAAACCCTGAAAGAATGACTAAAATAACACAAAAGTTATAGCTTACAAGCCAACAAATGACAAAAAAGGAATCATAAAAAAATAGTCAATCCAAACAAAGGCATAAAAAGAGGGAAAAGCAACAAAGAAAAGATGAGGCAAGTGGAAACAAATAGCAAGGTGGTAGATTCAAGCCCACCATTTCAAAAATCACATTAAATGTCAATAGTCTAAAAACCCTAATTAAGAGGCAAAGACTGACCCAACTATATGTTGCCTATAAGAAACCCACTTTAAATACAGTTGACCCTTGAACAACATGGTTGTTAGGGCTGCTGACCCCTATGAAATTGAAAATCTTTGTGGGGCACCTAGGTGGCTCAGTCAGTTAAGCATCCAACTCTTGATTTCAGCTCAGGTCATTTATCTCAGGGTTGTGAGTTGGAGCCCCACATTGGGCTCCATGCTGGGCTTGGAGACTGCTTAAAATTCTCTCTCTCCCTCCCTTCTCTCCCTGCCCCCATATCTCTCTCAAGAAGAAAAGAAAGAAAAGAAAAAAAGAAAGGAAGGAAGGACGAACTAAAGAAAACCCATGTATAATTTTGATTCCCCTAAAACTTAACTAATAGCCTACTGTTGACCAGAAGCCTTACCGATAATATGCACGGTTGATTAACATAGATTTTGTATGTTACATGTATTATATACTGTATTCTTACAATAAAGTTAGCTAGATAAAAGAAAATGTTACTTAGAAAATCATAATGAAGAGAAAATACATTTACAGTACTGTACTATATTTACTGAAAAAAAAATCCGGGTGCCTGAGTGGCTCAGTCTGTTAGGCATCAGCCTTTGGCTTGGGTCGTGGTCCTGGGGTCGGGATCGAGTCCTGCATTGGGCTCCCTGCTCAGCGTGGGTCTGCTTCTCCCTCTGCCCATCAACCCGCTCTCGTGATCTCTCTCTCTCAAATGAATAAATAAAATCTTTAAAAAAAAAATCCATGTATAGTGGACCCACCCACTTCAAACCCATGTTGTGCAAGGGTCAACTGAATAAAGATACAAAGAGGTTAAAAGTAAAAGGATTTTTTTTTAAAAGGTATATGATACAAAATATTTATCAAAAGAAAGCTTAGTGTCTATATTAATATTAGAAAAAGATTTCAGAGCAAAAAACATGAGGGATAAGGAGATCATTTCATCATGCATTATATTAATAATATATGATACATACCATGTAAGATACAATAGTGAAGTTTACTAAAATAATATTAAGGTATAATAAAGTACAATAATAAAAGAATATTATAAACAATTTTACACCAATTCAACAAGTTAGACTGACCCATTCCTTGAAAAACACACACTGCCCAAGCTCGCCAAAGAAGTAAGAAAACCAAAGAAAAAAAAAAGGACGCCTGGGTGGCTCAGTCTGTTAAGCTCAGGTCATGATCCCAGGAGCCCTGCATCAGGGGCTCCTGCTCAGCAGGGAGCCCATTTCTCCCTCTGCTGCTCCCCCCTGCTTGTGCACATGCCCACGCTCTCTCTCTCTGGCAAATAAATAAAATCTTTAAAAAAAAAAAGTAAGAAAACTGAATTTCCCATATCTATTAAAGAAATTGAAATTGTAGTTAAAAACTTTACCACACAAAAAAAAAACCCTCGAGGCCCAGATGGCTTTACCAAACATTTAACAAAGAAATGATACCAATTTTACACAAACTCTACAAAAAAATTAGAGAACAAAATATTTCCCAACTCATTCTATAAGGCCAGCATTATTCTGTCACAAAATCTAACAAAAATTGAAGGAAAAAAAAAACACTAAAAAAAAACCCGTAACCAAAAAGAGAAAACTAAAGACCCAATATCCCTCATGAATATATATGCAAAAATTCTTAACAAAAGTTTAACAAATCAAATCCAACAATATATGAAAGGGATACTGTATCATGATCAAGTGGAATTTATCCAGGAATGGAAAACTGCTTTAACAGTCAATATTATTCATCACATCAACAGTCTAAAAAAGGAAAAATATGATCATCACAATAGATGCAGAAAAAGCATTTCATAAAATCCAACATTTATTTGATACAATAAAAAAAAAAATCTCTGCAAACTGGGAATAGAAGGAAAATTCCTTAAATTGAAAAAGGACATCTAAGAAAAACCTACTCTTAACATTACACTTAATGGTAAAAGACAAAATGATTTCTCCCTAAGAGTAGGAATTCTTACCACTTCTATTCAACACTGTATTGAAATTTTAGCCAGTGCAACAGGCAAGGGAAAAAAAGCAAAAGGTTATAAAGGAAGAAATAAAGCTGTCATTATTCACACATAACATAATTGTGTACATAGAAAGCCTATGGAAACTCAAAATGGGCAAAAAACATTAAAAACAATACACTGATGATGATAAACAATGGCAAATAAGCACATTTAGAAGACCTTCAGCAACTATGGACTTCGGGGGATAATGATGTGTCAGAGTAGGTTCATCAACTGTAACAAATGTAGCACTCTTGTGGCAATCTTGATAACGGAAAAGGTTAATCCTGTGGGGGCAGAGGGTATATAGGAACTCTCTGTACCTTCTGCTCAATTTTGCTGTGAACCTAAAACTATTCTAAAAAGAAAAGTCTATTTTAAAAAATATTCTGTATCACTAACCATCAGAAAACTGTGAATTCAAACCCCAATGAGATATCACTACATACCAAGAAGAATGGCTAATTTAAAAAAATAGTACCACCACCAAATGTTGGCAAAGACGCAAGGAAACTGAATCACCCATATATTGATGGTAGGAATATAAAATGGTACAGCTGGAACAAAGTTTCGCAGCTCTTAAAAAATTAAACACATATGACCATACCATATGACCAGCAATTGCACTCCCCCAGAAAAATGAAAACTGATATCTACACAAAAACCTATACACAAATGTTCACAGCAGCTGTATTCATAACAGCTAAAACATACAAATGAGGCAGACATCTTTCAATGAGTGAATGGTTAAACAAACTGCGGTCCAGTCATGCCATAGAATACTACTGAACAACAACAACAAAAAATTGCAATGGGCTGACTTGTGCCCCCTCCCCAACTCCTGAAAACTCATATGCTGAAGTCCTAACTCTAAGTATCCAAAAATGTGACTGTTTTTGAAGATAGGGCCTCACAGAGGTACAATGAAGTGAGGATATTTGGTGAGCCCTAATCCAATCTGATTAATGTCCTTATAAGAACAGGAAATTTGGACACAAAAAACACACCAAGGAGGGGCGCCTGGGTGGCTCAGTTGGTTGAGCGACTGCCTTCGGCTCAGGTCATGACCCCGGAGTCCCGGGATCGAGTCCCGCGATCGAGTCCCGCCTCGGGCTCCCTGCTCGGCAGGGAGTCTGCTTCTCCCTCTGACCCTCCCCCCTCTCATGCTCTCTGTCTCTCGTTCTCTCTGTCTCAAATAAATAAATAAAATCTTAAAAAAAAAAAAAAAATTAAAAAAAAAAAAAACCACACCAAGGATGTGTGCACATAGGAAAAGCATTCCAGAGCGCAAGGAGAAGGTGGCAATCTGCAAGCCAAACAGAGAAGTCCCAGAAGAAACAACCTGCTGACATCTCAACTTGGACTTCTAGTCTCCAGAAATATGACAAAATTTATTTCTGTTGTTTAAGCCACCCAGTCTGTAGTATTTTGTTACGGCAGCCCTAACAAACTAATATATTGATATACAATTTCAATGACTCTTCAGGGAATTACTCCAAGTGAAAAAAGCCAATCCCAAAGGTTAAATACTGTACGATCCCACTTAGATAACATTCTTGAAATTATAAAATATGTCATATTATTATTGAATAAAGATCTTATTAAATATCTATGTATAGCCAACCTGGTCTACTGATACTGTCAACATAATATTTGGAAAGATGATTACAATCATTGGTCATCTTTGGAGAATCTTACGGAACAAATGTGTTAGTTTAAAAACTAGTCAATAAAAGCAAAGCATAAAGTACTTATCCTTCCTTTCCTGAATGAACTATACTTTAGAATAAGAACAGTTAATGAGGGGCGCCTGGGTGGCTCAGTCGTTGAGCGTCTGCCTTCGGCTCGGGTCGTGATCCCGGGGTCCTGGGATCAAGCCCCGCATCGGGCTCCATGCTCCTCAGGAAGCCTGCTTCTCCCTCTCCCACTCCCCCTGCTTGTATTCCCTCTCGCTGTGTCTCTCTCTGTCAAATAAATAAATAAATAAATCTTTAAAAAAAAAAAAAAAGAACAGTTAATGAAGAAAAGTTTCTCTCAATTATTACAACTAATAATTGAAAGAGGAATGATAAAGTTATCAGATTACCATTTAGCAACCCCCATGGATCCAGTCAATGGTCAACAGTAATCGCTTATAACAAAAAAGAGACATAACAAGATGTTTGCCTCCCAATGGGCAGTCACAAAAATATCTCTGAACTGTACCACCTCTGTATTTCCAGAAAATACAGAGAATTGGACAAATATGTTAAACAATGAAGGATGCAACCTGCAAAATACACACTGTAGGAAATTCTACAGAATAAACCATCCAGTTTCTTCAACAAATAAATTTTAAGAAAAGAAAGGGATGGGGGACAGAAGTAGAAGGTAAAATCTATAGATTAAGAGATTTAAGACACAAGTCAACCAATTACAATATATGAACCTTATTTGAATCCTGATTACAACATGTGAAAAAATATTATGAAATTGAAAAATTTTGAACACTGGATATTTGATAATAAAAAACTGTCATTGGGGGCACCTGGGTGGCTCAGTCAGTTAAACGTCCAACTCTTGATTTTAGCTCAGGTCATGACGTCAGGGTCATGAGATCGAGCCCAGCAGCAGGCTCTGCACTGAGCATGGAGCCTGCTTAAGATTCTCTCTCTTCCTCTTCCCTTCCCCCCCCGCCATGCATGTGCACACACTCTCTCTCAAAAATAAATAAATAAATAAATAAATAAATAAATAAATAAATAAATAAATAAATAAA
>NW_023270316.1:57751925-57867506 GCF_011800145.1 Mirounga leonina | reverse complement strand
AAATAAATAAATAAATAAATAAATAAATAAATAAATAAATAAATAAAATATTCTGGGTTTTTTTTTTAAGGTTATTAAAAAAAAAGAACCTTTTGCAAAGGAGAAATTATTTGCAAAAGAAGGAAGGACTTCAGCTCTGCATGAAGAGGTTTCATACGACTGTGGTACTATGTAACTTACATGGAATACCTAGTATTACTCCAATTCCAAACTATTCCTTTCAACTATCTTCCTACACATAATGACCCATATCACAAAAACAAATGCCTCTATCAAGGGCAATATATTTCAAAGCTCTTGAATATATATACACACACAAAACCCTAAGAGGTTGACATTCAGATGTCATTTCTGCTTTACAGACAAGCAAACTGAGACTTGGAGAATTCACCAATTTACCTAAAATCCTATAGCTAAAATGCAACTACTATAATCAAAAGTGTCCTGCCTCCAGGTCCAAGGCCTTTTCCATTCACCCATGCAGTCATTTAAGATGCAGAAAGAAAATCAAAATTCTAACAACTGATTCACTGTAAGTCACAACATGAACAGCACTCCTGGCCAATTTCTTAATGAAAAGTCCCTTATTTATATGCTATATGCAGTATGAACACAATCTAATATAATGACAGCAATTACATATTACACGCTTATTAAACATTTATGCGAAAAGGGAAAAACACTTTTCTAGACAAAATACCACAAACCTTTCCTTAAATTTTAGAAAAAGTACCACATCAGAATCACTGCACATACATTTATAAATTCAACTATTTTCAAGGTTGCTTTGGCTATTTGGGGCCTTTTGTGGTTCCATACAAATTTAAGGATTGTTTGTTCTAAGCTCTGTGAAAAACGCTGTTGGTATTTTGATAGGAATTGCATTAAATGTATAGATTGCTTTGAGTAGTAAAGACATTTTAACAATATTTGTTCTTCCAATCCATAAGAATGGAATGTCTTTCCATTTCTTGGGGTCATCTTCAAATTCTCTCATCAGTGTTTTATAGTTTTCAGAATACAGGTCTTTCACCTCTTTGGTTAGGTTTATTCCGAGGTATTGTTTTTGGTGCAATTGTAAATGGAACCAGTTCCTTAATTTCTCTTTCTGCTGTTTCATTATTGGTGTATAGAAATGCAACAGATTTCTGTATGTTGATTTTGAATCTTGAGACTTTACTGAATTCATACATTAGTTCTAGCAGTCTTTTAGGTTTTCTATATAGAGTACCATGTCATCTGCGAATAGTCAAAGTTTTACTCCTTCTTTCCTGATTTGGATGTCTCTTATTTCCTTCTGTTGTCTGATAGCTGTGGCTAGGACTTCCAGTAGTGACAGTGGTGAGAGTGGACATCCCTGTCTTGTTCCTAACTGTAGAGAAAAAGCTCTGTTTTTCCCCATTGAGGATGATATTAGCTGTGGGTTTTTCTTATATGCCTTGATTATGTTGAGGTTATGTTCCTTCTAACCCTACTTTGTTCAGGATTTTTATCATGAATGGATAATTGTACTTTGTAAAATGGGTTTTTTTAATCTATTGAAATAATCATATGGTTTTGATTCCATCTTAAAAAACAAAGCTGGAGGCATCACAATTCCAGATTTCAAGTGATATTACAAAGCTGTAGTGATCAAAACACTATGGTACCAGCACAAAAACAGACACAAAGATCAATGGAACAGAAAACACAGAAATGAACCCACAACTATATAGTCAGTTAATCTTCAACAAAGCAGGAAATAATATCCAATGGGAAAAAAGGCTCTTCAACAAATGGGTCTTGGGAAAACTGGACAGCAACATGCCAAAGATGAAACTGGACCACTTTCCTACACCAAACACAAAAATCAACTGAAAATGGATTAGACACCTAAATGTGAGACCTGAAACCATAAAAATCCTAGAATAGAATGCAGACAGTAACGTCTGATACTGGCCATAGCAACTTCTTTCTAGATATGTCTCCTGAGGCAAGGGAAACAAAAGCAAAAATAAACTATCAGGACTTGATCAAAATAAAAAGCTTCTGCACAGCAAAGGAAACAACAAAACTAAAAGGCAACCTATGGAATGGGAGAAGTTATTTGCAAATGACATATCAGATAAAGGGTCAGTATCCAAAATATATGAAGAACTTATAAAACACCCGCCAAAATTAATAACCCAATTAAAAATGGGCAGAAGACATGAACAGACATTTTTCCAAAGAAGACATACAGATGGCCAACAGATACATGACAGGATGCTTAATCACTCATCATCAAGGAAATACACATTAAACCTACAATGAGATATCACCTCACATCCGTTAAAATGGCTAAAATCAACAACACAAGAAATAACAGGCATTGGCGAGCATGTAGAGAAAAGGGAACCCTCTTGCACTGTTTGTGGGAATACAAACTGGTGTAGCCACTCTGGATAACAGTATGGAGGTGCCTCAAAAAGTTAAAAATAGAATTGCCCTATGATCCAGTAATTGCACTAGTAGGTATTTACCCAAAGAATACAAAAATACTAATTCAAAGGGATACCCCAATGTTTATAGCAGCATTATCTATAATAGCCAAATTATGGAAATAGCCCAAGTGTCCAGTGACTGATAAGCAGATAAAGAAGATGTGGAATTTATACAATAGAATATTATTCCCACCATAAAAAAGAACGAAATCTTGCCATCTGCAATGACATAATGCAGCTAGAGAATATTATGCTAAGCAAAATGAGTCAGTCTGAGAAAGACAAATACCATGTAATTTCACTCACTGTGGAATTTAAGAAACAAAACAAATGATCATAAGGGAAAAAAGAGAGAGGGGCAAACCAAGAAACAGACTCTTAACTACAGAGAACAAACTGATGGTTACCAGATGGGAGGTGGGTGGGGAATGGGTGATATAGGTGATGGGGATTAAGGAAGGTACTTGCTGTGATGAGCACCTGGTGTTGTATGGAAGTACTGAATCACTATACTGTACATCTGAAACTAACATTACACTGTATATTAACTAACTGAAATTTAAATAACTTTTAAAAATTCAAGGATTTTAACTGATTCTTAACTTCTCCTAAAAAATTATATTAATATAAAATTTTCCAGGGTAGTTCTTAAGTCAAATTATTCTGGTTGTATAATCTAATACAGGCATTCATTTACACTAATAAGTGCTTTATGTGCATGAAGTTATTGAATCCACACTATTAACTCCAAGATCCAGAAATTATTTTAGTCATTTTTACAAATAACAAAAGTGAGGCTTGGAGATTTTAGGTAACTTGTTTAAGATCATGGAGCTAGTAAATGGTAGAACTGAGACTTCAGTCAGTCTGTCTGATGACAAATCCTTGCTCTTAACCCACCCTCTATTCCAATAAACATCAACTACTTTCAGTTGCCAAAAAGAGTTCCCTTAGTTACTACATTTTTCTTCTTGTTTAAAAGAAGATAGCCAACTGTTATCAAGAATAGCTAGAATGGGGCGCCTGGGTGGCTCAGATGGTTAAGCGTCTGCCTTCAGCTCAGGTCATGATCCCAGGGTCCTGGGATCGAGTCCCGCATCGGGCTCTCTGCTCCTTGGGAGCCTGCTTCTCTCTCTCTCTCTCTCTCTCTCTCTCTCTCATGAATAAATAAATAAATAAAAAATCTTAAAAAAAAAAAAAAGAATAGCTAGAATGGAATAGCTGCATCAGAAATGGGTTCATTTGTCATAACATTCACTTCTCTGCACAAGCCCTGTCACATTCTCCCTTAGAAGTGATTGTATAATCAGAGGTTAAATTCTCAGGCCAACCCTCAAAAACTTGACTATCATTTAAAATAATATTTCTAGGTAAACATCTGGTAATTATAATAGGACAATACCACATCCTCCTCTGTCATACACCCCTGCAAAAAACAGGTACCCAATATCCCAAAGATAACATGAAATTCCTTCCTTGTCTTCCTCCAGCACACAACCAAGGATGATTTCACATCCCCTAGTCCCATCATGAGCTCCATTAGGAAAGGAGATTTAAACTGTGCCAGTTACTATGGAAGGTAAGGACAAAGCCAGGATAAAAGCATAGAATAAGAAAGTAGTAACATTTATTCATACTTGTAGTCAAGTCTGAAGACACTATTACTGTTACAGTTCAGTACAAAAACAGTTTTGTGTGAACTAGCCTGGAAGCCTAACTACTATATTGTACTTACAAAGAGATTGGGAACATAACCCACTCATAAATTGGAAACTACCAATATTCCCCAATACTCTCCATAATCTGCTGCTCCTTCCCAACTTTCTGAAAACGAAAAGCCTAGCATTTGTGAGCAAGAGGTGAAGGAGCTATGACTCCCTGTAACTGCATATGCACAAAAAAAGCTTTGTACATGAAGTACCGAAATCAGTGGAAGTACAGATGCTTTGGGAAGATAATACCAAAGTCATTCATCCAAGATACTTCAGTATTCCTCCCTTTTTAGTAAGGAGTTCCAGATTATGTTCAGGTCTTTGAAACTGGATTCATTTTCTCTTTTTTATTACCAGAGGTTATGCACTGAATGCTTGTGTCCCCCAAAATCATATGCTTAAAGCCTAATCCCCAATGTAAAGGTATTAGGAGTTGTGGCCTTTAGGAAGTGATTAGGTCATGAGGGCTCTGTCCTCATGATTGGGACCAGTGTCCTTATAAAAGAAGCCTGAGAAAACTCCCACCCCTTCCGACTTGTAAAGCCAATGACAAGGTGCTATCTATGAAGGAGGAAGAGAGCCCTCACAAAGACACAGGAATCTGCCAACACCATGATCTTGGACTTCCCGGCCTCCTGAACTGTAAGAAATAAACTTCTGTTGTTTATAAGCTACCCAGTCTGTGGTATTTTGTTAAAATAGTCCAAATGGACTAAGATACTAGAATTTTTTTAATGGTTTTAAACATTTTTATGGGATGTACATTAACATATTTTGCTGTGTTAATCTGATCAGTAAAAACAAACAGACATGTACAATAATACAATGCTAAAAAGAAAATAAATTCATTAAAAGTGTCTGTCTGGAGTGTAATTTAACAATAATTCCCAAAAGATTTATAAATGTTCACAGCTGTTGACTCAGTAATTCAACTTGTAAAAATGTATTCTAATAATCAGATTCATTCATTAATTTATTTAACAAACTATCAAGGACTTACCTTGTGCCAGGCATTATTCTTATGAATAAAGATGTTTATCACATCATATTACAGTGCCAAAAAGTTGTGGGGAAAAAATGTCCAATAATAGTAAGAGTTTTAGCAAATTAAAATATATCTCATGTATAAAATATTATAGTACCATTGGAAACATTATCAAATACCAAAAAAATATTTAACAACATAATAAAATACTCATAAAAAAAGAAAAAAAATTTAAAACAAGATACAAAACTATTATATGTAACTATATATAATTACATGTATGATCCCAAATCTGTGTTTTAAATGACCAAGCCAGGGACCTTGATCGAGTTACTTAACCTCACTCTATTTCAGTATCTTCTAAAACATCAAGATTTTACATTTTACATGTAAAATAAAGATTTTTTATTTCATATCTCAATGGACTGTTGAATGAGTTATTTTTTTAAATGCTTATAATATTCCCCCAGTACATATAAAGCACTAGTAATTATTTGCTGGTGTTATTGGTAGTAGTAATATTACATATACACACATATATTTATGCAAAGAAAAAAAGGAAAGAAATATATCAAATGCTATCAAAGATTCTAAATTCTAACAAAACTAATTCTGAAACAATCAGGAATTCTGAACACTACATATTATGAGATACTAAAAATTAACAAGGTATGGCTTTGTTTTTTAAAAAGTCTTTGTATCAGAGTGAAGTATGTATGAATAAAATATGATAGCTAAGATTTGCTTTAAAATACTTTGGAGGGGTTTACCTGTGGAGATTTTTAAAAAATTTTTAATGCTATCAGATGTATGTTATTTACCTCTGTGTAACAAAATTATTACTTGCTTTTCTTTTCTTTTCTTTTTTTTTTTTTAAAGATTTTATTTATTTATTTGAGAGAGAGAGAATGAGAGACAGAGAGCACGAGAGGGAAGAGGGTCAGAGGGAGAAGCAGACCCCCGCTGAGCAGGGAGCCCGATGCGGGACTCCATCCAGGGACTCCAGGATCATGACCTGAGCCGAAGGCAGTCACTTAACCAACTGAGCCACCCAGGCGCCCGCTTTTCTTTTCTTTATGTTTTTCTATCTTCCAAATTATCTAGAGTAATTCAAAATTATTTTTTAAATGAGAAAATTTTGGGGGCGCCTGGGTGGCTCAGTCGGTTTAGCGTCCAACTCTTGGGTTTTGGCTCAGGTCATGATCTCAGGGTCCTCAGATCGAGCCCTACATTGGGCTCTGTGCTCAGCAGAGTCTGCTTAAGATTCTCTGTCTCCTTCTCAGGGTTTTAGAGGGGAGGGGGGAATGGGTTAGCCCGGTGATGGGTATTAAGGAGGTCACGTATTAAATGGAGCACTGGGTGTCATACGCAAGCAATGAATCATGGAACACTACATCAAAAACTAATGATGTAATGTATGGTGACTAACATAACATAATAAAATAAAATTAAAAAAAAAAAAAAGATTCTCTGTCTCCCTCCCGCTCTGCCCCTCCCTGTGCTCAGGCTCTCTCTCTCTCCCTCTAACATAAACAAATAAAATTTTCTTTAAAAAAAAATAAAATGAGAAATTTTTTTCAAAAAATGTTAAGGAAATCCTTACCAATACTCCATCCACAGACGAAACTTTCTCCCAAGTTAACCAAGCTCTTTCTCTGACATGATCTGGTATCTTTAATTTCTGACATAATGCAGTAAAATCAGGTTCTTCGGTTTCTTCAAACACAAGCCTACCAGATAAAAATAGACATATAATAGGGATATACTTACAAATCAAACTAATTAAGTAAACATTTCTTTCAATGGTTTGCATATAACAGCGCTGTTCTGAAAAAAAAGCATCACTAAATACTTTAAAATCTTATTTATCTTTGAAAAAAATTACAGGTAGAATTTAAACATGTTTATCTTTTTCATAGTCTTTCCAACAAAAATACAACACAGTGAAAGATGTTTGCTGGCCTGGTAAATCACATACAGTTCAAAAAGCAAAACAGTTTTGTAAAAGTAAGTATGATAGCTAAAGCTGTATAGGAAAATTGGGATGACTATAACAGCACAAAGAAGAAAGCCCATATATAACATTACGACTCAATTTAGTATCAGCGACTTTGCTAAAATGCAGTCTACAACTTATCAATGTCTCACATAATCTCCACCTACTAGCATTTCTTACATGACGATTAACTTAACATAAATTACTGCTATGCTTATTTCAGCCTTTTCTCTTTGATCCTCCTTACCCAAGATAGGTAGTCAATAAATTCTTGTTGGCTAGTTCCTTTTCATTCATTTAATGTCTATCTCACACCTAATAATAATAATATGAGGAATACTTAATAATTTTTGAGTATTTACTCTAGTCCTGTCTGTACAAAGCACTTTAGGTGCATAGTTTCAGTGGAATCCACACATCAGCCTATTAGATAAGTATTCTTATTATCCTTGTTTTACAGATAAGTACCAAATCAGAGAAGTTAAAGTACTCACTCGAGGTCATGGCCAGTAAGTGGGAAACCCAACAGTTTAATTTAATTTAATTTTTAATCCATGCCTTTGACCACTATTCCAGACTGCCAATCCTCTTTCAAAACATAATTAACTTTTGATTATGTCAACAATGAAGGTGAAGTGCTGTTCCTAGTGAAGGTTTTCCTTCCAACTTCACCACTTACGCCAGATATAACGCAACAGAAAGAAGATCTCAACTGTCAAGGCAGAAACAGACTCTGTCACTGAAAGTGCAGGTGGAGTGGGCCCTGAATCCATCCCTAAGCAAGTTGCTAGGCTTCGGATTGCCTGTCACTAGTTTTTACCCTTGCTAAGCAGCTAATCTACAGAGTTCAACTGCCCATACTAGTAACCTTTTGTGGGTATTGATACGCAAGAGTAGAGTGTATCATGTATGCTTTTGACTTACAGGAGATTTTTTGATAGTTCCATCATTTAAAAGTATATAACATAATGTTGGGGTGGGGAAGAAAGGCATTCTTTTCCCCGGTGATGGCCATAATTTCAGTATTTCTGGGTTACCCTATAATAACTGGATAACATGGAATTCTTTAGAGTAGATTTACTGCTTTTTCCAAATGAAAAACTTCAAGTATTGGATACATCAGACCTTAATCAGAAATTAAATTGGTCTTCTCCCAGAACATCCTAGACTTTTTTTTTTTCGTGAGTGTGATTTTTAACTCACACATAAGACAATCCATT
This sequence comes from Mirounga leonina, assembly GCF_011800145.1. Classification (NCBI taxonomy): domain Eukaryota; kingdom Metazoa; phylum Chordata; class Mammalia; order Carnivora; family Phocidae; genus Mirounga; species Mirounga leonina. The sequence goes on along the minus strand of NW_023270316.1, from coordinate 57,859,131 downwards.
TAAACATATGTATTTTTAATAGCCTTTCACAGGCCATCCCAAAAGCCCATTCCAATTTTTTACAATTTGTCTGAACTCTGTTAGTGCCTGGCAAGTTGAAAGAATAGGACTTGGTAATGGGCTAGAACAGGGGAGGAAGAGGTGAGGGACTGAAAGGAATCCCATTCCTCCGAAATCGATATGTAGTCTCAAGGTAGAACCAGTACTGACAATAATAACGGCAATCGTACTCTTTCAATCTTAGCTTCTTAACTATAAAGTATCATAATCAAGAAAAATAGGAATGTTGCAATGAAATAAATACCCCCCGTCATGTTCGACTTCATTATCATGGACTCGCCTAAAGTTAGATACCAGTTGGGGGAAAAAAAAGTTTCATGTGAGCACAAGAACATCACTAATTTTGTACCCCCCCCCCCAAAAAAAATGAGAGCACACAAGGTTGTTTCCTGGCTCAAAGGCAAAATGAAAGAAATAATGAAAAATGCTTAAGATTAATAATATACAAGAGTTTTATGCGACGGGAATAAAAGAAAAAGTTGAGACACTTTTAAGCATTTAGACTAAACGTCTTACAAAACTTTTTCCCATACACCAGTTCCTCTCAAGAGTTATGTTCCTCCAGTAACTACCGATGGCTCTGAATATAAGGGAGCGCCACAAAAACACCTCAGCCGAGTATCCTGGGGGCAACTGACACGCAGGACCCTGGACTTCACGTCCGATGGCTTTCCTGGTTGGCCTCTCCCAGGACTGGGCTTCAGATGCAGTGCACGCCCAGAGGAAAACACTTTCAGCGGTTGCATCGCAGAACACCAAAACAGAAAGTCAAACGACCACCGAAATACTACAGATCTCAACAGGAGACAAACTCTCCAGCAGACACTGGTCAGTCCTTTTTCTTTTTTGCCTTTGATGGGGCCTCTAAATCACCCGCCGCCTGCGAGCCTTTCCGCCTAGAGGAGGGAAGGCGGCACCTGTCACTTTGCTCAGGGACCCGAGCCCCACCCGCCCGACACCTGTCAAGCTGGAGCCGAGACCCTTCCCGGCTTCCCTCCCCTCGCTCCCGAACCCAGACCCCTGTCACCCTCCTCCAGGCGCTCCGCGGTGGTGGGGGACACGGGAGGACCCTCCTCCCGCCCGGAGGCGGCCGCCCGCGGAGACGCGCCCCCGCCTAGACGCCGGGGCGCCCGCCCCGACGCACTCTCGGGGCGCCCTTCTCTCGTGGCGGCCGCCGCGGTTCTGCTCGCTCACCTGGGCAGAGGCAGGTCTTCGGGGCCGCTGTCCTGCTCGGGGTCCTCCTCAGGAGGGGGCGGCGGCGGCGGGGGTTCGGCGGCGGCGGCGGCGGCGGCGGCGGCGGCGGCGGCGGCGGCTGCTGCTCTCCGGGGGGTTTTGGGCGGCATGACTCCCCCCCAGGGCAGGAGCCAGTGAATGGTGGCGAAGAGCCGGGGAAGGAGGACGCGCGCACGTCGGGGCACGCCCCGTCCTCTCCCGACTCCCGTTACAAAAATAATTTGAACGTCCCCTGAGAAAAACCGGACGAGCCCTCCCCCGCCCGGCAACCGAGCCCCGCGTCCAACCGCGGGAAAACGTCACTTCCGCCCGCGGCGTCACGTCCGCGAGGCTCCCGGGCCCGCCGGCATCGGGAGGGAACCGGGGTGCCGAGCGGTGCGCCGGGCGGGGGCGCGAGGTCGAGCGGGCTGGGCGTGGACCCCCGGCCTGGGCCAAGGCACCGTCCCTGAGGCAGCCGCCGCCGCCCGGACGTGTCTCCGCTCCAAACTCTCCTTTTCAGGCCTGCGTGCCGGTAACGGGGCACCGCACGGTCTGGCGGGTGAGATTGGGCCCCATTTTTATCTGTGGGCTGATCTGGGGCTGCAGTTCAGGCCCCGCCGGGAATATCGAGCGTGAGCACCCTGGGCGGTCACGCCCCTCTCCCTCGGTGGGCGGCGCCCTCCCTCTCCAGCACGCTCCTCCCGCCCAATCCGTTGGGCGGAATCGGCCAAAACAAAAACAAACGTTTGTAGAGCACCTAACAGAAAGTGAATTTTGACGGTCACTGGGAGGTATAAGGTGTAGAACAATTACTGGCCTTTTAGGGTCACTGTTCACAGAAGGGGAGTGGGGGAGTGGGTAAAGAACAAATTATAGTGTGATAAATGGTTTAATAGCGGTGTCAAAACGGGAGGCACCAACGAAACGTCTAAGGCACATCTTCAGAGAAGCGGTGGCAGCTCAATAGAAGTTTGCCAGGCACAGCTAACATGTAAGGAGGGCTTACTATGTACCGGGGATTGTGCTGGCCATTTTAACTATCTTAATCCTGGGTCCTGGGGTCTATTACCCGCCCCCCACCCCGCCCGTAGTGCTCACTGCTCAGCGGGAAGGCTGCTTCTCCCTCCGCCTGCAGCTCCCCTTGCTTGTGCTCTCTGTCAAATGAAATAAATAAAATCTTAAAAAAAAAAAAAAATGCACCAAGCAAAGAGGAGCATGCGCAAAGGTACAAAGACCTCAGAGAAGAACTTGCTGGAAGAGCTTCTACCATCCAACATTGGTTTAGAAGCTACGTGTCTTCTCTCGTAATATTTACTATAATAATAGACTGTCTAGTATGAATACATGTTTTCCTCTCTTTGGCAGACCCAGCGGATTGCTCTGTCAGAACTTCCCAACTGAGGCACTGTGAATAAAATGTAGTTGTGTTCTTATGTGAGCCCCCTCATCCTTGGAAGAGCTGACCAGGGTTGAGACAGCAGGAGCCTTCAGTCAAGTCAGGGTTGCAAACCTCTTGGGTTTATCTTAGCCAGTTGTACAGTGGATTACCATTTTCTGTATATACCATGATATATATGTCAGGATGTGAAAAGAGTTGGCAGTCACTGGCCTACTCAACAGCCAGTCTTGCCTAAGTTCAGAAGCCATCTGTTGGGGGCCAAAAGTTTGTCAGGAAGTAGGGCCCAAACCCAGCCCCAGCTCCAGAGAATGAACAGCATCAAATTGGTAATCCTCTTCACCTTGCCAGGGATTAGTGGAGGTAGGAGCTCAGGATGTAGTTTTGGTCTTTGCAAGATCAAAGATTGTCTGCTGGCAGCCTGATAAAATCAGATACAGAGCTGACACGGTTCTTCTACCTTTACCTATTATCATGAGAATGTGACACTGAAACAGTCCCCGCAGCCATTGTGACTTCAGGCAAGCTGACCTGAGGATAAGGCAGAAATGTTAATGATGTTACAGTAGTAATATCAAAAACATCTGGATCCTCTGTGACAAATGAGTCTCTGATTTGACCCACCCTGGAGCTGACCTCAACTGAGCTGGGGTTTTCAGTTGTTTACACCGGAAAGCATTATGACTAATAATATGCATCCTATGAGCCCCTTCAGGGTAGAGACCAAATCTTAGGCTTTGTTGTAGCCTTATAGTAGCCAGCAGGGTTAGGCACCCAGGAAATGCTTGTTTGCTAACAGTAGAGAGGCCAGGAGAGCAGAGGAAAGTTCTGGGAACTGAAGTAAACTCTGTATGTAGATCTGACTTTCTTTAAAACCAGTTTATCAACCTCTGGATTTACCACAGTTGTGATAAATCAAAGACAGATTTCTCAATTTACAAAAGGTTGTATGTCTTTACCATGGATTAATTTAACTATGTTTCTCTACTACATTTAAAATCCTTACACACAACTCAGGAACATTGGGTCGATCAGAAGTTTTATATCTCCCATATGGCTTTCTGTTGCACAACCAAAGAAATATTAGAAATTCTGCAGATTCGGGCGCCTGGGTGGCTCAGTTGGTTAAGCGACTGCCTTCAGCTCAGATCATGATCCTGGAGTCCCTGGATCGAGTCCCGCATCGGGCTCCCTGCTGGGCGGGGAGTCTGCTTCTCCCTCTGACCCTCCCCCCTCTCATGTGCTCTCTCTCATTCTCTCTCTCTCTCAAATAAATAAATAAAATCTTAAAAAAAAAAAAATTCTGCAGATTCTTAAAAGATGCTTTTCCTGATCTTCCTCCAGCAGTGAAATCACTCTTTTAAAGGTTACCTATGTCCTACTTGTTCATTCAATGACTTCTTTCTGATCTTCATTCTACTTGACCTTTCTTGCAATTAACACAGTTAACCACTTCCTCTTTCTTAAAACTTCCCTAGTTTTCCACAAATCCGTGGTCTCCTTTTCTTCCTCCTCCTCCCTTCTGTTCCTTTGTAAACTCCTCACTGGTTCTTCTCCGACTTCAGTGCAGGTTCCCTAGAGCAGCATGACTCAAAGTGTGTTCTTTAGACCACTGCCAGTTTGCTTATATCTTATCCACAAGGAAATAAGCACAGAAATTAAGAGTAAGTGCTTAGCAGCGTTGATAGCGATTTAATATTTCAGCTATATCCGGGCACATGATCTTTGAACACCTCTCATTAAACAGAATATGGAACAGTTCAGGTGTTTCGCAACTTGTGTGGTTGCAGGTGGCATGACTGTGTCCTTGTCCTGTGCAGGAGGACCATGTTATTAGGAGTAAAATCTTAAGGTTAGTTTGTTAATTGTAACCCCAAAGTGAATACAAATCTATGAAAGTGTACATATCTGTTTACTTTTCTAACTTGTTATATTGAGAGTCATTTTAATTTTTAATCAAGCCTGTTTTTTGAAATTCATAGCTACATTAGGGAAGTAAAATTTGTATTATTTGTTTTTAACCCCAAATTATGGATGGTGAAATAAGCCTTACTGTCCTGTTTTGTCCAGAAAAGACACATGTCAGTAGTATGTTAGTAATAATAGTAGTAAACCAAACAATGACCAGAGAAGTGATTCTAAAGAATTAAAGATCCAAGTGTTTTTACTAATTTTATTCAGAAGTATCATCCCCCTTCTATTGAGTTCATAGCCAAAACTCATAGTAAAGTACTAAAACTGTAACTGACTGATGAAGGAATAAGGCCATCAAAATTCAGTAGTATTCACATATAAAATATAAAGAAACTAATTATGAGTTTGATAAAACATTTGGAATTTTTATTTTCCATGCAAATAATCTCCACACATAGGGAATTCATGGATCCAGAATCCATTTCTTTAACTGAAGGATACTTTAAATGTAACTATAACTTAGTAGGACAAATTTTTGGAACTGATAAAGAATTGATACTATTACTGATAAGGAAGATGAATTTTGAAACAAGCATTATTTGTTCCATTTTGGGTAAAAATTAAAAGGGAATGTCCTGAGCTTGCTGAAATTGTTTTAAAATCACTTCCATTCCCTTAAACATATCTTTTTTTTTTTTTAAGATTTTATTTATTTATTTGAGAGAGAGAGAATGAGAGACAGAGAGCATGAGAGGGAGGAGGGTCAGAGGGAGAAGCAGACTCCCCGCCAAGCAGGGAGCCCGATGCGGGACTCGATCCAGGGATTCCAGGATCATGACCTGAGCCGAAGGCAGTCGCTCAACCAACTGAGCCACCCAGGCGCCCCCCTTAAACATATCTTTGAGAGACTAATTTCTCTACTATGAGTGTTACTGAGTAAAACATAGAAACAGTTTAGATACATAATATCTCCTGTTAGAGGCATTGTCAGCAATCCAACCTAATTTAGGTAGTTTAACACAAGAAACACATTCATTTGTCATGTTAAAATCTAACTACTGACAAATTTAAAACATTAAATATAGCATTTAATATGGGAAAATTGTTCCTTCACTACCAACTTTTTATTTAGTTGTTATGACTCTGGAATGATAAAAAAAAAAAACTAACCATGTATTAGCAACTCTTTATATTAATCACCTATATGCACACTTTCAGTGAACAAAGTAGTTTTTGTAGTTTCTTCTTTTATGCTATGTAATTTTTTGTTCTTTGATTTTGAAACGTAATTTTATATCTGTTGAAAATACTAAAAAATGTGAGTTTGGAATTGGTGTGCCTTTTTGTTTTCATTTCATTTTTCAAGTATTTTTAAAGGTTTTATTTTGCAGAAGTATTAATTCATGAAATTAAAAAGAAAAGAAAGGTCCTTCACAGATAGTGTGAGATAACAGTGGCCTAAAAGATTCTCACCTCTCCTCTCATTTTCCTCTATTTAATTTCCATGATTTAAATACCTCCATATATGTATGTTCTTAGATTCTTTCAGATTTCAAAAAACAGAGATCTACTTAATCAGGATTGTTGATTAGTTTAGGGGGGAAGTGAAAGAGACAAAAAACTAAAAAATAAGAGTCCCTCCTGCTACATTCATGTACTTTGTCATCCATGCAATAGCTGGCTCCCATCCTTCCTGCCTCTGTGAACGTTGTTAGTCTTCATCTCTTTATAATTTTCTCCTGCCACAATGACCCCCTCTCCACGTCACTAATTCACATTCCTCAGGAGAGAGAATATGATTGTTTCCCCTCCTAAACTGTAATTTACATTAGCAGGACCAGATAACATAATTGGCATGACCCAGTGCAAAATGAAAATGTAAGGCCCCTTTTTCACAAATTATTGAGATTTTCAAGATAGTGAGTGTGGAACATTAAACGAACCACAATGCCTTTCTAAATGGAGTCTTATAAAACTGCACAGCTCACCTGCCCATAAAGCCAGCCATGTCCATGACAGTACATCTATATCTGTTCTGCTAACTAGGGTGTCCGCATTCCTAGCATGAGCCCATGACACTGAGCAATCAATTGGGCTTGATACCAAGTGGTACTAGTTTGGGACTATATCATTGTTTTAGTTTCTCCTCCTTCCCTGCCCACTCCCCTTTGCCTTCACTCCTATCTCTCTCAAATTGCACTCAGTCTCTATCTTCTAGAGAACCAAAGCTAAAAGACTTGGCTCCAAAGTGTCCCGAAGACATTCAGGATGGGATATCAGAGTTGGCTTAATCACTGGTCTTACAGCAATAAGGACCGAAGCATGGTACGTGGGTAGTAAGTGGGTATCATAATTACTAAGCCTCCCCACCTGTGGCCCAACAGGATGCAATGCACCTAGAAGGTGGAGCATTGGAATGTGTAGAGGCTGTGATGCTTGAGCAGTATGGCGATAATAATTGTAGGTATTGGGATGGATTCTGTTACTGGAATTGTATACTTTGTAAAAGAAAATGATACCTCAGGGTAGTCAACTGTCACCTTAAGGCACACTGAGAAGGGCAGAAGGCTTCCATTGGCAGTTTTTTAAAAGATTGTGATTTTGGTGTAAATTATTTTTGCTTTTGTCTTTCTTGCCAAAGGAGACATATCCAGAAAAATGTTGCTAAGGCCAATATCCAAGAGATTACCACCTATGGTTTTCATCTAAGAGTTTGACGGTTCCAGGTCTTACATTTAGGTTTTACTGCATTTTGAGTTTATTTTTGAGTATGATTTAAGAAAGTGGTTCAGTTCAACCATTTTTTTTTTTTTTTGGATGTAGCTTTCCAGTTTTCCCAGCACCATTTATTGAAGAGACTGTCTTTTACCCATTGTATATTCTTGCCTCCTTTGTTGTAGATTAATTGACCATATAAATTGTAGGCTAACTGATCATTAAATGACCACAGATAATTGACCATACAGGTTTTATTACTGGCCTTTGTGTTCTGTTCCACTGATCTGTCTATTTTTGTGCCAGTACCAAACAGTTTTCATTACTATAGCTTTGTAGTATAGCTTGAAATCTGAGATTGTGATACCTCCATCTTTGTTCTTCTTTCTCCAGATTGCTTTGGTTATTTGAAGTCTTTTCTGGGTACATACCCATTTTAGGATTACTTATTTTAATTCTGTGAAAAATACTATTGGTATTTTGATAGAGATTGCATTGAATCTGTAGATTGCTTTGGATAGCATGGACATTTTAACAATATTAATTCTTCCAATCCATGAGCATAGTACATCTTTCCATTTGTTTGTGTGGTCTTCAGTGTCTTTCATCAGTGTTTCAGATACAGGTCTTTCACCTCTTTGGTTAAGTTTATTTGTAGGTATTTTATTCTTTTTGATGCAATTGTAAATGGGATTTACAATTTGTTTTGTTAATTTCTCTTTCTGCTTCATTATTAGTGCATAGAAACAACAGATTTCTGTATATTAATTTTGTATCTCATAACTTCACTGAATTCATTTATCAGTTCTAATAGTGTTTTTGGTGGGGTCTTTAGGCTTTTCTATGTATAGAAAACCCTAAAACCTTTTTCTTTGGGAATCTAAAACACAAAACAAACAAAAAACCAGAAACAGACTCATTAATATAGAGAACAAACTAGTTATTGCCCAAGGGAAGAAGTGTGGGGTGATGGCAACATAGGTGAATGGTGGCAGTGATAAAAGTATTGCATGGGCCAGAAAATAGGGACTCCTCAGTAATTCTGATCCATCTAGATTAATGGCCATTGCTGAATTCCCAACTTGCCACTTGTAGATACCGAAACTGAGCCTTTAATATGCCATTACTTTTTGAGAAGACCAGTCGGCCACTTGATGACAGATTGATTACATTGGACCCCTTCTACCTTGGAGGAAGCACTAATGCATCCTTATCAGAACTGGTACCTAATCTAGGTATGAATTTGCTTTCCTTGTCCTCAGTGCCTCTGCCAGCACCAATATTCAAGAATTTATGGAAGCCTGATATATTGACATGGTTTCTCTCACAATAATGGCTCAGACCAGAGAATATATTTTATGACAGAAAAGGGGAAACAACAAACAGAGGCCCACGGTCTTAACCATGTAACTCATCTATATTAGCTAGATTTTTTTGCATAGCAAAATATTCCAGACAGTGCAGAGTTGGGGAATGCCCTCCAAGATACAGTATATGCACTGAACCAACAGCTAATATATAGTACTATGTCCCCCCATGACTAGAAATAGGGGTGCAAAAAAAAAAGAGTGGAGGTAGGATTAACCCCTTGTAGTGGAAGGATGCTGTTGGTGCTTTGCTTAAGTGTCCTTTACCTACTCGCACACTCATCCCTCAGCTGCTATTAGTATAGACTGAGAATTGTCCTTAGCCAAATGGGAGCTGCCTCATCCATGACACCTACCCCCGTCCCTGCCCCACTGCTGACAGACATTGGCCCATGATAAACTGACATGAGGGTACAAAAGAATAGAGGAGAGAGACATGAAGATTATCAATTATGACCTTGATATTATCTTCATCAGCAGGGACTTTACCTTGTTTCGTTAACCTTCTTGCCTTAAGTCTTTCCATGGTGGTTGGATATCATCTTGAACAGGACTCTGTGATGAAATGAACCTGTTCGTTCCCCCTTAGGGAGGAAGTGAAGGATCTACTCACAAAAATTGATGCTTCTATTGTAGTATGGGGTGAATATAATGGGAAGCATGAATGAAAATGAGTGGTGAAAAAGATGCATTTTATTAAACACTGTACTCAGATGCTCTTGGCCTCACCAGCCCCAGGGCCATTAGCCACTTGTTTTGTCCCAGACAACATTGTGATAGCCAACACCTGTTGGACTATGCTATTGTGGCAACAGACTTCACATTAGCACAACTTGATGGTTAGCTCACTTTATAACCAAACAATACTGCGTCTCACCTCCTGCCCTGGAGTTTTTCTGTTGGTAAAAGACAAATGAGATGCTGCAGGACTTGTCAGTGCCTACACATGAACAACCCAGAAATGTGTGGGATTCAATGTCCATGAGGAAAAATTTTGACAAGGGGGTCTAGCAGATAAATTCTCTGTCTTCTTCTCAGAAGTTTGTTCTGGGATAAGGGTCATTTATATTACCTCTTGAAAGATGCTCCCATGAGACTGAGCAATTAATTGCATTTCATACCGAGTGATGGCAAGTTCATAGAAGAAGCAGTGGAGTGCATATACATATAGAAAATGGGCACAAAGGATGAATAACAATGCAAAGATTGTTTCTCCTCATTAATTTTATTTTTACACAATAAATCTAGGTTTGTATAATTGTACTATGTATGATGTTTAGTAATAAGAAAAAATGATATGATTTGTAATTTAAAAATGTAATTTAAAAATGTATACAATCACTGTTGTGAAGTTCTTACATTATATGTAAAGTATATGCAGTATATGCATAATATCAATTCATCAGAGATGCATATTATAATCACTATACCAACCAGCCTCCAAAAAACTGAAAGAAGATATAATTGAAAAGCAAATAGGCTTCAACTGAAAGGCAGTACTAATCGGGCTGGATAAAAAAGTAAGACATAATGATATGCTATTTACAAGAGATTTACTTTAAACACAAAGACATGACTAAGTTAAAGTGATGGACATAAACTGCCATGCAAACACTAATCATAAGAAAGTTAGAGTACCTAGGATTTACAGTACTCTGTTAAATAACAGTGGTGAGAATGGACATCCCTGTCATGTTCCTGACCGTAGAGGAAAAGCTCTTGGTTTTTCCCCATTGAGGAGGATATTAGCTGTGGGTTTTTCATAGATGACCTTGATTATGTTGAAGTATGTTCCCTCTAGCCCTACTTGGTTGAGGGTTTTTACCATGAATGAAATATTGTACTTTGTCAAATGCTTTTTTTTTTTTTGCACCTACTGAAAAGATCATATGGTTCTTATCCATTCTTTGGTTAGTGTGGTGTATCAAGTTGATTGATTTGTCAAGTTGATTGATTTGTGAATATCGAACCACCCTTGAAGCCCAGGAATAAATCCCACTTGATCATAGTGAATGATTCTTTTAATGTACTGTTGGATTCAGTTTGCTGGTATTTTATTGAGGATTTTTGCATCCATGTTCAGGGATGTTGGCCTGTAGTTCTCTTTTTTAGTAGAGTCTTTATTTGGTTTTGGTATCAGAGTAATGCTGGCCTCATAGAATGAATTTGGAAGTTTTCCTTCTATTTCTATTTTTTGGAACAGTTTGAGAAGAATAGGTATTAACTCTTCCTTAAATGTTTGGTGGAATTCACCTGTGAAGCCATATGGCCCTGGAATTTGCTTGTTGGGAGATTTTTTATTATCGATTCTATTTCTTTGCTGGTTATTGGTCTGTTCAAGTTTTTTATTTCTTCCTTGAATTGTAAGTATTCTTTATGTGTTCTAGATATATGATTTGCAAACATTTTTTCCCATTTTAAAATTGTCTTTCCACTCTCTTAATTGTGTTTCTTAAAGCACAAAAGTTTAATTTTTATCAAGCCCAATTAATTTTGTTTTGTTGCTTGTGTTTGTGGTGGCTTAGCTAAGAAATCAGTCAGTGCCTAGAGCAAGATCATAAGGTTTTATTCTGTTTTCCTCTGAGAGTTTTGTAGTATAGCTCTTACACTTAGGTCTTTGATTCATATGAGCTGATCTTTGTCTATAATGTGAAGGAAGAGTCCAACTTCATTCTTTCGTATGTGGATACTAGCTGTCACACCACCATTTGTGGAAAAGAATGTTTGTTTGTTTGTTTGTTTGTTTTCTATATTGAATTGTCTTGGCACCCTTGTTGAAAATCAGGACCAGAAATGTGTTTATTTCAGTTCTGTTCTACTGATGTGTTTATCCATGTCTGTACCACACTATCTTGATTACTGTAGTTCTGTAGTAAGTTTTAAAGTAGGAAAATGTGAGTGCTCCAACTTTCTTCCTTATTTTTGAAGAATTCTTTGATGATTCTGAAATTTCATTTACATATGAATTTTAGATCTGCTTGTAAATTTCTGCAAAAAAGCCAGTTGAGATATAATAGGGATTGCTTTGACATGTAGGTCAGTTTGGGGAATATTTCCATCTTAACTTTGCCATAGTAAGTCATATGACGCATAAACATGAAATGTCTTTCCATTTAATGAGGCTTCTTTATTTTCTTTAAGCAATGTCTTATAGTTTTCAAAATATAAGTATTACACTATTTAGTTAAATTCATTTATAACTATTTTATTCTTTTGGTACTATTGCAAATGGACTTGTTTTCCTTATTTTATTCTCTTTTTTTTTTAAGATTTTATTTATTTAACAGAGAGAGACACAGCGAGAGAGGGAACACAAGCAGGGGGTGTGGGAGAGGGAGAGGGAGAAGCAGGCTTCCCACTGAGCAGGGAGCCTGACGTGGGGCTCGATCCCAGGACCCTGGGATCATGGCCTGAGCTGAAGGCAGACGCTTAAGGGCTGAGCCACCCAGGCGCCCTTTTCCTATTTTATTCTTAGCTTGTCATTGTTTTTAAGGAATTTCCTAGGACTTTTTTTTTTTTTAAATATACAAGATCATATCATTTGAAAATAGAGATCATTTTACTTCTTCCTTTCCAATCTGGATGCCTTTTATTTTATTTTCTTGCCTAACTTCCCAGGTTAGAACCTTCAATACAATGTTGAACAGAAGTGGTGAGAACAAACACCCTTGTCTTGTTTCTGTTCCTTAGCAGAACACATCCAGTCTTTTACTGGTAGGTGTCATGTTCTCTGGGGGGATTTTCACAGAAGCTCTTATTAGGTTGAGTAATTTTCTTTCTATTCCTAATTTGTTGAGTATTTTTGTCATGAAAGGGTAATAGATTTAGTCAGATGCTTTTTCTGTATCTATTGAGATAATTGTGTGGTTTTTCCCCTCCAGGATATGATACAGTATATTATATCAATGAATTTTTAACTCATTTAAAACTTTATTAATTTTTAATTTTTTTTCATTGATTTTTTTTTCTTGATCAGTCTAAGTAGGGCTTTATCGCCTCCATTGTTCTTTTATAAGAACCAAATTTTAGTTACACTGATTTTCCCTGAACTAATAAGTGGATTCATTTTCTATTTTATTGATTTTCCTTAAATTTATTGTTTCCTTTTTTCAGCTTCCTTCAGGTTAAGTTACTCTTTTTCTTCTTTTGCTTTGTAAAGTGGAGGCTTCAATAATTTAAGTTGTAAGCATTTTAGATAAATCCCCTTTTAGGCACTGATTCAGCTGCTGTATCTCACAAATATGAGATGGTTTAATATGTTGTATTTTTATTAACATTCAGTTCAAAATATTTCATTTTCCTGTAATTTCTTCTTTGGGTCATGACCTATTTTAAAATGTACCATTTACTCGTTTTATCAATTAGTGAAAGAGGAATATTCTCACCAGGACAGCACTAAGCATCACAGAAAAATTGGTGAATCAAAGTTCATCAAAGTTAAAACTATCTGCTCATCAAAGGACACTGCTAAGAAAAAAACCTAGGCAAGATGTAGACAGAGAGAAAATATTTGTAATACATATATCTATCAGAGGATCTTTATCCAAAATATATAAGGAACTTCTCCAACTCAATAATAAAAAGACAAACAAACAACGCAACGTTTTAAATGGGCAAAATACATGATATATGATTGGCCAATGTAGAAATGTTTAGTATCATTAGACATTAAAGAAGTACAAATTAAAACCACAATGGAAATAAAAGGCACAGCATAGGGAATATAGTCAGTTATATTGTAATAGTGTTATATGGTGACAGATGGTAGCTACATTTGTGGTGAGCATAGCGTAATATATAAACTTGTCAAATCACTATGTTGTAAGCCTGAAACTAACATTGTGTGTCAGCTATACTCACAAAATAAAATAAAATAAAAATAAACCACAGTGGCATATTCTACAACAACTGGAATGGCTAAAATTAAATATATGGCAACACCAAATGTTGATAAAGATGTGAAGCAACCAAAACTCCCATTCATTTATGTTGGGAGTATGTGGTACACATACTCTTAAGGTGGCCCTCTTTAATCCCCACCTTCTGGTACTCATGCCCTATGTGATCCCTCCCCTTGAGCATGAGTGGGACTTACATTAAAATATGGCAAAGGTAATGGGATGTATATGATTAAATATATTTGATTACATGATTACATTTTATAAGATTGTAGCACTCACCTTGCTGGAGTCTCTTGCTCCTTTGCTGGCTTTGAGGAAGCAACTGCCCACCTGAAAGAGCCCCACGTGGAAAGGAACTGCTAGCCTCTCTAGCAGCTGAGGGCAACCACCAGCCAAGAGCCAGCAAGAAATTGAAGTCCTCAATCGCACAGCACAAGTAAATGAATTCTGCCAACAACCACATCAGTCTGGAATCGTGTCCTTCCCCAGTTAAGCCTCCATAGGAGAACCCAGTCTGGGTCAACACTTTGATTACAGCCTTGCAAAGGATTGGCTAAGCTATGCCCAGTCTCCTGATCCAAACTGGAAGATAATAAATGTGTTTTGCTTTATGCTGTTAAATTTGTGCTAATATTGTTAGGCAGCAGTAGATAACTAACACTGACCATAAAATGTTACAGCCTCTTTGGGAAACGGTTTGACATTTTCTTATAACATTGAACACACTCCAACTACATGACCCAGAAATTCCACACTCAAGAGAAACATAAGTCCACAAAATAAACAAGAATATTCACAACAACTTCATTCAAAATAGCAAAAACAAAAATCAGAAAAAACAAATTTCCATCAATATAAAAGTAGAAAAAGAAATTATGGTATATTGATACAATACAATGAATACTACTCAGCAACAAAATGGAATAAACTTTTGATAGACACAAAACATGAATGAATCTCAAAACATTATGTTAAGGTAAAGAAGCCCAGACACAAAAGAGTATAAACTATGTGATCCCACTTATATGAAGTCCTAGGACAAGCGAACAACCTCGCCTAATCTATGGCGAAAGAAATTGAACCAGTGGTCGCCTCTGGGAGTTAAGGGCAGGGGTTTACTTAGAAAGGGCATGAGATAACTTTCTATAGTGATGAACGCGTTGATGAGGTGTAGATTACACGGGTGAATGCATTTATCAAAACACCTTTGTGCACATAAGATCTGTGCTTATCACTATATATAAATTATACTTTGATATAAAAAAATTAAAGGACAAGAGAAATACTTGCTTGGTAAGGGATAGCATATGTCTCAAGCCAAATTACCCCATGATTCTTACAAAGATAAAGAGAAAAGCATAAAACATCTGCCATGTGTAATCTGTAACAACACAAGTCTCCAGAGGAAAAGGCACCTTCTGCATGGTTCTCTCTCCGTTGATCTTTGTGCCTGGAGCTTCATTGACTCAATCCACCCAGAGAAGACCATGCCACCCAATGAATGCTGTGAACTCTATATCCTATATTTAATCAGTAAGTAGTCATAATATGACCCAAAACAAACAGGTGCTAAAATAACTTTATCAACCTTACCACACAGCTACTTCAAACACGATTTGATTTTCACCAATTATCAGAGATTTTACTTATTTCAAAATAATATTTGTTGTGGTGCTCTGCCAAGCAATGTAGGGAGATTGAATTATCAAAAAACCTATGAGTTCAAAACTGTCAAGGATATGAAAAACAAGAAAAGTCTGAGAAACCATCACAGTCTAAGGAGCCTAAGGAGAAATAACAACTAAATGTAATTTTGATTCCTGGATGGGATCCTGGAACAGAAAACATTAGGTTAAAAACTATAGAAGTCTGAATAAAGTACGGACCTCATTAATCATAATTTGTGAATATTGGTGTATCATACTATACTAATGTAAGTTTTTTTTTGAGAGAGTGAGAGAGCACAAACAGTGGGGAGGAGCAGAGGGAGAGGCAGAAGCAGGCGCCCCGCTCAGCAGGGAGCACAACGCAGGGCTTGATCCTGGGACTCCAGGATCATGACCTGAGCTGAAGGTAGACACTTAACCAACTGAGCTACCCAGGCGTCCCGTAAGATGTTAATAATAGAGGAAATTGTGTGCAGAAGGAGAGGGAATACATGGGAACTCTACTATTTTCTCAATTTTTCTGTAAATATAAAACTTCTCTAAAAATAGAATCTTTTTTTTTTTTTTAAGACCTATGAAAACAAGCTGAATATAAATGGTAGGATCTGGGAAGCATACTAACAACTAAGAGAGGACAGATTTAAAACATGGGTGGGAAGAAAAGGGGCAGCACCCTAGGAACAGTCTAGGTGGTTTTCACTCTGTCTCTCTTCATGTCTCTACAACGCTCCTCTCCTCCAAATAGCTGCCTCAGATGTAATCAGTGTCAACCAACCTCTCTTCTGGCAGCTGCTATTGTTTCTATTTTCACTCCCTGCCAATCTGGACATGGGACATCTATAAGTTTCCCCATAGAAATTACTGGAAAAAAAATATTAATGAGAAACGTGGTTGCTTTTGATGATTTTGTGGGGAACATGGAAAAGGCATTTATGTTGAACACAGCAAACAATTTTAAAATCCCCCTTAAATTGGATATTTATAAGGATATCATTGGGACAATGGGGGAAATTTGAATATGCACTAAGTATTAGGTATTGTATTATATCAAGTTTAAGTTCCTGAGTGGGATAATTGTATTGTGGTCATATAGGAGAATGGCCTTATTCTCAGGAGACACATACTGAAGTACTTAGTGGTGGAGTTTCATGATGTCCCACAAACAACTTTCACATGGTTCAGGGAAAAAAAAAAAAAAAAAATATATATATATATATATACATATATATGTACATTTCTCTCTGTATCTACTTTTTTATCTGCCTATCTGTATACAAAATGTCAATACACACATTTATGAGTATACTCTCTGTCCCTTTGTATACGTGTCTATGTATATGTAAGGGGTACACCAGTGTTTATTGTACAGTTCTTGCAACTTTTCTAAAGCTTTGGTATTTTTCAAAATAAAACGTTTGTGGGAATCTCCCTTAACATATCAGTCCTTTGGCATCCCCCTTTGGCTCCCCAGTACCAGAGATCTCTAACACCCCTTCTCCAATACTGCTCCATCTTTGATGGCTCTGGAGTTTTACACAAGATTTATCTTTCTCTCCCACTTCAAATATATTTCCTCTCTATTTATGCAAAGCATTTACCTTCCCTTGGCTTCTACATCCAAATTCACAATCCTAAACCCATCAAAATGTTCAGTGAAACCCAGAGGGCTCTAGTTGATTGGGCCTACACTCCTGAGAAGACAGTCTAGTGACCATCATGTGCAACCAAGCTGTGTTTTTGAAATTTCGTCCCCACCCTAGGTTGCATAATAAAATATTCCTACCAAACACGACTTCAAAAGAATTCTGGGGAATGGAATTTTCATCTCATTTCACAACTAAAGGACTCCAACACTGTACTAAATCAAAAAGATTGCTGCTATTTCAGACTTTTCTGCATGTATCTGAGGCTAGATTTAAAGCCTACTCTTAATTCCCAGCTTTCAGAGTACTGACAAAGATTTTCGCCCATAAGTGCGAAACTTCCAGAGATGTCAGAAAGGAAGAACAACCAGTTGAACTAATATTCAGGGGCTTTCATGGTAAGGACAATAACTAAGAAGGATTTCTAGTGGTTGAAAGATTAACTCCTGGTTCCTAAAGCCCCAATTACTATGGTTTCTCCCTTTCTCTCTCTCTCTCTCTCTTTTTTTTTTAACTGAAGTATAGTTGACACACAATGTTACATTAGTTTCAGGTGTACAACATAGTGATTTGACAAGTGTATACATTATGCTCACCACATTGTAGTTACTATCCGTCACCATACAATGCTATTACAATATCGTTGACTATATTCCCTGTGCTATACCTTTTATATCTATGATTTATTCATTCCATAACTAGAAGCCTGTATCTCCCACTCCCCTTTACTCATTTGGTCCATCCCCTCAGCCCCTTCCCAATTTCCATTAATTTCTCTTATTGAAGGCATGAGAAGTGATTGTCCTATTCTGTAAGTACAGGGCAGTGTACCTTATACTAATCGTTAAGTAGATCTCGAAGCTAAATGAGCAAGAAACTCTACAGCTAAGCATAAGTAAACAGAGTTTGATGTCATTACTAAATTTCCAGCATGATATCTGGGTTTGTCTTTGATGCCCATATAACTCCTTTCCTCCCTTTTCTCTTCTGGACCACTTTATTCCAGTAAGCCTGGTGTCCTTGTGTTGAACTGTTTGTTCAGAGATCCCAGAATAGCACCCGTCAGCTCCATGTGCCTTCTCCACCTGCATTATCTCTCCCCATTGTCTCCTCCACCACAAAATGATGCCCCACATTGGGCAGTTTCGTACCATTTACAAATCTCTTTCATGTGCACTGACTCCATTCTCTCAGTAATTCAATGGGATGTATTTTATTAAAACCCTTTTTACCGTTGAAGAAAAGGAAGTTCAAATAGGTTAAGGTATTGTCCAAAGTCACACATATATTAAACAGCAAAGCCAGAAATTAAATCTGGGTTGTGATATTAAACCTAACATTGTTTTTTCTATACCTCATATAACATTATGGTTAAAGTATCCTAGGTTAGTAGTAGTCTAGGTTAAAGTATCCTTAGTGAATATGCTAGAAAAACAGAAAATCCCATGAATTCAGAATGAATATCATAATGAGAACAAAAGAGATGTTGGATATTCATTTGCCTATTTTCTTTTTCTTTTTCTCTTAATTCCCCTTCCTTCTCCTCCCATTAGAAAGAGAATCCTTTCACAACAACCCCCCACCTCCTTTCTTCTTCCCCCAAACACCCTATATTCTCCTGCTAGTTCAAAACTAGGCAAGGGGTTGGCTATGAATTAAAGAAACATTCTGTTCACATAATAATATGTGAATGCAGGACATTAGCATTTCAAAAGAGGTTTGTGTTTTGGTTTCACTTTCAGTTCACAGCCCCAGCTGTGTAAGAAACAGTAAGTTTATTTTCCTCTAACTTATTTTCTATTTAGAGCCCCTGCCCTCTAAGTGGTAAAAATTTAAATTTAGTCAATATATACCAAAGGGATACATTTAATTTCTGGGGTGCTTATGGAGTGTTAAAGCACCGGGAGATGTGGTGTCTGGTCCTTGACTGCCTGTCCTCATCTTCATTTAGCCACTTAGCCTGTTTCATATTTTTTTACATACAGGGGACTGCTGCGCCATCCCCATGATCCCATTACAAAGGCCCCTATAGGTTTGACAACTACCCTTTTAACTTCTATACAGACTCTGAGGTATACCAAAATTCATTCCATTGCCAAGCCAGGTCTTAGAAACTGGGGTGCAGTGGGGTGCACTCAGGCCATAGAACCATCTGTCTGCTTGTAGGCCACATTGTGACACATGGGATTCTGAAAGCTGTCCCAGACTCAAATGTGCCACACGGCCCTTTAGTCCCTGAGATCTTGGGTTTCCTTGAACTTCTATCTAAGATCACATCTAGATTGTGTCTCCTTTCAGTTCCCACAAACTTACCTGGTGCTTCTGTTCGTTTGTTCCTCCCCAGTGGGGCAAGATCAGTTCCCTCTTCAGTGATCCACTAGGATAAGTTCTCCTCTTGTTCATTTGCCATCTGGACTTGACCTTTCCTCTCAACCCAGAGAATCTTTAGTCTGAAGTCAGGAAGCTTTTCTCTGATTCATATTACCTTCTTCTACATGATTGCAAATGCTTTAAGTCCTCCTCACAGGGTTTATGAAATTCAATGAGATAATTTTAAAAAATTGTTAATCATATATGAGTTAAAGTTGGCCATAATAGAATGTTTAAGCCACAAGGACTTTTTAATCCAAAGTAGATTGTGAAAATAGTTTTCCATTAAGAAGATAATTTCTGACTCTGTCTTCTTTCTGGTTATGAACAGTAACTTACTTTCACAGTTAACATGGCTTTTATTTCAACTAGCTAGAATGCAGGTTTACCTTGTTGCTTACAGTCTTCATTTTCCTTTGTCGTGGGACATGAAATATAATTATAGAATGTACAATTTTGTAATAACTTCTAAGGATTAGTTCATTTTCTTTTCCTTTTCAATTTAACTTCTCTTTCTGAAAACAATTGGGAGAAATGTGCTAAGTACTTTTTATGTACCGATACGGGTTGGGGAGAATATAAAGCAGAAGACCCATAAACTCTGCCCTCAAATAGCTTATGATCTTTTCAGAAAACAAAATCTAAACATAAGTGAAAAGTTAAATGGCCAGAAAAGAGTTTGAGTGAAACATGTGCTGTTAGAAAATAATTCCAAGTGGTGTGAAGTTTTTATTAAGATCCTTAGGAAATGAGACTTTTGAGAAATTTGTGAATCTCAAAGAAGGGTTATGTTATTATCTGACTAATATTATTTTTTAACAGAACAAGGCCAACTAATAGATCTCACTAAATAAATAAGGTGAAAAAACATTTTTGTAGAATTCAAGAAGCCAGAGTTCTAAAGCCACCTTTGCCAGTTATATGCTGTGTCAAAGTTGTGTGTGCATATCCGTGTGTGTGTGTGTGGGGGGGGGTGTCCACACTTGTCTGGTGAGTATTTTAGGTGAGCCAGAGGGGAAAAGAGAGAGACTGAAGGAGAAGAAACTGGAGGTGAATCCAGGTGTCCACTCCTGCAGCTGTCATAGAGAATATCTGCATGTCACATAGAAGGAAAAAAATTCTTAGCTGTCACACATGTGACAGACCTACTGAAAGTGCTTGAAGTTACTGAACTACATCTGTACTCACCAGCTGGTGGAGCCTATGATAGAAACATTCCATTTTTATTTTCATTAATTTAGTCATTTAGTCAGTATTTATCAAGCCCCCACCATGTGGGTACTCAGGATCTAGGGGAAACCTTTATAGACATAGATTCTGCCTTCATGAAGCTTGCAAGCCAATTAGGAGGAAGACTTTCAAGATTACTCAGACATATAACTACAAACCAGGAAGGAATGGGATGTAGAGCTATAAAGGGAATAATGGGGGCGTGCATCTGCTCTGGGGCTTCAAGGACAGCTTCCCTGAGCAAGTGACATTTGAACTGAGCTTGGAAAGATGAGTGGGAATCAGTAAGTTAAAGAGTCAAAGAGAACAGCATATGGAAAAGCTCAAGGCAGGAGGGAGCATGGCATTTGAGGAACTAAAAGAAAACGAGCATGGCATAGGAAGAAGGTAGCACGAGGTGGGACTGGAGAGACTGTCAAGGGCAAGGGTATACAGGTGAGACAGGAAAGGGCTTTCAATAAAGGAAAGACACAATGAGATTTCCTGATTGCCATGTGGAGAATTGAAAAGAGGAAAACGTGGACAGGAGAAGACCACTTAGGAGGCCATTGCAATTCTGCCTGATGTGATAAGAAGATTCTTGTGTTCTCATCCGGACTTCCAACCCCAAGGTATGGAGTATGGAACTCACCAAGAGAAAGCTCTTCGGGGGATCCTCCTGACACCAGGTCAGTCCTTATACTCACTAGCAGGCAGTCTTGCAGGACAACAAAGTCCCCTGGTGCACCCAAATCTCTGATGAACTGTGTGGGATGTGAGAGTTCTGCTTATGGATTGTAGGGAACACAGTGCTTAAGATGAAATGGTTAGAAATAAGACAGGGGGGCGCCTGGGTGGCTCAGTTGGTTAAGCGACTGCCTTCGTCTCAGGTCGTGATCCTGGAGTCCCTGGATCGAGTCCCGCATTGGGCTCCCTGCTCAGCAGGGAGTCTGCTTCTCCCTCTGACCCTCCCCCCTCTCATGTGCTCACTCTCTCTCATTCTCTCTCTCTCAAATAAATAAAATCTTAAAAAAAAAAAAAAAGAAATAAGACAGGGACTCTTGCAGGTGGAGCTGAGACCATATGATAGAGACAGAGCTGGGCCTCCTCTGGGAGATGGTGCTGGGCTCTACTCACTCAATCCTGGGTGTCAGGTTTAGGGGATAGAATCCTTGGAGATGGAGGAGTAGGGATGTCAGTCTTGAGTACTTGAGATCCCTAAATAAAGGAAACTTGAACTGATATCAAACTTTCCCTCTAGTTGGTTTCATTGCCTGTTTAAGTTGGGGGAGTTACTGTCACTGCTGTGGATGGGATCCATGAATTACTACTGAAATTAGTCATATAGTAAAGTTTGTGCCAACCTCTGTTAGGGTGCAGATAGAAGTTATAGAATGCTGGTGAGTGGAACTATGGACTATTTAGCAGTTCTGGTGGATCACTGAACTCCTAAGAAACCTAAGAAAAGTGCTCCATCAGGGGCTGTAGTTATGTTCTTAGGGAGCCAACAATCTTCCTTTCACTCCAACAGAAGACTGATTGTATGTGAGGTTTTGGCCACAGCTGTAGGATACAGGGCCACATGTTAGCTAAATAAAGGATTCTGGGAGTATTCAACTGCTCAGTATTCTCCATAGGGTTTAGCTCTTAGTAGATCAGCCAGGAAGCCTTGTGTCAAAACCATGGAGCCTGTGGACAAGTCTTTTTTTGTGCTAAAGAGATTTTCCAGCATGTAGGGCACTTAGATATGTGATTAGATTCTCCAGTTTCATCCAGAAGAAACCTAGGAGTTAGCTTCCTAGCAAGAAGCAGGAGCTGACAGCATGGAAAGCAAGTATTATAGACAGAAGCAAGTGGAAAGTGCAGTCTGTTATCCAAGAAGCAGAAGAGACAAGTACTACAGAACCCACTCTGAACAAGGGGTCAATAATTAACACAAAACTGTTTCAATTCCCCATAGCCTACCCCCTAGATTCAACTGAATTAACCACTTTAAACCACCAGCTGTTTTGAAAAATTAAAGAGATCTACTTAGTAGGTTTTTGGGTAAAACCCAAAATCTAGAAAAGAGATCAACACATTTTTAACATCCCACTTGTTACTGAGGGCTCAATTAGATTTAAAACCAAGAAGGGGGATGGAATAGATGACACAATGAACTCTTCTTTCCAATTTCCTTCCCTGGGTTCTTTCAAGGTTCTTTAGTATTCCCTCATATGTACCACATTTGAATCAACTTTTATATTTATGTATTTATATGGCCTTTCATTTAGCTTTCTACCCCATAAGTCAATGCTAATTTTTAAGAATCTCTGTAATTGCTTTTTTATTTATTTTTTGGCAAATGTCCAGCCTGCAAAATTTTAGTTAGAGGCTAGAGGGAGATAAAAGACCTTTAAATTTTTCCATCCACAAAGACCATGAATTGATTTGCAGCTATATGACTCCTAATTCAACGATTGTCTGACAAATAGCATAAATAAGTACATGCATAATTGTAGGAAACATCAATTGATTGCATATTTCTGTGTTTGATTTTTAGATTACACATCTGTTTTTTAAAATAAATCTTAGTAGGATTAAGGTAATAGCACATGCTATATTATTTTTTAATTTGATAAAAGTTACCCAATTTTTCCTAAATCCTCAAAGCTATATGGCAATGGTTCTCAAAGTATAGTCCTGGACCAGCAGCATCAGCACTACTTGGGAAGTATTAGAAATGCAAATTCTCAGGCTCCACATCAGACCTACTGAATCAGAAACTCTGGGGGTAGTCTGTGTTTTAACAAATTTTCCGGAATGAACTCTAAGTAGAATAAATATAAAAAGACCCACACACCAAGACATCAAAATGCTGAAAGCCAAAAACAGAGCAAATCTTGAAGGCAGCAAGAAAAAATGACTCATCACATACAAGAGAATCTCAATAAGAGGGGCGCCTGGGTGGCTCAGCCAGTTAAGCATCTGCCTTTGGCTCAGGTCATGATCCCAGGGTCCTGGGATCAGGCCCCGCATCATCGGGCTCCCTTCTCAGTGGGAAGCCTGCTTCTCCCTCTCCCACTCCTCCTGCTTGTGTTCCCTCTCTCGTTGTGTCTCTGTCAAATAAATAAAAAATAAAATCTTTAAAAAAATAAAATAAAAAATAAAACTGGGGTGAATCTTAAAAAAAAAAGAGAATCTCAATAAGATTAACAACTGATTGAAAACCAGCTGATAGTGGATGACATATTCAAAGTGCTGAAAGAAAAAAAAATGTGAGCCTAGGATCTTATATCCAGCAAAATTATCTGTCCAATGTGGAGATGAATTAATGATAATTCTAGATAAATAAAAACAGAGAGAATTCCTTGCTAAAAAGACCACCATAGACGAAATACTAAGGAACGTCTTCAGGCTGAAAGGAAGTGACAACAGACAGTAATTAAAATCCACACAGAAAAACAAGTACCAGCAAACAAAATTATCTCTTTTCCCTTTTTCTCTTAACTGAGTTAAAAGTAATTTCATAAAACAATATGTATATGAATATATTGTTGAGTCTATAACATATAGAAATATAATACACTTGACAGTGACATCACAGAGGAGGTGGGTAGGAGTAAAGCCATATGGGAGTAAAGAAATGACACCAGCTGGAACTAGAATCCACAAGAATAAATGAAAGGAACCAGAAACAGTAAATGAGAGCTTCTCTAAAAGACATAAAACTATATGAAGTAATGATTATAACAATGTACCACTGAATTTGTAACATACATAATAAATGTTTAATAATAATAGCACAAATGGGAGAACAAATCAAACTTTGTAAGAGTAATGTCTTATATCTTTATATGTTTTATAGAACTAGAATCAAGCTAGTGTATATTTTAAGTAGATTCTAACAGGATATATAAAGTAAACTCTAGACCTACTACTGAGAAAAAGTGAAAAAAAATTAAAGGAATTAAAATGTTACACTAGAAAATATACATTAAATGCAAAAGAAAGCAGTAAAAGAGGAACAGAAGAAGAAAAAAGACATGAGATGTATAGAAAACAAAAATAAAATGGCAGATGTAAATCCAACTATATTGATAATGATACTAAATGTGAATGGATTAAACTCCACTAGTCAAAGGCAGAGACTGCTAGATCAGATAAAAATCAAAATTCAACTATACCCTGTCCACAAGACACTTTCAATTCAAAATACAAATAGGCTGAAAGTAAAAGGGTAGAAAAAGATATATCATGCAAACAACAACCATGGGAATGCTGGAGTGATTATGTTAATATCAGACAAAAGAGACTTTAACCAAAATTATTTACTATTGATAAAAAGGACAATTTTGTAATGATAAAAGGGTCAATCTATCAGAAAGATGTAGTAATTATAAACCTGTACACTTCTAATAGCAGAACCCCAAAATTCATGAAGCAAAAACTGACAGAACTATAGGGAGAAATAATCAATTCAACAATAATAGTTGAAGTCTTCAATACCCCACTTTCAGTATAAATAGAACAACTAGATAGAGGCTCAGCGTGGAAATAGACTTGAAGAACTCTATAAACCATCTAGTTCTACAGACATCTATAGAACACTCCACTCCAACAACAGAATACATATTCTTCTCTGGAACACACAGAACATTCTTCAGAACAGATCATACTCTAGGCCATGCTACAAACTCATTAAATTTAGAATAATTGAAATCACATAAACTATGTTCTCCAACCACAATAGAATGAAAATAGAAATCAGTACAGAATGAAATTGAAGATGCTAAAATTAAACAACAACCATCAAAGAAGAAATCATATAACCAATCAAAGAAGAAATCCTAAGAAAAATTAGAAAATACCTTAAAATGAATGAAAATGAAAACATGTCATACCAAAATTTATGCAATGCAGCAAAAGCTGTGATTAGAGGGAAACTTATAGCTTTAAATGCCTATATTTTAAAAAGAAGAAGAAGAAAAAAAAAAGAAGAAGAAAAATCTGAAACCAAAACCTAAACTTCCACTTTCAGATATTGGAAAAGAACAAATGAAACCTCCAGCATGCATTAGCCACAAGGGAAATACAAATCAAAGTCACAATAAAACATCACTAAGATGGCTATAATACAAAAGTCAGATAATAACAAGTGTTAGGGAGGATGTGGAGAAGTTGGAACCCTTGTGCAATGCTGGTGGAAATATAAAATGATACAGCTGCTATGGATAACATTCTGGCAGTTCCTCAGAAAGTTAAACATAGTTAACCCTATGGCCCAGAAATTCAACTCCTAGGTATATAACCTAGGGAAATGAAGACATATGTTTATGCAAAACCTTATACAAATGCTCATAGAAGCATTATTCATAAAAGGCAAAATTGGAAACAACCCAAATGTCCATCAACTGATGAATAGATACATAAAATCTGGTGTAACCACAATGGAATATTTTTGAGTAATAAAAAGGGATGAAGTACCAATAGATACGACATGGATGAACTTTGAAAACATTATGCTAAGTGAAAGAAGCCAAACACAAAATAACACATATGATTCCATTTATGTAAAATATACAGATTAGGCAAATCCATAGAGATGGAAAGTAGATTAGTGTTTATCTAGAGCTAGGAGGGCAGTTGGGGGAAAATGAGAACTGACTGCTAATGTATACAGGGTTTCTTTCTGGCATAATGAAAATGTTCTAAAATTTATTATTTTGCCACAATGGTTGCATAACTGTGAATATGCTAAAAACTGCTGAATTTTATGATGTGTGTGAATTGTATGATATGTGAATTATAGCTCAACAAAGCTGCTACTTGAAAGTTGGACAAGTTTAGCAATTTAACTGTACATTCCTAGTGAGATATACTTTAGGAACAAGGAAACTAAGAAAATATTTTGTGAACTGTTTTCAATAATCATACTGTTGATAGTAGTGTTGCTATTGTTTATGCTGAGGTGTGTGTGTGCATTGTGGGTGGTACTTGGCCTTTTCATCCTTATGTTAGTCATAAACCTCTACCTACCTGGTAACGTTCTTTCTTTTAAAATATATCTAGGGACTCCTGGGTGGCTCAGTCGGTTAAGCGTCTGCCTTGGGCTCAGGTCATGATCCCAGGGTCCTGGGAGTGAGTCCTGCATCAGGCTTCTTGCTCAGCGGGGAGCCTGCTTCTCTCGCTACCTGCCACTCCCCCTGCTTGTCTGCTCTCTCTCTCTCTCTGACAAATAAATAAATTAAAATTTTCCTTAAAAAAAGAACTCCTATGACATAAAAACAAAAACCAAGCAACCTGTTTAAAAACTGGGCAAAAGGACTTGAATAGACATCTCTCAAAGAAGATATACAAACGGCCAACAAACATGAAAAGATGCTCATCATTAGTCACTAGGGAAATGCAAATCACAACCACAATGAGATACCACCTTACACCCATTAGTATGGCTACTAATAAAACAAACAACCCGTAAGTAACAGAAAATAGCAAGAGTTGTCAACATTGTGGAGAAATTGGAACTCTTGTGCACTGTTGCAGGGAATGTAAAATGGTATGCCCTTAAGGAAAATGGTGTGGTCGTTCCTTAAAGTAAAATTAAAATAGAATTACCATATTATCCAGTAATTCCACTTCTGGGTATACATCCAGAAAAACTGAAAGCAGGTATCGAAAATATATCTGTACATCATGTTCAAAGAAGCATTACATAGCAACCAAGAGGTGAAAGCAACCCAACTGTCCAACAAGATGACTAGATAAAAAAAAAAAAATGTGGTATATACACACAATAGAATATTATTCAGCCTTAAAAAGGAATGAGATTCTGACACATACTACAACATGGAAAAACTTTGAGAACGTTATGCCGAGTGCAATAAGCCAGTCACAAAAGGATACATACAGTATGACTGCACTAATATGAGGTACTTAGGGTGATCAAATTCATGGAGACAGAAAGTAGAATGGTGGTTGCTGTTTCAGTTTTGCAAAATACAAAGAGTTCTGGAGATGGGTGGTGGTGATGATCATACAACAGTGTGAAGGTACTTAACACTCCTGAACTATACATGTAAAAATGGTGAAGGTAGTAAACTTTATGTTATGTGTATTTTACCACAGTTAAATTTAAAAGAATTTTTTTAATTTAAAAAAGGATTTCATAAGCGGCCAACTGCAATGTATGGATACTGATTCATACTGATTCAAATATACAAACTTAAAAATAAAAGAAACAAAAACATTTATGAGACACGGGGAAATTTCAACTGTAACTGTGTATTTAATGGATTAAGTTATTTTTGTCCATTTGTTAGATGTGATAGTGTGGTGGTCTTTTTTTTTTTTTTTTTTAAAGAGTCCATGTTTTTTAGAGATAAATACTAAAATATTTGTGGATAAAATAATTTGATGTCTGGAATTTGCTTTAATATAGTCAGGGCTGGGGAGTAGATAGGAACAAACTAGATTGGTTATCCTTTGATAATTGTGAGGTTAATTGATGGGTACATGAGAGTTTCTTTTCCTCCATCATGTATTTTTTAAAGACTTCTTTAGCTTGAATGTGAATGGTATCTTTCTTCTTATTTTTTACTAGTTTATATTTTACTATTATTCTTTACTAGTGGCTATGCATATATATAGGAAGGATACTACATTTATACCAATTTATTGTCAGCCCACAATGACATGCTTGTTTTCAACCTTGTCTAGCAAATCTGTTCCCTTCTGTCAAGTACCATGGAACTAAATAGTTCCCTGCATTCCAGTTGCTTAGAAGCCAGAATAAATAGCCATATACCACATGGGACCATCAGTCCCTGTATGCAGTCCAGAAATATCATCAGAAAATGGATGACTAATGCATGTCTGTCTGCTGAAGGATATCCTGTAAGCCACAAAGTGTCAAAAACTTGTGTACTGATTATTGCCCTACAAACAGGACAGCACTGGAGACTCTGAGACTGATTTTTAGGTTAAATTTATCCATGAAGGAAACAGAGAGGCAATGTTTATACAAAATGGTAGGAAACTGGATACTAAACACATCATCTAGCTGCTTTAAACCATTGTCCCTAGGGCTTATTACTCAGTGAACAATTAGCTCTTTCCTGCCATTTATTTCTAACTCTTATGTATGCATTTTAAGTTAGCATGGTGAAAGATTTTGCTTCAGTTTTCCCTAACGAGTTTTACATATTTGCACTTTTCTATATGCAAATATTTCTACCTTAAAAAAAGCATGATCAGTAATATTACAAACAAGTTTATTATTTTCCTACTTTTATTTTGGAATTAAATCTATTCAGTGGCTCTAAAAGATACATTTATTTAAACTTTTCCTGCAGAGGATTAAAGAAACTCTAGAAAATATAATCATGCCCTTCTTTCTTTTTTTTTTTAAGTGAAAAATCTCCCTTTATTATACACTAAAAGACTTGACAAGAATGTTCATAGCAGCATTACTTATAATATTTAAAACTGCAGATAATTCAAATGTCCATTGACAGAATGGATAAATGGAATATTATCATGCCCTTATTTCAAATGTGTTTTCTCTCCCTGTCTGAAGTCCCTCTTTGTACCCCAGCCCTCAGCTCTCACAATAGTAGGAAACCATTCTTGGCACGTGTTTTTATGACTGTAGGACGTGCTTCTGAGTCTGGTAAAATCAGTACCCACCTCAAGTATAACGAAAAGATTGTTGAAACATTTCCTTTGGTTCATCCAGGGAAATTTTCTCAATATGGGATAAACTCACACAATGGCAATATATAACTGAAGGTCAAAGATGTTGAGTTCAACTCATACCTTGATATCAAAGTAATTGAGTTACCTGAGGAAAGGCACTGAACCCATTAGGGCTTTGGACTCTTCATTACATATTGAGAATGTTCTAGAAGATGATCTTTAAAATGCCTTCCAGTTCTAAAATTCTGTGCTTCTTTGAATTAACTCATGCAATGAAGAATTGATATGACACAGGATTTATGGATAATCTAAAACCCTAACTCCTCCATCATAGGTTTTTGTCCTTTTGCATTCCTTTACGTATTGAAGTTAAAGACTCTAAGTGCCAGTATCGCAAGAAAAGATAAATAGTAAAGATGAAGTAGAACATGGAAAACTTGCAAAACTATTTTTTAATCTCTGAGAAATGGAGAACTTTCTCTATTTTATTTTTTTATTATGTTCAGTTAGCCACTGTATAATACATAATTAGTCCTTGATGCAGTGTTCAAAGATTCATTAGTTAAGTATAACACCCAGTGCTCATCACAGCATGTGCCCTACTTTATTTTCATACATTTAAATGAGTTTGCCTTGTTGACTATCAAATAAAATCTCTCAAGCTTTTAAGCAACTATGAAGTTTTTTCATGACCATCAAGTACATTCTTAACCGATTAGATAGAATGCTCCTATTTGACCAGTTCCACAAAACTCAGGAAGAAAATTAGTATTAGGACTTTGGATTTGGAATTAAAAGACTTCAAGACTCTTTGAACTCAAAGACTTCAAGAGGTCTGAGTCTCCATTTCCTCTTTTATAAAATGGGAATATAATACCTTTCTGACAAGGTCATGGTGAATGTAAGTAAAAACTAATGTAAAAGCAACTGCTACATAGCATATGCTGAAATTGAACCCTTCCTCCTTGTCTTCCTTCTTTCTAGTATCACAAAAATGTAACAGGCACCCCAAAATATTTGTTAACTAAAGGACTTACTGGATGGTATTTTAAAAGGCAGCATAAGTCCAATAAGGGAGAGAAAGGAGAAAGTTTCAAGATTAATCAACCAAAACAGAAGAAACCAGGAAAGACATATACCAAATGTAAACAGTAGTCTTTAGAATGTAGGAATACTCTTGCTTTTTATTTTCTTCTTGATTGTTCTCTGTATTTTTCAAATTTTCTACAGTAAATATGTTATATTCAGAATTAAGAATTTTAAATAAAATTATATAAATCTAGCTGAACCCATTAAGCAAGCTTAATATCACTTTCTACTAATGTGATGCAATAGGAAGGTTAAAGCATAGCCAATGAGTATTGCTGCCTAAATCAATCAATCAATCAATCACCTGAATTGATTCCTCCTCCAGATCTAACTATCAATTTATAGAAAATACAGGGGATACAGGAAAATTTTTGAATGACATCGTAGAAAATCAGAAAAATCCAAAATTTAGGGAATTCTATAAGACATATGACCCAACTTTTCAATCAGTAAATGGTAGAAGGGTGAAGGAGAGATGAACTCATAAATAAAATAGACTTAAGGGATATAACAACCAAATGCAAAGTGTGTAGGTTGCTTGAATCCCAATTCAAACAAACCAGCTTTGTATAAAAAGCCATTTTGAGCCAACTGAGGAAATCTGAACATGGATTTAGATGTCTACTATGTAATAAAAAGAATTGATGTTAACTCTGTTGAGTATGAGGATAAGAGTATTGGGATTTTATTTAAAAAAAAAGACACATGAACTGCACTAATTAAGGGTGAAATGATGTTTGAGAGCTGCTTTAAAATACTCCAACAGAAATAAAAATAAAATCCCAGACACCTGGGATTTTAACAGTCATTCCAGGAAGCCCATGGCTTCTGGTAAAGTATAATTCACAGAAGGGAACTTATATTTTCTGGCAAAGGATTGTCTTTTTATGAGAAACAGATAAATATATTACACCCACCTTGTCTTAGACTGTTTTAAGTGAATGGTATTGACAAGAGTCATCTGTCTGTGATCAACTAGAGCTGGCCCTCCTTATCCTTGGCCAAACCCCTATGCCTAGACTTGGTCTAAACCAAACTTGTTCATTTTTATTTATTTATTTTTAATTTATTTAAATTCAATTAATTAACATATAGTGTATTACTAGTTTCAGAGGTAAGAGTTCAGTGATTCATTAGTTGTATACAATACCCAGTGCTTATTACATCCTCCTTAATGCCCATCACCAAGTTACCTCATCCCCCCACCTGCTCCCCTCCAGCATCCCTCAGTGTGTTTCCTGAAATTAAGAGCCTCTTATGGTTTGTCTCCCTCTCTGGTTTTGTCTTGTTTTATTTTTCCCTCCCTTCTGCTATGCTCCTCTGCCTTGTTTCTTAAATTCCACGTATCAGTGAAATCACATAATTGTTTTTCTCTGCTTGACATACTGTGCTTAGCATAATACACTCTAGTTCCATCCACTTCATTGCAAATGGCAAGATTTCATTTTTTGATGGCTGCGTAATATTCCAGTGTGTGTGTGTGTGTGTGTGTGTGTGTGTGTGTGTCTCACCTCTTCTTTATCCATTCATCTGTTAATGGACATCTGGGCTCTTTCCATAGTTTGGCTATTGTGGATATTGCTGTTATAAATATTGGGGTACAGGTACCCCTTTGGATCACTACATTTGCATCTTTGGGGTAAGTACCTAGTAGTGCAATTGCTGGGTCGTAGGGTAGCTCTATTTTTAACTTTTTGAGGAATCTCCATAGTGTTTTCCAGAGTAGCAACACCAGCCTCTTTTCCCACCAACAGTGAAAGAGGGTTCCCCTTTCTCCACATCCTTGCCAACATTTGTCATTTCCTGACTTGTTCATTTTAGCCATTCTGACTGGTGTGAGGTGGTATCTCATTGTGGTTTTGATTTGTATTTCCCTGATGCCGAGTGATGTTGAGCACTATTTCATGTGTCTGTGGCCATTTGGATGTCTTCTTTGGAGAACTGTCTGTTCATGTCTTCTGCCCACTTCTTGATTGGATTATTTGGTTTTTTGGGTGTTGAGTTTGGTAAGTTCTTTATAGATTTTGGATACTAACCCTTTATCTGATAAAACATTTGCAAATATCTTCTCCCATTCTGTAGGCTGTCTTTTGGTTTTGTCAACTGTTTCTTTTGCTGTGCAAAAGCTTTTTATCTTGATTAAGTCCCAATAGCCCATTTTTGCCTTTGTTTCCCTTCCTTTGGAGACATGTCTACCAGAAGTTGCTGCAGCTGAGGTCAAAGAGGTTTCTGCCTGTATTCTCTAGGATTTTGATGGATTCCTGTCTCACATTTAGGTCTTTCATCCATTTTGAGTCTATTTTTGTGTGTGGTGTAAGAAAATGGTCCAGTTTCATTCTTCTGCATGTGGCTGTCCAGTTTTCCCAACACCATTTGTTGAAGAGACGGTGTTTTTTCCATTGGACATTCTTTCCTGCTTTGTTGAAGATTAGTTGACCATAGAGTTGAGCATCCATTTCTGGGTTCTCTATTCTGTTCCATTAATCTATGTGTCTGTTTTTGTGCCAGTACCATACTGTCTTGATGATTACAGCTTTGTAATAGAGCTGGAAGTCCAGAATTGTGATGCCGCCGGCTTTGGTTTTCTTTTTCAACATTCCTCTGGCTATTTGGGGTCTTTTCTGGTTCCATACAAATTTTAGGATGATTTGTTCCATTTCTTTGAAAAAAGTAGATGGTATTTTGATAGGGATTGCA
Organism: Mirounga leonina; assembly: GCF_011800145.1. Taxonomy (NCBI): domain Eukaryota; kingdom Metazoa; phylum Chordata; class Mammalia; order Carnivora; family Phocidae; genus Mirounga; species Mirounga leonina. The sequence continues at coordinate 57,826,215 of NW_023270316.1, read as the reverse complement.
CTGAATGTTTAGATTGCTCTAGGTAGCATTGACATTTTCACAATATTTGTTCTTCTAATCCATGAGCACGGAACGTTTTTCCTTTTCTTTTTGTCTTCCTCAATTTCTTTTATGAGTGTTCTATAGTTTTTTGAGTACAGATCCTTTACCTCTTTGGTTAGGTTTATTCCTAGGTACCTTATGATTTTTGGTACAATTGTAAGTGGGATTGAATCCTTGATTTCTCTTTTCTTCTGTTTCATTGATAGTGTATAGAAATGCATCTGATTTCTGTGCATTGATTTTATATCATGCCACTTTGCTGAATTCCTGTATGAGTTCTAGCAATTTTGGAGTGGAGTATTTTGGGTTTTCCACATAGAGTATCATGTCATCTGCAAAGAGTAAGTTTGACTTCTTTGCTAATTTGGATGCCTTTTATTTCCTTTTGTTGTCTGATTGCTGAGGCTAGGACTTCTAGTACCATGTTGAACAACAGTGGTGGGAGTGGACATCCCTGTTGTGTTCCTGACCTTAGGGGAAAAGCTGTCAGGTTTTCACCATTGAGAATGTTATTCACTGTGGGCTTTTCATATATGGCTTTTATGATATTGAGGTGTGTTCCCTCTATCCCCACACTGTGAAGAGTTTTAATCAAGAAAGGATGCTGTACTTTGTCAAATGCTTTTTCTGCATCTATTGAGAGGATCATATGGTTCTTGTCCTTTCTTTTATTAATGTAGTGTATCACATTGATTGATTTGTAGATGTTGAACCACGCTTGCAGCCTAGGAATAAATCCCACTTGGTCATGGTGAATAATCTTTTTAATGTACTGTTGGATCCCATGGGCTAGTATCTTGGTGAGAATTTTGGCATCCATGTTCATCAGGGATATTGATCTGTAATTCTCCTTTTTTGTTGTGGTCTTTGTCTGGTTTGGGGATCAAGGTAATGCTGGCCTCATAGAATGAATTTGAAAGTTTTCCTTCCATTTCTATTTTTTAAACAGCTTCAGAAGAATAGATTTTAAATCTTCTTTAAATGTTTGGTAGAATTCCTCCGGGAGGCCATCCAGCCCTGGAGTCTTCTTTGTTGGGAGCTTTTTGATTACTGCTTCAATTTTCTTGCTAGTTGTAAGTCTGTTCAGGTTTTCTACTTCTTCCTGTTTCAGTTTTGGTAGTTTATATGTCTCTAGGAATGCATCAATTTCTTCCAGATTGACTAATTTGTTGGCATATAGTTGCTCATAATATGTCCTTATAATTGTATTTCTTTGGTGTTGGTTGTGATCTCTCCTCTTTCATTCACGATTTTATTTATTTGGGTCCTTTCTCTTTTCTTTTTAATAAGTCTGGCTAGGGGTTTATCAATCTTATTAATTCTTTCAAAGAACCAGCTCCTAGTTTCGTTGATCTGTTCTACTGTTCTTTTGGTTTCTATCTCATTGATTTCTGCTCTAATCTTTTATTATTTTTCTTCTCCTCCTGGGTTTAGGCTTTATTTGCTGTTCTTTCTCCAGCTCCTTTAGGTGTAAGGTTAGGTTTAAGACCTTTTGTGTTTGTGTGTTTGAGACCTTTCTTGTTTCTTGAGAAAGGCTTGTATTGCTATATACTTCCCTCTTAGGACTGCCTTTGCTGCATCCCAAGGTTGTAAACTGTTGTTTTCATTATCATTTGTTTCTATGAATTTTTTAAATTCTTCTTTAATTTCCTGATTGACCCATTCATTCTTTAGTAGGATACTCTTTAGCTTCCATGTATTTGAGCTCCTTCCAAATTTCCTCTTATGACTGCGTTCAAGTTTCAAAGCACTGTGGTCTGAAAATATGGAGGGAATGATCCCAATCTTTTGGTACCAGTTGAGACCTGACTGATGACCCAGTATGTGATCTGTTCAAGAAAATGTTCCATGTGCACTTGAGAAGAATGTGTCTTCTGTTGCTTTAGGATGCAATGCTCTGAATGTATCTGTGAAGTCCATCTGGTCCAGTGTGTCATTCAAAGCCCTTGTTTCCTTGTTGATCTTCTGCTTAGATGATCTGTCCATTGTTGTGAGTGGGGTGTTAAAGTCCCTTACTATTATTGTATTATTATCAATGTATTTCTTTAATTTTGGTTTATATAATTGGCTGCTCCCATGTTAGGGGCATAAATATTTACAACTGTTAGATCTTCTTGTTGGATAGACCCTTTAAATATGATATAGTGTCCTTACTCATCTCTTATTAGTCTTTGGTTTAAAATCTAATTTGTCTGGGGTGCCTGGGTGGCTCAGTCAGTTAAGCATCTACCTTCTGCTCAGGTCATGATTCCAGGGTCCTGAGATTGAGTCCCATGTTGGGCTCCCTGCTCAACGGGGGTGGGGGGTGTCCCACTTCTCCCTCTCCCTCTGCCCCTCCCCCCCACTCATGTTCTCTCTCTCCCTGTCTCAAATAAATAAAAAAATCTTTAAAAAAATAAATAAAATCTAATTTGTCTGATATAAGGATTGCTACCCCAGCTTTCTTTTGATGTCCATTAGCATGATAAATTGTTTTCCATCCCCTCACTTTCTATCTGGAGGTGTCTTTGAGTCTAAAATGAGTCTCTTGCAGATAGCATATTGATGGCTCTTGCTTTTTTATCCAATCTGTTACCCTTGTCATTTGATTGGGGCATTTAGCCCATTTACATTCAGAGTAACTATTAAAAGATATGAATTTAGTGCCTTTGTATTACCTGTAAAGTGACTGTTTCTGTATATTGTCTCTGTTCCTTTCTGGTCTATGTTACTTTGGGGCTCTCTCTTTGCTTAAAGGATTCCTTTTAATATTTGTTACAGGGCTGGTTTAGTTATCACAAATTCTTTTAGTTTCTGTTTGTCCTGGATGCTCTTAATCTCTCCAATTTTGAATGACATCCTAGCTGGATAAAGTATTCTTGGTTTCTTACTTTTCTCATTTAGCACCCTAAATACATCATGTCAGTCCTTTCTGGCCTGCCAGGGCTCTGTGGATAGGTCTGCTGCCAGTCTGATGTTTCTACCCTGCAGGTTATGGAATTGTCCTGAGCTGCTTTCAGGATTTTCTCTTTGTCTCTGAAATTTCAAACTTCACTATTATATGTTTAAGTGTTGACCCATTTTTATTGATTTGGGGGTGGGGGGGCTCCTCTGTGCCTCCTGGACTTGAATGCCTGTTTCCTTTCTCCAGATGAGAGAAGTTCTCAGCTATAATTTGCTGCAATATACCTTCTGCCTCCCCCCTTTTTCCTCTTCCTCTGGGACCCCTATTATTCTAATATTGTTTCACCTATGGTATCGCTGATCTCTCGAGTCCTCCCCTCATGATCCAATAGTTTATCTCCCTTTTCCTCAGTTTATTCTCCATAATTTTTTTAAAAGATTTTTTCCATTCAATTGTGATAGAGCACAAGCAGGGAGAGCGGCAGGCAGAGGGAGAAGCAGGCTCCCCATTGAGCAAGGAGACCGATGCAGGACTTGATCCCAGGACCCTGGGATCATGACCTGAGCTGAAGGCAGACGCTTAACTGACTGAGGCACCCAGGCATACCTATTCTCCGTAATTTTACCTTCTAGATCACTGATTCTCTCTTCTGCTTCACTTATCCTACCAGTAAGGGCCTCCATTTTTTACTTCATCTCATTAATAGCCATTTTTATTTCGACCTGATTATAGTTCTTTTATTTCTCCAGAATGGGATCCTTTTGTATCTGCTATGCTTTTTTCAAGCCCAGCTAGTATCTTTATAATCATTATTCTGAACTCTAGTTCAGACTTTTTACTTATATCCACACTAATTAGGTCCCTGGCAGTCAGTACTGCCTCCTGTTCTCTCTTTTGAGGTGAGTTTCCATCTCGTCATTCTTGCAAAAAGTGGTCGCTTTTCTATTTGTAGAATTCCAACAATTCTTTTCTTAGAACTCTGGTTGAGTTCACAGGTGTTCAGGATGATTTGACAGCTATCTAACTGAATTCCAGGGACCAGTTGAACTTAGGGCCCCTACTCCTCCGCCATCTTCCTCTCTACCTTTGGAGAGAAGCAACTACTGATGTTAAAGCTGGTTTTCCCACAGAATCTCCAGAAAAATGCCAAGCTAAGAGTTACCAAATACAAAGATGAATCAACAACCAGATGAAGAGATGCATAGAGCCAGGTCTGGGGAAAGGGTGCAGAGCTTCCATGCCCCCTCCAGGGGTGCCACTGTCCCTACTCTTCCACACATTTACCAACCAGGGAGCTCCTGGAGCTAGTCCTTTTGGGTTTTATGGAGTCTTCATCGTATAATCCTAAACCAAACTTGTTTAATTTAGTCATTCACAGGAACCACATGAATTTTTTACTTTGCAGATTGTTTTTTTCTATATGTGTCTTCTTTAAAAGCTGATTACTATGTTCTCCATAGTTATCATTTCTGATCAGAATTTGGTGTGGAATGCCCTTGTTCTTGCAAGAGCCATAGTAGCCATCTTCCTGACCATGGCATGGTTTTGAATATTTGGGGAGGATGATACAAGATTCACAACCCTCCCAGGCACAAGCCCCACCCTCCACTACAAACCGAGCTGACATACAGATACTCAGTTCAATATTATGTCAGTATCAAATATTCCCTCAAAATCTGCAAAACAAATTTTAGTTATTTCCATATTATGAAAAGAGATGATCTATAAAAGTTTAGTCAGTCAACATTCAACTGGAAGCAATGAGACTTATAGAGAGTCAAGCTTATTTATTATTCTCCTTTCAACCACTACCCTTGGGCAGACAGAAATTGCAAACTCCTTTAGGGTAGAGCTTAGTCCTGTAATCTGCATATATGGTTGCTCAATGAATATTACTTATTGATCACCAGGGAGTTGGATTTTCTTGGTCATCTAGTACAAAGTATTTTACTATGGAAACAATGTTGACTTTTTTTTTTTTTTAAGATTTTATTTATTTATTTGACAGAGAGGGAACACAAGCAGGGGGAGTGGGAGAGGGAGAAGCAGGCTCCCCGCCGAGCAGGGAACCCAACGTAGGGCTCGATCCCAGAACCCTGGGATCATGACCTGAGCCGAAGGCAGACGCTTAACGACTGAGCCACCCAGGCGCCCCCAATGTTGACTTTTTGAAAAAATAGATCACAATTAGGATTACATATTTAAAGTATCTAATATTCTAAATACTTGATAAAATTATTTATTGGAATGAATTGATAAGAATCTACAATTTCTATTTCAAGTCTCTGTACCATTCACACCACCCAGACCCCAAAATGCAGACTTTCAAAGAAGCAGGCCCTTTCTCAAAATGTTATTTCTAAGAGGTCTTTACTTGTGAATCAATCTGAATTTCAATCCAGTCTTTGCCATCTTTTATTCTCCAGTGTGATTCAGCATTATCACATTCAAGAGATCCCTGTATTAGAGGGAATTTAAACTTCAGATATTAATACAAGAATAGATTTTTTTTCCTACTCCAGCTACTAAACACACAATTCCCAGTTCCCTTTAACATGGCAACAAAACTTGTACCAAACCTGAGGTGTATGCAACTTGCATTCCCGTGGCCATAAATTAAAGAATCTGAAACTAAAAGTAAAGAGAAAAGCAAAAAGGGAAGTTTGGTTTGGTTTGACATTAGTAGCCACTTAAATCTATAGAATGATGCCAATTTTTTAGGAGACTACATAAAACCATGTTAAATACATTGAACAAAATTAATTCAGTAAATATTTACTAAGTATTTATTATGTGTCAGGTGCTATTCTATTAACAAAAAGTCCGTGTTCTCAGGGAACTTACATTTTACTTAGAGAGACAGACAATAAACAAGCACGAAAAATAAGTATGTAATATGTCAGATGATATGCACCCTGGAGAAAATAAGGCATTGTGGTAGGTTATGGCCAAGAGGGCCCGTATGGGGGCAGACTGCAAAACTTTTAGACCCTACTGGAGTGCAGGTATAGATAATGGGAGATTGTCAAAGCCACAAGGACACCCAGCTACGAGGCCTTGTTGATCAGGCTCACTGTGCAGCAGAATAAGATAGTACAGGTTGTTTCTGGTTGTTGAACAGCTGCAAGGAAGTGAAGGCACGAGGCAGAGCCCACAGTTCTAGGCTTCTCTACCCCGGTGAACATCTCACTCCATGTGGGGGCTGTGGAGACCATCAAATCCCGGAGGAGCCTCCATGAGAAAACAAGGGAGGCTTTGAGAAAGTATCCTCACTTTGTTCTTCTTTGCATTGGGTAGTAGCTGTTTCAGGAAACTTGAGCTAAGTTCTTACCAGCATTTCTGCCCATCCTCAAACCTGAAGCAGTCTTCAAGGTCTGGCCTGGGTGGTGTTAAGTAAAATATAATACAAACAGAAACAGTTGGCTTTGGGGCTGGAGGTGGGACATTACAAAGGTGATCAGGGAAGACCTACTGAATGAAGTGACAGTGCGTCCAGACAAGAACAGAGTAACACGGTGTGCCTTGGGATATAGGCTGGAGGGGAGTGCGATTCCTGACCCAGAAACAAGTACAATGCCTAAGGCAGGATTGCTCTTGGTCAGTGCAAAGGAAAGTGAGACTGCTGTCCCAGAAACAAGTACAATGCCTAAGGCAGGATTGCTCTTGGTCAGTGTAAAGGAAAGTGAGACTGCTGTGTGACTGGAGAGGGGCAGGAAAGGGGGAGAGTGGTCAGAGAGATGTGAGGAGAGGTTCTGGGAGGCCAGATTACTTATGGCCTTGTAGACCATCGCCAAGAAACTTTGGTTTTTATTCTGAATGGGAATGCTGGGTTTTGAGCAGGGTGAGCTGATGTGACTGAGAGTGAAAAAGGATCCCACACCAGCTGTTTAGAATAGGCTTTAGGGGCCAAAGATGATGGCTATGGCACCAATCCGAACAAGAGATGATAGTGGCTTTGACTAGCATGTTAGCATTAGGAAGAGTGAGACGTGCATCCCTAATAATCTGCATTTTGAAGACAGAGTGCACCAGAGTCGCTGATGGATTCCATGTGATGTTTATGAAAAAGAGAGGAATCAAGGATGAGACCACATTTTCAGGCTGAGCAACTGAAAAAAAGAGTTGAGATGAGAAAGCCATGGGAGGGTTAGGTTTAGGGAAGGAAATCAAGTTTGCTTTGAATACAGTATCTGACTACTGGACCAGGAAAAGGGGAATTTCAAAAGATAGCAACCTATATTTTATAAGGGATCTAAATGAGAAGTTATCCAAATTGTAGAAGTTTGTTTGAAGGGTTAAGTTACATATCTGGCTTGGCCTTCAATTCTAAAACAATGGGAAACTGGGGCACCTGGGTGGCTCAGTCGGTTAAACGTCTGCTTGACTCAGGTCATGATCCCAGGGTCCTGGGATCGAGCCCCACATCGGGCTCCCTGCTCAGCAGGAAGCCTGCTTCTCCTTCTCCCTCTGCCGCTCTCCCTGCTTGTGCTCTCTTGCTCTCTCTTTCAAATAAATAAGTAAATAAATAAAATCTTTAAAAAATATAAAATAAATAAAACCTTAAAAAAATAAAAAATGAAACAATGGGAAATTGATATTGGTATGTTTTTAGTGTTTTAAGTTAATGACTACAAATCTAATCATAGGGGCCTGCTATATTTTCATGGTATTTATTATACTTTACCCACTCCCCCTCTCTCATAAAGATGAGGTTTACAATAAAGATGCTTTCACAATAAAATCATTAAACAAAGATTTTCAAACATGAGCTGTCCACCAAGAATTGCACACGAATGTTCAGAACAACTTTATTCGTAATAGCCAAATATTGGAAACAACTGAAATACCCATCTGCAGGAGAAATGATCAACAAATTGGAAGTATATTTAAGAGCGAAATACTACTCAGTAATTAAAAAGAACTACTGATTCAAGTAACAGCACAGAATGTCAAAAATGTTGAGTGGAAAAAGCCAGACTAAAATGATTCAAGTAAAGTTCAAGAACAGCCAAAAACTGATCTATGGTCACAGAAACCAGAAAGTAGTTGCAACAGAGTGGACACTGAGTGCAAAGGGACACAAGCAAACTTTCTGGGGTGATGAAAATGTTCTGATCATTGTTAACACGGACATTTAAAATGTTAAAACTCATTGAACACATGTGCATTTTCTATCTAAAATATGCAACAAAACATAAGCCAGCTACTGAAAAGGTTATATACAGGAAAACCTAGGCTAAAAGCAATTAATCTAATTGAGCAGAGTTTTGTTCTGAGTTTCCCAGCCACCAAGGCAAAAGGGAACAAACTGCTTGGCTCTATTATCTAATATTAGTGTGTATCAGAAGAGAAAAAAATTTTTCCTAACACCAACTTTAAGAGTATTTGGATAAGAAACACTAGATATTACGTAATACTTTCACTAGGACTTTTATAAAAGCAGAACCATTTTTGGTTCATTTTTATTTCCATCAGTCCTCAATAAAAGTCAAGAGGATAATACTAAGTTATGATTCTATGAAGGCATTTCTACAGGGAGTTAAAGCAAGGTATTCACAGTTTTCTAGAGTGCCCTACCTGCAGTGATAGAATCTGGACTCATTCCCAAGGAATACAGGATTCTCAGATTTCCCATGCCTACCTTCCTGCATGCCTCAGCTGGGTTTGTGACAGGAGTTGGGTATCAGATAATTAGGGGCTGACTAAATTCTCTGCAATATTCTCTGGAGCTGATTAAAATTAGATACATGGGGTTTAGCTACTGAACTTGTATTTGGCTAATGATATGTTTTGTTATAAAAAAAATGTTCTAAGAAACCATCATATTCATGCCCAAATGGAAAACTATGCCTGGCTTTACTGAATCAGGGGCTTAATGGATGCCTTTATCCCTGGTATTCAAGAAACTTCTGAGTATCCTTCTGAGCTTCCCAGCAGGGGTGTAACTGACAAATTAGGCAACACTTTGTTGGGTAGGACTCCCTACTTTTAAGTCACTTAGCATCTGTGGCCCCACCCAACAAATACAAATAGCCTATCTCCAGTCCTGTGACAACTAAGTAGTGTGCCTACATTTTTACTTTTATTTACTTACTTTTTGGCCTACATTTAAAAACTCAGTTCTACCTCCCTTTTGGTAATCACTAGGCCTAAAAGAATGTTGGTATCCTTTTGAAGATGGAAGAATCTGGCCTCAAATTCCATGGAAGGACATGGCATGGGAAAAGACAATCTTGGTTTGAAACATTTGAGGATAAATAGTATCAGTTATCACTTCCATCCTATCAAAACCTTAATATGGCCCCCACAGCACATTTTATTTAGAACAAGCCTGTGTCTGCACAGTGAGCCAGCCAAGATGAAGTAGCCTCCAAGTAAAACCCTCATCAGCTGAATGAATTGATCCACAAAATGTAGCTCATTCATTATTAATTGAATGGTCCATTCAAATGCTGAAGATCCTCTGCCAAAAAATATTTTGGCTTTAATGAAGTTGATGTTGAACTGTTTTTGTTTTCCTAGCTACAGCTGACCAAGAAATTATTCTTTCATTCAATGTTAGACCTATTATGTGCCAGATAGAGGACAAAATGGTGCATGAGCTTTGCTAGTAAGTCTAATAATGAAAGGTTTCAGGAGACAAGTAATAAAGTAACATGGGAGTTAAAAGAAATAGAGAAGTATGGAAGTCTCTCTAAGGGAATGTTTAATCTGAGAGCTGAAGAATGAGTGGGAGTTAACTCAATGTTTTGTTTGTGGGAATGGGGGTGGGGACAGGCAGAGAGAAGACAGTTTCAGGGAGGGCCATCAGTTTACATGAAAGCCAGGGCAGAAAGAAGAGGTTAGGAAAACAGTTAAGTGGTCAACAGAAGTTTAGCCAGGGCAGAATTTTGGGCTTAGAAAGAGATTTTGTCCCCAAGTGCAGCAGAACACTCATGAACACTTATAAAAAAACATAATCAGATTTATATTTAAATCAACTCACTCAGATCCAGAGTGAGAAAGCCAGCAAAGATTATGGAAGAGACATATAGACAACTGGTTGGGAAAGGCTGTACTATCCAGAATAAAGCTGACTATAGGCAAGACTAGGGTGGTACAGGAAGGAGTGTTTAATTTTAGATAATGAAAAGCTCCAACTATGTGCCAGCCATCCTATATATATGTTGAGGAGTCTAGTGGGGGAAATATATTAATCAAAGGAGCAAGAATGACAAAATATAAAAAACAGAACCTTTCCTAATGCTTCAAGAAAGGTTTCTCTTGAGGAAAGCACACCTGAACTAAGTTCTGCAAGATGACTAGAAGCCAACTGAAGGACACAGTGAGGAACAGATGGGAATAAATTTCAAGGGAGGGAAAATTGCATTTTTCAAGAAACGAATGTAGCCATTGTGGCAGAATGCAAAGAGCAAAAAGGAGTGCTAAAAAGTGAGGCTGGAGAGGTGGGCTGGGACTAGATCATGGAGATTAAGTAATTTGGTCTTTATCCTAAGAGCCAGGGGAAGCCATGAAAGTGCTTTAAGCAGGGGATGTGATAAAGAAAACATCAAATTTGTGTTTTGAAACCTGTGGTGGCTGCGGCATAAAGAATGGACTGTAGGGGGCACAGAAGTGGATGTGGTTAAGTGGGTTACATACACCATGACTACAGAAGACCAACCAGAAGACGTTGGGAGGTGGATGACTTAGAGGCTGTGCAGAGTACGGAGTTTCCGGCCTGCGCTTCTCACACAGTTCATGACACGTAAGACCACATCATCTGACCAAGGAAGGCATTTTCTTCTTCTTACTCACTAGGGTAAGAACCAGGTCATCTAAAAATTATGTTACACATTAAACTGTTAACAATGGTCTCCCTTGGAAAATGGGACTGGAGAGGAGGATGGGAGAAAGAGGAGGGCATTCGTTTTTTACCATCAACACTTCCGTGTGATTTTGTACAATGAAAATATGAATACAAATAGAAGTTTAAAAAAAATATAGAAATCCCATCAGATTTACAAATGTAAGCAGGAAAGAGCTAGGACTATCTTGCCTTAATGCTATTTAGGAATGGAAATTAAGAAAAAAAAAACCAGAAAACAAATTACTAATATCAGAAATAAAAGAGGAGGTATCACTATAGATCCCATGGAAATTAAAAGGGTAATAAAGGATAACTATGAACAAGTAAGTCTGTGCCCACAAATTTGGGCAGAAGAAATGGACCAATTCCTTGAAAGACACAATCTGCCAAAACTCACACAAGAAGAATGAGATTATCGGAATGGGCCAGTAACTATTAAAGAAATGGAATCAGTAATTGACCTTCTGAAACACAAAGCACCATACCGAGATAGGTTCAGTGTGAATTCTATCAAACATTTAAGGAAGAAATTATACCAATCCTCTACAATCTCCTTCAGAGGACAGAAGCAGAGGCAATACTTCCCAACTCATTCTATGAGGCCAGCATTACCAAATACCCAAACCAGACAAAGATGTTACAAGAAAACTACAGTCCAAATCTCTCCCTTGAACATAGATTGAACAAAATATTAGTAAATCAAACCCAAAAGAGTATAAAAAGAATTATACATCATGATCAAGTGAGATTTAGCCCAGATACTCAAGGCTGGTTCAGCATTCAAAAATCAATTAATGTAATCCACCACCATCAACAGACTAAAAAAGAAAAATCACGTGATCTTAACAGATGGAGAAAAAGCATTTGACCAACTCCAATACCCATTCGTGATAAAAACTCTCAGTGAACCAGGAGTAGAGAGGAACTTCCTCAACTTGATAAAGACTGTCTACAAAAACCTACAGCTAACATCACACTTAGTGGTGAGAAACTAGAAGCTTTCCCACTCTCAGGTACAGGGCAAAGATGTTGCCTGACAGCACTTCTTCTCAAAATCATACTGGAAGTCCTTATTAATACAAGAAGACAAGAATAGGAAATAAAAAGTATAGACGGGGAAGAAAAAAAAGATATTAAAAATAGCATAACAAGTATGAGGATAAAAGTAGAAATAAGTATCAGAATTAACAGTTAAAAGAATCTGATCTGGGCATAGGGAAGGAGATGGCAGACTGCCTTTTTTTTTTTTTTTAAGTTCCTTCTGATAGTACTTGATTTCTATTTGCATCGATTACTTGAATAATTTTTTGAAAAGCAAATGAAAAAGGAAAAACTGCAAGAACAGATGGAAATAATCATGGATATGTATATAAAAGCTTATTAAAAGGAACACATCTCAGTGTTTTTAATGGCAAAAATGTCCTAAAATTACCAAAATGTCCAATAAGAGAGAACTCATTAAAAAATTATGGTATATCTACAATAAATATAATGCAGCCTTTAAAATGTAGAATTTTCAATGATATGGGAAAAGTGTTTATGATGTATAAGTGGAGGGAAAAGACTATAAAACAGTAAAGAAATGTTAAGAAGTCAAGTGTACATACTCAAATAACCAAAACAATAGTAAGTTCCTGGTAGGGAATAAACAACTTCTGTTCTCCTTGCGCTTTTATCTGTCTTCCAAATCCACCAAGAACATGTCACTATTGTAGTAAGATAAGTTCTAAACACACACACTCAAAATTTTGTTATGATGATTTCTATGTTACGGAACCGTGGATGATCTTTGCTATTTTTTTCACTCCTTTGTTCATTCATTCGAACTGACCTTGGTGGTAAAGACAATGCTGTATGTGCAGTAAATCCTTATGGTTCTTTTTATTTACACACAGGACAACTACATTTCTCCATCTTCCTTACCACTGGCCTGGGGTCATATGGCTGGGCTCCGGTCAGTGGAAAAGGAAAGAAATGATGTATGCCTATCTGTGAGGTCCAGCCATAAAACCCTGCAGGATCTACCACTCTAGCTCCTCTCCTTCCACAGAAGATTTGAGGAATCAAAGCTGACACTGTTACAAGATAGAGAAATCTGGATCCCTGGAAGGCTGGAGCATTCCTGCCACGATGGAGTATGAGAGAAGCAGATAAACTCCTACTCTCTGAAGCCACGGGGATGTTGGAGGTTGTTACAAGCAATTCACCTATCCTAATTAATAGAGCATTACTATTATCTGTGGGAAAACAAACTAAAATGGTCCTTCCAAAATATAAACCTTCAACAGCAGCTCATGATCTACTGAAGTCCTCGAGATGGCATACAAGGTCCTCCATAACCTGGCTCCATGTGCCTCATATCCCAAATATCTCATTGTCCCTCCTGAACGCTCCCAAAGTTCCTGGACCTGTTCTTCCCCATCACAGTACTGATCACAACCATATTATAATTAGGTATCTATTCACCAGTTCCTTTCCCTAGATTGTGAGTCTCCCCTAAGGCAACAGCTGTCTTTCTTCTTCACAGATGTATCTTCAACGCTTAACGCTATGTGCTGGGCATGTAAAGGATGCTAGTAAGTATTTGCTGAATAAATAACGTTTTCTTAAATGTTCATAGCCCCCCCCCCCCCAAAAACATGAAATTTTAGAACCTGGAAGGTAGAGAAAAACAATTCTCATTTTATCAGGATATATTTTCTTCTAAAATAAATTCTCAACCTCTGAATATCTGACTCGCCTAAAGCTCTTACAATATTACTGAAATAAAACCAGGAGCCAGGAATTAAATGGCTTTTTAGACTAGAACTGGTTCCTAGACCAAGTTGTTTATGGGTTTGTGAAACTAAAAATTCTAACTTCCTAAATTCAGAATTGAAATTTTTTGGTCTTGAATTTACACTGAAATTACTTATATATATACATATATATATATTTTAAGATTTATTTATTTTATAGAGAGCACACAAGTAGGGAGAGGGGCATAAGGGGAGGGAGGGAGAGGGAGGGAGAGAAGCAGATTTCACATTGAGACTCTGTATTGAGCCCGACATGGGGCCCAATCCTATGACCCCAATATCACAACCTGAGCCAAAATCAAGGAGTCAGGGGGCTCAACCAACTGAGCCACCCAGGCACCCCAAAATTATCTTAGATATTTTAATGGTGGTGGATTCTAAATTATTTCAGATAGGAAGTAACCTTGGAAATCTAAGAATCACCACTGTAACTTGAAATGCCTCATTTTTGAGAGAGACATTCACAGAAAAACAATATATTATGCTCCTTGGAAACTTTAGAGTTAATAACAGCCCTTCCATTAACTACAAAAACATTAGTTTAAATGTATTACACAGCATCTGTCTAGGTTGAGTCTTAGATGTTAGTTCAATAGTACCCACGAAGAATATAACTTACTGTAAAAGTTTGTTTTTATTTTTAGAAAAATCTACAATTTTACCCACTGCATATAGTGAACTGAATTTTTAAGAAATACTTTTTTTACATGGCTTATCTTAAGATATAAAGAACCAAATAACTCTTTGGTTTTGTTATATGGGAAAAACAACACACAGTCCTTTAGTCAAACAACTTTGTGATATTTATATTCCATTGCACAGATATGGGTTATACAAATTAGTAACACAAGTTATTTCTTCAATTCCAAACATTTTCTAAAATATTATTACAGCAGATGTCTAGGATATTAAAACATCAAGGTGGAAATCATACTCTAAATAGTTAAATATGACTGAAAATACTGCACATTTTAATTAGAGGAAAATTAAAATGTGTACTCAAATGCTCTAACAAACTAAGTAGCAGGGCAGCTAACAACTACTAGTAAGTCACTGTGGTCCATTTTTACGTATGCATATATATGATTATTCTTTAGATAACCCCTCCTCTGGAAAATGCATAATTCAAACGTAAAAATCTGGATAAATGATTTAAAGAAATTTAAATTCGTCCTAACACATAAGATCTATGGTGAAGTGTATCATTATCTATGACTTCATACAACTACTAATTCAAGATAAAAGACACCACACTTGGAAAGAAGAAAAGATTTTTAAAAGGTAATGGTTTTAATTGAATTAATGAGATGAAAAGAGAGTGAAGCCCTGTTTGCTACTTACATGAAAGAAGATCTTAAAAAATAATCACTGCACAAAATACAAAGGGTGGGGTTATGCTGCAATATTAAATTTTTCTCCCGTAATGTTTTTCTTGACTGTTCAAGGACAAATTACAGTTTCCACAGCAAATTTGTTTTCAAAATGCCGAATTGTAACACAATTGCTGACTTCACGTTTCTGAATACCTGTTTGGGAGGGAAAATTTTTTAAATTTCTGGTTCTTTAATAATTCATACTTATCGTCATAGTTACTATTAATACATATAAAAATATTTTACTCTATATTCCATGAACTTCTATAGTTGGATTTTTTAACACTGGAGAAGATAATTTTTCTCTCTTGTCTAAACTCAGTATCTTAACAGATCTTAGTAACCAATAATAATGCCACATATAAATTTATGACCTTGAAGGTACTGGAAATATTTCTATCTTGACTGTGATGGTAATTTATTGAAACTCAGAACTGCACACTAAAGAGGGTGAATTGCATTGTATGTGTAAGTCTGGCTTTTTCTTTTAAAAAAAAGATCAACTATAAAGGAAATGAAAGGGAATGGGGAGATACTGTCATTCTTGTTTTTCAGGTAAAAAACAAAAAAGTTAAATGATTTGGCAAAGCTACATTACTTATGTCAATGCTCTCAATTCTTCAGCCAAATCCCCTGCTAATTACCCTGACTCCGACTGTCTTCAATGTGATCCAAAAGGCAAACTCTCTGTTTAGAACCCAGGCCCCTGAGCACACACCTGCAGAGCTTCTCTAGAGACCGTCTGTACAAGAACAACTCTTGCACAGTGTGACTGAACCAAAGTGGTGGGATGGAAGGCTGGACTGGGTGACTACATGCAAAGTAAGGTAACAGCATCTCAGGGCATTGACACTTCACAGTCACCTAATTCTCTCTATCTGAAAAGAGTGGATTTAGAAATTTAGAGGATTCTCTGGAAATCTAGAAATACTACATAGTGATACAGTATGGTTTTACTTTCTTACTCGTGGCAAGCATATTGAGAACAATACTGGCTTACATCTAAATCTAGTTCAATACAATGAAGTGAAACAATAAACTTTTCTGCCAGGATTTTAATGGTAAAAAGTATTACCTCTGATGGTTTCTCTGCGTTGCAGTTTGTAAGTTTCCTTGTCATGGCACAGTCGGTAAATAAAGAAACCCAGGTGATCGACGTTTTCAATGCGATCAGTGATAACCATGTGTTCGTGAATCAGATAGGACTGAGGCAAATAGGTTCCAGCCTACATTTGGAAGATATATTATATGAATACCTCAAAGCATACACTGAACAGATGAGGAAAGGCATGGAACAGAGGTTGGCAAACTACTGCCCAACATCTGTTTTCATTAATAAAATTGTATTGCAGTACAGTCATGCCCATCTGTTTACATACAATCCATGAGTTGAATGGTTTGCAACACAGATCTTATTTCTTGAAAGCCTACTATTTATTATCAGGCCTGTTAGGAAAACTTAGATACTAATTTAAGAGATTGTATATTTTATTTCAAAATATAAAATAAGGAAAAAACCCAAAACCACAGGTCTTAATTCCTCTTTATAAAACTCTTGGCGATATTTTTTCAGTAAGGTGGGCACTTAAAGGGCTAATATCTCAACTAGGAATTCTAAGATGCTTTAGCAGCAGCATTATTAGTAAGAAATATTTGAAAAGGGGTGCCTGGGTGGCTCAGTCGGTTAAGCATCTGCCTTCGGCTCAGGTCACGACCCCAGGGTCCTGGGATCTCTGTTCAGTGGGAAGCCTGCTTCTCCCTCTCCCCCTCCGCCTGCTGCTTCCCTTGCTTGTGCGCTCTCTGTGTCAAATAAATAAAATCTTTAAAATATTTGAACATCAGGACACCTGGATGGCTCAGTCGTTAAGCGTCTGCCTTCGGCTCAGGTCATGATCCCAGGGTCCTGGGATCGAGCCCCACATCGGGCTCTCTACTCCGCAGGGAGCCTGCTTCTCCCTCTGCCTCTGTCTCTCATGAATAAATAAAATCTTTAAAAAAAATAAAATATTTGAACATCTTATACCTTTATGTTAATAAGTAACTCCAGCAGGTTTCTTGGTGGCATAACAATGGAAGTGTTCAGTGGAATCACATAGCACTTATCCAGATTAAGATCTAAATAGGCTGTGAGTTTCTAGAAAGAGAAAGATACATTTTCATTAGATTAATATTTGTAACACAGGCAGCACTTGCAGTTTTAAGAATAATTTGTACAATTAAAATGGGTTGGCTTCAGAATATGTCTATCACTTGCATTTAACAAATGAAGTATTTGGTGGGATAGGAACAGAAGGTAGTAATGAGAGGAAAAATTACTGCTGCTAGTAAACAAAATTCTTATCAGGGGTTTGCTTCTATAAATGATTATCAATAAACTATTAAAATAAATTGCAAATAGTCTATCATCTGATTGAGATAGTCCGTTCTCTCACTTTTAAGCCCTAACACCCTCCAACATATCCATCCAAGTAAAAATTTAATTTCTCTCCTATGCATCTAGAATGGTACTAGTTACTACCATCCTTAGAAAAACTGAAATAACAGTCAATTAAATGATTTTCTGTGTTCTTGTGGTTCAGATGGGAGACTATGGTTAGAGAAAGACTGTCTCATAGGATGGCTTTGTGGATTAAAATGAGTTAAATCAAACCATGTAAACACTTAGATTTCTAAGAGCTCAGTGTTAGTTATTACCTACTATTTGCTTTGGATAGGCTTATTATCTTGAAGTACATAATTTTTTAAACTACTTTATAAACATTCATCAGATGTATTTATCAGGCATGAAATACTTGCAAAGCTAACTTCAGTGATATGCCCGAATGTTCCAACTGGCCAACTTACATACAGGTGCAAAATCCACAGATAATATGTAAACTTCTAATTTCAGAATCCTGGCTTAAGAAAACAAAACATTCTTAGGACAAAAATTATTGGGGCGATTTAAATATCAACTAGATATTAAATAATACTATATTACCATGTTCATTTTCTTAGATGTAATAGTGATATAGGAGTTACTAGAAGAGACAACAGTTCAAATATGCAGGGGTCAAGTGTCAAATAGGAGAAAAAGAAATTAAGAAAATATGGTAAAATTTTGGAAGTAGGTGGAGGATTTGTGACAGTCACTATTTTCTCACTTCATCTTTCCTGCCTTGCATAACAATACTGAATCCTAGAGGGAAATGTAGAATGAGAACTTAAAAACTGATTAACGAAATGATGCAAAATGAAAAAGCCACACAGAAATAGGACCATGAATCACCTCTTATCTAAGAACACAGGGCGTGTAAGAAATAGTACCGATTTACTAGCAAAGAAACAGAAGCCAGAAGGTGAGCCCAATCAAATGCTGGATAGTTTATAAGGCAGAAGAAATCAGCAAATACTGAAATTAAAAATGTAAAAAGCTTCAATTAAAGAAGTTGCATTTTTTTTTTCTTTTTACAGTTCCAGGCACCTGGCTCACCTTGTTAAAGTCATGAACAATGTTGGCAGGATCACTATCTGCAAATTCTGGGACAGGTACACTGATGAATTCAACCTCTTCTTCCTCAAAGATCTTAATATTTTCCTCAATTGTCTGGTAGCGAGCAGCCGGGGCATCTGCAGAAGGCTCGTTTAAGATGACATCATCTTTGATATACTTTATTCCACAGTAGTACACGTCATCAGGCTATAGAGAGTTTAAACACTATTTCAGCAATTCAGTGGGAGACAGGTTCTTAAATGTAAGCATTACTTAAGCTGCCACTGCTATCTAAATAGCATTTTGCTTGCAAACTCTTACTTTTAGATGACAAGTCAGACAGTTTAATTACAGAGTTAACATATTCCTTAAGATGGGGTTTTGAAGTATTTTGAAAAAATGGTTTCAGAAGGAGAAAAGCAGCTCATTTTTTCCTTTACTTTTTACAGTCGACAAAAATAGCATTTAAAGCAATTATTCATCTGGTGACAAGTAAATCTGAAGAAATACCTGTAGGCATTATTTTTATAAAAGAATATATTCAGAAATGAATAATGTTTTTTAGATGCTTTTAAGACTTTTTGATGTGGTTCACTGATTAAATGATTTTTCTCTTGTTAGCCAAAAAAGGGATAGTTTTTCTGTAATTTTTACAGGAATACTATTACAATCAAGTGGAAAACAGCAGATTACAGCAACCATAATAAAGATTGTTTTTTAAAAGCATACATAAGGGCTACGAGTATATAACAAAACATTAAGGCAAAGATATTATTTCTGGATGGTGGAATTACAAATTGTTTTTTTATATATCAAATACATTTCTTGTAAAAAAAACTGCATTAAAAAAGATGACTAGTGGGGCGCCTGGTTGGCTTAGTCAGTTGGACGTCTGCCTTAGGCTCAGGTCATGATCTCAGGGTCCTGGGATTGAGTCCCGTGCCAGGCTCCCTGCTCTGCAGGGAGTCAGCTTCTCCCTCTGCCCCTTCCCCTGCTCATACTCTCTCTCTCTCTCAAATAAATAAAATATTTAAAAAAAAAAAAAAATGATGACTAGTATTTCAGTAATGTCTATCAACATGCAAATGAGCATGAAATGTATATTTCCTGACAATATTTCATTATTTTAATAAAATCTATTTGTCAACAGTTTCTCCAAATTTTAAAATGTTAAAAAAATAATAAACCTACTAAATTATTGTCAAGGGAAGTATTATCACAAAACAGAGATCATAAATCATGATTTTCATCAAAAGAAAAATCCATCTTAGCCCACTGGGATTATGGATTACTATTAAACACTCTTAAGTTATAAAATGACGTTCATCCCAAATTACTTCAACATCACCGCTGAAGTTACACAATCCTTAAAGAGAAACCAAAGGCTTGGGAAAGAGGCAGAGAGACATGGTGCCAGTGAACTCGGTGTCCAGGAGTAAAGGCAAATTGTAGATGAGTCCAAACTGGCTATCAAGTTAAGAGGCCATCAATATGACAACATTTGATGTTGTCTGATGTTATTTATTCAATTGGCCAATTAATAATACTGTTAGCTACTTGTTAGAGTAGGAAAATGAAGGTTAGTCAATTTTGAAAAATCATCCAATAATCCATCCTCTTTAGTCAGCAACATTTCAAAACAACATTATTCTGCTTTTAGTCCTGTCCAATAGGCTCAGCAAACTTATGTTCAGATTTTTAAACACAACTTTAAAATAGGACCACCACCCTGGCCAAAGGCCACGGACAAAAAATGCAGGCTTAGAACAAGTTTGGGCCAATTTTCTAATATGCATGAAGGAAAGGGCCAAAAAGTCCTTAGCATTTTCTACTTACTTGAAGTGCAAAATATTTGTACAGGTATGCTCCTCCTAGAATGACACCTGCAAGCATAAATGCTAGTCCAAAGCACATGCACCAACACCAGGCTCTTCTTTGGCCAACTGGTACCACTTCATCTGGGTCCTAAAATATGAAAAAAGACCCAACAACGGTCAATATTGTATCTCCCGTCAGAACCACAGAAAGGTCAGGATTCAAAGAAGCCTAAAAAGGATTATCATTTTATAAACAAAGATAATAAAGACCAATGGACTCAGGTCTCTAATCAAAATTAACCCAGGAATTATTAAATGGTGGTGGTGCCGGGATTCACCACAATGTCTCTTGAGCTGAGCCATCAATCTCTTAGGAGAGTTTTGCCTTCTTCTCTCAACACCTTTGCTACTCATAGCCCCAGAACAATAACATACTACATAATTTCTATTTTCTGTGCACAACTTTGGTGATTAAGATATCTCCTAACATTTAAAAATTCAGAAAAGGCCACAACACAACTTTGCCAGGCAGTATTATGGTGCTGAGCCTTATATACAACCTCAGTGTGTATTACATCATATTATAAAATTATGTTATTAGCCTGCTACAGGTAGTTCATTATTTCATAGCAGGTATCAAACCACTCCTAACAATACACAAGAAAAAGTAACAGGAAAATAAGGGACAGAACAAATAATATGAAACAAATTCTTTAAACAATTGGAGTCTTGAAATAATCCTATAATTTTACTGCCCAACCCTAAAAAACACATCCCAGTTTGACAAAGGTCTTCATTTTTAAGATAGAAGCAATAGAAAAACGAGGAAAGATTAAACAGGAAAAAAACCTTGTAAAGTCAAGAGACATACAATTAGTTAGAATTTTGATTTTGATCCACTCCAGGAAATAATTTAGCCTTAGAATGTCAAATGGGGTCACAATATTCAGTCCTTTAAATACTCCCATTGCCCTTCTAACTCACACTACTCTGTCACTTCAGATTTACATCTCATTTCTGATTTGTACCCAGTATCACATCAAAGAGCTGACAAATGAGATTAGCTGCTCCTGTTATCTAACTCGTGGCTCAAGATATATTGTACAGACAGCAAAAGAAAGGCTCCAATTGACTTGAAAACAACGTAATAAAAGATGTTCTAGTTAGTAGTATGTATGTACAGCCTCTCGAGTATAGGACTCTTATCTTTGCTTGGAAAACTCAATATAGGATGTATTAAGGGAGAATCGCTTCTCGGCTTTTTGACTAAGATCAAGTAGATTTGATCCACACCTCTACAGATAAATAGGATATAAATAAAAAGGAAGAAAACTTCTATCAACAATGCTGGATGTGGTCAAAGCAAGAATACAGTTAAGAAAGAATGAAAGCTAAGGTTACGTTTTCAATGCTAAGATGAGGAATTTCAACTTGATACTACTGAGAAAAAGCCCAATCCCAGATGTCCCAAACAGCCAAGAACACTTTAGAGCTAGACAGTGTGCGACTAGGTTAACTGAGGTTTTAAACATAGAATTTAATACTGTAGAACAAATGCCTTTTAACTTAATGATCAGATCAGACACTGTGAGGGCATTTACACTTTGCTGTAGTAGGTGATCTTGCCAATGTACTGTACACGTACTTAAGACAAGGGTACTACAAAGCAGTATGTAAAAAGAATAAGCCTAGAGTAATTTATCAAGCCATCTAAGATATTCCATCTTTAAACAAAGTTACAAGAATTCCATGGAGTCATAAAGTCGTAGTAGTATGAAACTTGAATTATTAAAGTCTAGTATTTTGCTTGAGCCCTTGTCTGATATAAATACCTAAGGAGATAAGAAACAGTTCCTAGCATAATTAATTTTAGGGTGGAGGCAGGGTGGGGGGGATGGAGATGACAGATGGAAACAGTCATTTCCAAACATTTGGTATCAGCTGCTAAGACAGTCAAATGTGCGTACAACACCCACCCTGTTTGGCAGACTCCCTTCTCTAGTAGCACATAAATGAATATCCAAAGACCATGGGCAGACACTTATAAAAAAAAAAATATGCAGCCCCAACTGTCAAACTGATGCAAGTTTCCAGGCCTTTTAATATGTCATTTTTAACTGGTCAGCAAATTTCAAGAACAAATTATAAAATGTCTACTATGTGCCAAGAGCTGTGCTAGGCACTGGTATATAGCCCCTGCCAAGAAAGAGATCATTCAGATCAGCCTGGAAAATAAATACACAAAGAAACATGAACATGATATGGACTCTTAACAGAAGAATGTAGAGCACAGAACAAGGGATAGTGTTTGGAGTAGGTCTCCCAGAGGAGAAAACACTAGAGTGGAATGTTGAAGGACAAATGCTCATTACCCACACAGAAGAGAGAGTTAAAGGGCATTATACTGAAGGCAAAGAATGAATAAAATCATGGAACCAGAATGCATGACATCTCCAAGGGCCACATGTGCTATGGCTGGCGTGCCCAATATGTGGGGAGGCTACAAGAAATAAAAATGGAGTGTTAACTGGGGCAGATCACAAAGGGCCTTTATATACCATGCTACGGAGTTCAAATTCTCATGTTCATTCAAAAATCACACTTCTGGACAATGACAATTTAAAAAATTAAATTTCTCTAAGAATTTAATTTATAAAATGCTTCACTTATCTACAGGTCATTTGTTTGGCACTTCAACAATATGAACCATGGCTTAAGAATCAGAAACTAAGTCTTCAAATGACCACATTATAGACCCAAGTCCATGCACCACAGTCATGTACTTCCTACTTCTAAAAGAGCTATCAGAGCTCCAAAATCTATCTAATCTCTTTTTTTCTCAATTTCTAGTGATCATTTCCTACCTTGCATTAGAATAATTCACATACACATTTTCTCTCTCCCTATTAGGGTATAAGGTTCTTGGGACTATCCATTCCTATTTATTTTGCATTACTGGTAGCTCCAAGCCAAGCTTAGCACTTGGATGGCACTCAACAAATATTTGATGAGTGAATGAAATTTAGATTTGTTTTTAAAGCTTGGTTACTTATTTTTTTTTAATGACCCATAAAAGTTACATCAACAGCCAGCACGATAACGAGGGGTGGGGGCAACGTAAGAATTCACAACACACAACAGAGAGCGGCGATTCAGCAAGGAACAGCAGCCCTAAGTAGCCCAGTTCAACATTTGTTAGGGACCTGTTACTGGCAATATACGGTGCATGATCCAGTGGGAAATCCAAATGTGATTAAGGCATGGCTCATGTCTTAAGTAATTTACAGTCAAAATTAACACTATTCATGACAGACAATGACATACGGTATTACAATCTGACTCATGGAGAAAGCATTAAATATATTGAAGACAAAAAAGTTCTTAATCTAAGTGATTTATTAAAAGTGTATTTTAAATGATTAACACTGGAAAGAGTAAGCTTAAAGAAAAGGCCACATATATAAGATTTAAGAAGAAAAGCCCCATGACCATCTCAAAATATGTCAAATATGCATTTGACAAACTCCCAACTCCCATTCATAATAAAATCTCTTTGCAGGGCGCCTGGGTGGCTCAGTTGGTTAAGCGACTGCCTTTGGCTCAGGTCATGATCCTGGAGTCCCAGGATCGAGTCCCACATCGGGCTCCCTGCTCAGCGGGGAGTCTGCTTCTCCCTCTCCCGCTCCCCCACTCTTATGCTCTCTCTCTCTCTCATTCTCTCTCTCATGTAAATAAATAAAATCTTAAAAAAAAAATCTCTTTGCAAACTGGAAAGAAGGGGAACTCTAATATGAATAAGGGTAATAATGACCAAAAACCTACAGCAAACCTCACACTTAATGGGGGAACTTCAGACTTATAACATTAACCTTTCAAGTCAGGAATTATGAGGGTTGCCCACTAAAACGGACTCTATTTCCATCCAACATTATACTAAAGGTCCTACCTAGTACACAAGTGACAAGCACAAGAACAGATATAAAGATTACAAAGGAGAATGCAAAACTATCATTATGTGTAAATGGTATCACTGTCTAGAAAATCTGAGAAAGTAAAGTTCAGCAAGATTGCTGAAGATCAGTAATTAAAAATCAACTGAGGGGCGCCTGGGTGGCTCAGTCGTTAAGCGTCTGCCTTCGGCTCACGTCATGATACCAGGGTCCTGGGATCGAGCCCCGCATCGGGCTCCCTGCTCCGCGGGAAGCCTGCTTCTCCCTCTCCCACTCCTCCTGCTTGTGTTCCCTCTCTCACTGCTTCTCTCTCTATCAAATAAATAAATAAAATCTTTAAAAAAAATTAAAAAAATAAAAAATAAAAAATAAATCAACTGAGTCAAAGATTTATATATTAGTCATACCATCATTATTCATAATAGCCCCAAACTAGGGACAACACAAATATCCACTAAATGATGAATGGATAAATTGTGGTATATTCATACTGTATCAAAACTATGCTAAGTGAAACAAACCCGACATAAAAGATTACTTATTACATGACTCCATTTTTATGAAATTCCAGAAAAGGCAAATATAGTGACAAAAAAGCTCAGTGGCTGCCATGGCCAAGAACTGGTGAGGGGGAGATTGAAGATATATAAGGAAGTTTTTTAAGATAATGGAAATGTTTCGTATCTTGATGGTGGGGGATATACAACTTTATACAATTACCATAAATTCAATCAAGTCATACACATAGAATGGGTGAATTTTATTGTGTGTAAATTATATTTCGATATAGGAAGTGAGGGGAGGAAAAAAAAAAAAAATCAACCGAGTTCCTATTATAGCAGGCAACAAGAAAAGTCTAACAATACCAAGTTCTAGGGTAAGTGTGGAGCAACGGGAATTGAGAACTTTCATACAGTTGGCAGGAGTTGGTACAACTGCTTGGAGAACAATTTAGCAGTATCTAATTCCACACACACACAAACACCCCCTATGACCCAGCAATTCCATTTCTAGGAATGTAGCCCTAGATAAAGTTTTATACATGTACATAAAGAAAAAGGTCCAATAATGATTACTGCAGAATGGTCAATAAGAGAAAAATTAGAAATAACTTACATGTCCATCAAGTGGAGAATAAAGTATTATAGGTTCATATAATAATAATTAAAATGAAATCAACTAGCATAGTTGATTTTAAGATGTCAGAAACGTAATGCCAAATTACAAAATGAAAAGGCAAGTTAGGTATTACCAGTATGATATTTAAGACGTTAAAAAACGTATCAAATGGTGTATGCTTGATTATTTCGTAACTAAAGGACAACAACAAAAATCAACAACAAAAAAGGAAAATCACTCTTGAACAGGGCTTCGTTGCCAGCGTGTATGAGTTTTCCTGGCCTAATTTAAAACAAGTCATGGACACATTTCCTCCCCTTGCACCGCAATAAAACTGGTGCACCTTAAATTATGCTGATAAGGTAAAAGAGCTCCCACAGGTGCTGTACAATTATCATCTCATTAATCTTCCTAAAACTTCAAGTTTTTACCCCAGTTTATAAATGAAGACACTGACGCACACACTGGCCTACAATCACCCCTTTACAGTAGTAGTATGGAAAGACACAGGTTTTGGAAGCATTCTTGCTCTCACTGCACGAATTGCTGGTTCAAATCAATCTTATCATCATATGATAAAGTAAAATTACTTAACCGATTATATTTTAAGCAAAATGAAGGATAAATTCTGTTCTGGTACTTCAATTAGTTAAGAATTAGGTCGCCTCCGTCAGTTCCCTAAGAGGCTTCAGTAAATGTGCTTCCATTATCAACTTAACTTAGACAAAACACAAGGGTTTTCAGATAATTTTGATTCTGTTCCTATACTAACAAATCACTTCACATCCTCAGGCACTTCTATTTGAGCCTTTTTTATGGGATATATGAAAACACATTTCTTCCAAAGCTCTTAGATATACTATTATGCAATTATTATAGCGAATGCAATCACAAAGCTTTAGAACCAGAATATTAAAGAGGAAAACATCTCTTAGGGTTAAAAATTATATTAGCAAAGAAAGAGAGAGAGAGAGGAAAGGAGAAAGAAGGGAGGGGAGGAGGGGAAGACAGTATAAAAATGCTTTAAGTATAAAAACGAGACAAATACAGAAACGAATCAATACAATTTATTCAATTCAAAGTAGCATGAACTACTGAACCTTCAGAAACAGATTTAGTAATTTAGGAACATGTTCATTTTTTTTAAATCAAGGTTTATTCTTTTAAATTTTTTTTTTTAAGATTTCTTTGACAGAGAGAGACACAGCGAGAGAGGGAACACAAGCAGGGGGAGTGGGAGAGAGAGAAGCAGGCTTCCCGCAGAGCAGGGAGCCCGATGCAGGGTTCGATCCCAGGACCCTGGGATCATGACCTGAGCTGAAGGCAGTCGCTTAACGACTGAGCCACCCAGGCGCCCTGAAATATGTACATTTTTAAAACACATTTGGTAATATGGATAAACATGGAGATGCACAGGCCAGCTGCCCATGGATGTGTCTGGCCTATATACTATTTTCCAAATTATAGACTTAGCTGGCAACATTAAAAAAAATCTAATGATTCAAATTTTTTTTCTTAAAGATTTTCATTTATTTAGTTGTCAGAGAGAGAGCACAAGCAGGGGGAACAGCAGCAGACACAGAAGCAGGTTTCCCACTGAGCAGGGAGCCCGATGCGGACTCGATCCCAGGACCCTGGGATCATGACCTGAGCCGAAGGCAGACCCTTAACCGACTGAGCCACCCAAGTGCCCTGCCCAAATGATTCAAATTTTTACAAATGGGAATCAATGTTCTAGTTTTCTCAACTCCTCATAAATTTTTCTCCCCAGTTGAAGACCAGATGTACCAAATTCTTTTCTGTGTTGCTTACTTTTGAACTTTCATCTTCATTTCCTGCTATGACTGGGTATACTTCCTTCTGAGAACCTAACTTTATAAAACAACCAGTCTAACCATTCCCCGTATAAAGGATTTTGACAACTGAGTTTCAGACTGGATTAATATTCTGAATAAAAAACCTTAATGCTTTAAATGACACAACAGGCATTCTCTTACGAACATCAAATCCAAATATGGATGGCATCAGCTAGCCAAAAGTGGTGACAGAGAAGAGGTGGAAATGGATGAGCCCAGAGAAAACCATGGGTCAAGAGCTACAGGAATCCAACACCTTTTCCAGACAACTCCCAATTCCCAGAAAAGATAAAAAGAGCAAGAATGACAGAAGGCTACTTGGTTATAATACCATCTATATTCTGGAAAAGGCAAACTACACAAAGACAAAACAGGGATGGAGTGAGAGCCAGAACTACAAAGTGGTATCAAAAAAGAACATCTGGGGTGAGGAAAATATTCTGCATCTTGTCTGTGATGATTACACAACTACATTTGTCAAAATTAACACAATAATACACCTAAAAGGGCTGAATTTTCAGTATGTAAATCATACTTCAGTAAAATCAAATTCCTCTCTTTTCCCAATTTACGAGCAACAGGACAGTTTTTCCCTCAGACCCAAGTAAATGATACTAAAGAAGCTGGAGAAGATAGGAGAAGACAAACTGAAAAGACTGACAGCAAATGAAAAATGTCAGAATTTTGGAGGATGGGAAAAAGGTGGACAAGTTTAACTTCTCTGTCTCAATTATGTCATCCTAAACATGGATTAATAATAGCACCTACTCACAGGGTTGTTGTAGGAACATGTAAAACATGAGAAACATTGCTTGGTACACAGTAAACAGTAAGTGCTCAATAGATGATAGTTATCATTATCCCACCATCATGTGATTTAGCTGAGAAAGTAAGCTGAAACAAGTATCCACTGGGGTTGAAGCCAATAAAAAGCAATCTACAACAGAATCCTAGAAAGGCCAACTGAAAAAGATTTATAGTACTGGAGAGGGAAATTGAATCACTTCGTGTATCAGTAAGAATTTTAAAATAACAAACCTTGGTTATCATTTAAGATCTATTTAAAATTTTTCCAAAATGCTTTCCTAGCTATATTCTTAGAACCACAAAAGTTATGTAGGCAACGGCCCCAAGAGATTACTATTATGCAGAATACCAGTGCTATCCATTTACTGTTGGTACATGTTCTATCCACCTGACTTATACATTAGCTTTCTTTCCCAACTATGGAGGCATCAAAAAGACATGATCCAGCCATCTGTTCATTATTAATATCATTGATTATCAAATATATATTCTGCTATATGTAAAAACACAAGATCTATGGCTAAAAAGCTAAAATCTATAAAGACATCAAACATTTGTTGACATTTGTCTTGTTCATTTAAATCAGTATCTGAGTTATGCTTTTTCATTTTACTTTTCAAATAAGATCGCTACTATATCTCAACTATGGTGAGAAAGTCCACATGACAAATGTTGTGTCCAGCACACAAAAAGGAAGCAGTTTTCCAAGTGCTTGGCATTATATGGATAATAAAGTTACTGCATTATTTTGTACTTGGACTAAAGAGAGGGTTAAAAACTGAGAAACTGGGGTGCCTGGCTGGCTCAGTTGGTGGGGCGTGCGACTCTTCATCCTGGGGTTATAGGTTCAAGCCCCACGTTGGGTGTAGAGATTACTTAAAATAATATTAAATAAAAAGTGAGGGGCGCCTGGGTGGCTCAGATGGTTAAGCGTCTGCCTTAGGCTCAGGTCGTGATCCCAGGGTCCTGGGATCGAGTCCCGCATCGGGCTCCCTGCTCCTTGGGAGCCTGCTTCTCCCTCTGCCTCTCTCTCTCTGTG
This sequence comes from Mirounga leonina, assembly GCF_011800145.1. Taxonomy (NCBI): domain Eukaryota; kingdom Metazoa; phylum Chordata; class Mammalia; order Carnivora; family Phocidae; genus Mirounga; species Mirounga leonina. The sequence goes on along the minus strand of NW_023270316.1, from coordinate 57,797,209 downwards.
TCTCTCATGAATAAATAAATAAAATATTTAAAAATAAATAAGTAAATAAAAATAAAAAGTGAGAAATCAATAGTAAATACAATGTCTACAAAACAGATTTTTCATTAGTGTGCTTTTTTGTGAACAAATTCTATAACACACAAGCTGCAATAAACAAAAAGAAATGAAATTTTTAAGCCATTGCATAATAATTTAACTATTCTGAAAAATTATGAAATCTGAACCAAATTATTGGCATTAAATAAAATTGGTACAGGCCTAGGTTAAAAAAAAAAATAGGTCAGAACTAAAAAAAAAAAAGAAATCTGGCTATAAATGCTTTTTGTGCTGGATCACAATTTAATCACTTTATATCATCAGGGACAAGGAGAGTATCTAACACAAAGCAGAATGTTAATATAGGAATACCTTAAACATTCTCTATTCTTTTTTTAATATATATATATATTTTTTAAAGATTTTATTTATTTATTTGAGACAGAGAGAATGAGAGAGAGAACACATGAGAGGGGGGAGGGTCAGAGGGAGAAGCAGGCTCCCCGCCGAGCAGGGAGCCCGATGCGGGACTTGATCCAGGGACTCCAGGATCATGACCTGAGCCGAAGGCAGTCGCTTAACCAACTGAGCCACCCAGGCGCCCTCTTTTTTTAATATATTTTAAAGATAGCCATTATTCTTCAAGGTATTTATTCAATCTACACTGAAGAGAACTTTCTATTTTAGGAAGTGAAATTTCAGGAGATTTTCTTCCTGCCCTTTTTTTTTTTAAATAGGCTCCACGCCCAATGTGGGGCTTGAACTCAGGAACCTGAGATCAAGAGTCCCGTGCTCTACCAACTAAGCCAGCCAGGTGCCCCAGATTTTCAAACTTATATTGGTGAGAGCTAAAGGTATTGGGTAGTCAAGAGCATTATATACAACTGCTATTTATTGTTAATCATAGCCTTTACAAGAGAGCAATAAAGTGGTCAAGATAGATTTCTTCTGCCACTGACTGAATTATGAGTTCCTATTGTTACTAATAAGAATATCAACTGTTTTCTTAAAACTTGAAGTGTGATAGGAATGTTCTACTCTATATAATTCATTTTAAAATTAAGTGTCAAGATGAGAGGAGAAAAAAAGCAAACTTGTTCTGGAATCATTTTTGTGTAAATCCTGGATTTTAACATCATTCAACAAGATAATTACATTCATATTCAAATATGAGTAATTCCATTTAAAATGCAGAACTCTTGATAAAAAATTCCAAGTATATTCTTCTAAAAGTGTAAAATAATTTAAATGTGAAAAGTGGTATTTTCTGTCCAAGTTTAGAATTTTTAAAGTTAGACAAAATGACTACTAGAAAAAATTCCAGTTTTTTTTTTTTTAAAGATTTTATTTATTTATCTGAGAGAGAGAGAGAGAGAGAGCACATGAGAGGGGGGAGGGTCAGAGGGAGAAGCAGACTCCCCGCTGAGCAGGGAGTCCGACGTGGGACTCAATCCCAGGACTCCAGGATCATGACCTGAGCTGAAGGCAGTCGCTTAACCGACTGAGCCACCCAGGCACCCAAAATTCCAGTTCTTGAGATCAGAGATATCTGTCTATCCTGAACATGTAAAAAGTGCTTTGAACCTATGCCTAGCACCAACAACATGCACAATCCATAGTCAGTAGTCATTGGATCTTGCTCCCTTTTTTCACCACTCCCCAGGCTCTTGGATCCAGGGGTGTTGTGTTCTTGTGACATTTAAGTCGGTTGCAATTAATTTGGTCTACACAATTGGTTGGTCTCTCTCAGTTCTAATGGGTGCTACTTGAAGGCTGGGATGCTTAGTAATTTTTAAATTCCTAATAAAGCGTTTGCCCATGAAATGGGTGCCTCTGAATATGTGATCAGTATAGTTTTCAGAAAGAAAAGAAAGGACCATGAAAGGACATTTAGTGCAACGCATCATTTTATAGATTAAATATAATGAGACCCAGAGAAGTTAAGTAAAATTATTTGTGTAGTAACTAAGAACTAGTAAGGCCTGAATATCCTCTCACTCCATGTACATCTTAGGGAAGGAAAAGCATGGGCTATTATGTCCACCACCTGACTAAATAATAGCTTACGCAAATTAACTCTGATAGTAAGTGAAGTGAGACCATGTCACAATAGGGTAATACTCATATCCAATCAGAAATGATGTAACCTGAGTTCTGCTATGAGTTGACCTGAATTGAGCCACACTCGTGCTAAGCACTATGTGTTAACTATTACAACAGTAGTGTTATTATGTTTAAAAAATTAGGGGCGCCTGGGTGGCTCAGTCAGTTAAGAGGCTGCCTTCGGCTCGGGTCATGATTCCAGGGTCCTGGGATCGAGCCCCATGTCGGGCTCCCTGCTCAGCGGGGAGTCTGCTTCTCCCTCTGCCTCTGCCTCTCCCCCTGCTTGTGCGCTCTCTCTGTCAAATAAAGAAATAAAATCTTAAAAAAATAAAATTATATGCACACGAAGCAAAAACAACAAAGGAAAATAACTCAGGCTTATAAGCATATAGGCATTTGAAAATAAATAGAAAAGTCAAGATATTAATTACAAAAATGAAACCTAAGTAGAATAACAAAGCCACAAAGCAAAATTACAAAGTTGGTAGTGAGTTGTCTCTAAAATAACTCATGAAGGAGACAGTTTTGGTACTTTAAAGAGGGACACCAGAAGATGCTTCATGTATCTTTTCAGGCCATCCTGTATGACCTTGAAGCTAGTGCTAATATGGGGTGCCTGGCGGGCTCAGATGGAAAAGGCATGCGACTCTTGATCTTAGGGTCATGAGTTCGAGCCCCACACTGGGTGTAGAGATTACTTAAATAAACAAACAAACAAAAAAACCTAGTGCAATAATAATAATGCAGGCAATAATGGTTTCCATTAATAGCTATTATCCAAGTCCATTTTTAATGTGAAAGGAAATATTCCAATAAATCTTTATAAAGCTATGAAGACAGAATATTTAGAAGTCCTATGATTGATTTTCAGTTAAGTGGTCATGTTTACTTCTTCCTGAAAGCTTGAGAGAGTAATAATAAAGGGATAAACAGATAAATACATTTTAAGCCCGAGAATGGAAATGAATGACCTCAAACAAACTATATCAATAGAATTTTGAGAGCCAGAAGCATAAAGAAAAAAATCTTAAGCTGCTACAGGGGGAAAAAAATGGTCATGTACAAAGAACCAGGAATCAGAATGGCATCAGACCAGAAGATAATGAAGTAATGCCATCGAAATGCTGAAAGAAAATTACAGCTAACCTAGAATTTTATACCCAAATCAATTACCAATTAAACGTGAGGATAGAGTAAAGATTCTCAGACATGCAAGGTTTTTTAAAAAAATTGATCTGATACTTTTTCTCAGATTCATAAAACTGCAGATCCAACACAGGATAAAGACAAAGCCAATTCAATTCCAGGATGATAATTATTATCGGGCATTTGGATAGCAATATGCCTAGATTACAACCAGTCTGGATGGTTAAGACTGAAGAAAGACAAATGGAATACTGCCAAGAAAAATACAAAACTTGGTAAGTTATCTAATAAGTTTGTAAATACGCAAAGGCAATTATACTGCTGTCAGAGTCTGAGGATGAATTAGCAATAAACAGAAAACTAAGCAACCTTCCTTGGCCCAAGAAACAATTATTAAATCCAGGGAAAATAAAGAGTTTTTGTATGAGAAACAACTTAAGTTTATTAAGTTATACTACATTACTCAGGTGTAAATAATGTTTATATCAATTACAATAAAAGTATGGAATATCAATTTAACCAGAAATTACTATATACCTTAAGACAGAATATGTTTGTAATATGTTAACATATAGAAAAGGCTAAATATTCACTTTCCGTATTAGGAAGCCAGTAGGTGAGATCTAAAATTGCAAAAAATACAAACAAAACAAAAACCAACAGCAGCAGCATAAGCAAGTATGTAGAAGGTAAGTTTTCCAAATGTGGTCCAGGGACACCCTTTTAGGACTTATACAAGGTTAAAAGTATTCTCATAATAAAACTAAGACACTGTTTTTTCATTCTCATTCTCTGACTAGTATAAAGTTTTCCCAGAAGCTGAATGTGTGATAACACAACAGGCCGACCACAGAAGCTGATGTGAGAATCAGCTATTATTAATAGTCTTCTACTAAGCTATTCAGTAGAGTGTTACAAAAATAAGTGTTACCCTTACTCTTCTTAAAAATTTCTGGTTATTTGGAAAATTTTAGTACTCATAAAAATGCCATTTACGGTAATGTTATAGGTTTATTATTGCTATTTTAAATTAATAGTCAATTTCTAATATAGTAAATATCAATAACCTACATAAATCAAAAGCTCTTTGGGATCCTCAACAATTTTTAAGAGTACTGAGTGGGGGTCCTGAGACCAGAAAGTTTGAGAACCACTGATTTATAGAAATGCGGAGCTAGAAATCATCATATATGGCTAGGCAGATTGTTCTGAGTACAAGGATGCCAGGCCAAGGAGATCAACAGAGCCAGAATCCAGTCTGTACTGTGCTCACCAAAACCGCAGAGGGCACCCTTTTTTGTTCTGCAGAAAGCCTAGAAGCTAGAGTGAACCTAACTGCCTCAAATTAATCTTCAAAGATAGAAATTAGATTAGTGGTTGCCTCTAAGGGGAGAAGAGGACAGACACTAAAAGGACATGAGAACTTTCTGAGTTGATAGCAATGTTCTATCTTGACTGGGTTGTGATTCAGGTGCATATATTTAAAATTATGTAACTGTACACTCAAAATCTGCATTGTACTGTATATAATTATGGTACAATTTTTAAAAAGTGGGTTCCTCTATGATAGGGCAGGAATATTTGCATTTTAACACTAAGTATTATTTGGTAAAACCTAAAATTAAATTTACAAAATTCTCTCAACATCCTTTATGTAATGGGAGAAATACCCACTTTTACATGAAAAAGGATACAACTACTGCATGCTAAGGGTTTTACGTTACAGGAAGGAATCCTCACCAGAATACCTTGTAGAGGGTGATTTAACAACAGTATTGTTATGTAACATAGGGATAAACAATAATAGTAACAGAAGTAATATTCCAAAACTAGAGTGATGAGAGGGAAAGATGGGACTTTATTATAATAGATGGGGATAGTGGAAACGCATTAACATTTAACTAGTTTCTATGCATCAGGCACTGGGAATTTCATCCCAACAATACTCTAGGGCTGGTGCCACCAGACTATTTTGCAAATGAGGGAACTGAGCCATGGGGAAGTTTCCTGACTTGTCCAAGTTACCAGACACAGGTTACAACATTAACTTTTGCCAGCAGGATCTCACCCTATCTGGAAGTGGCTTTAGGTTTGCGGCACTGGTCTATAAAAAAACCAGAAATTAAGAACTGCTCTGCTTCACTAACTTTACTTCTATCTTTAAATCTTCACTTCTAGAAATTTTTAAGGTAAGTTTAATTAAAACAAGTGACATCTGCAAAGCTGAATCAAAGCCAACAGGAAAACTAGAAAGATGCTACATTTGGTCTCACATCACATGGCTGTTTAATAATCTGAGGGATGCCAAACCCTGTGACAGTTGTAGTTATAAGTAATAGTAACGGTAATAGTGATAACAGCAGCTAATGTCTCTTCTTCTTCTTCTTCTTTTTTTTAAAGAGAACAGGGTGGTGGGATGGGGCAGGAGGAAAGGAGAGAATCTTAAGCAGGCTCCATGGCCAGCACCTGACAAGGGCTTGATCTCACTGCCCTGAGATCATGACCTGAGCCCAACTCGAGAGTCAGTGGTTTAATGGACTAAGCCACCCAGGTGCCCCTAATATCTATCGAGTCTTACTCTCACGCTATTCCAGGCATGGTGATAAACGTTTTACAGATTATCATAGTCCCCATTTTGCTGAAGGAGAAACTGAGACAGAGAGTTGAAGTAACTTACCCCACATATCACAGTAAGTGGTAGAGATAGGATTTAAACCCTGAAGTATTAAGTGCATAGTCTTGAGTTCTCAGTAAGTAGACAGTATTGCTTCCTGAACTTTCCCCCCTCTATTGAGTGAGGAGAGTGGGGCAAAAGGGAGAAACTGGTTTATTTTCCCCAACCATTTAAAAATGTAAAGATAATTCTTAGCTCACGGGCCATACAAAAACAGGCAGCAGGCCACATTTGCACAAATGGGCCATAATTTGCCAACCGGACTCTTCACTGTAAAGGAGACTGAAACAGTGGCCCACGTCAGGCTGTCAGTATTCTTGCCTTGCTTGAAATTCTTGTATAAATTAGTTGTGAGTATTTAAAACTCAAGTTTCAAATAAAAACCCTGATCGATCCTAGCTTGCCTTTAAAGATTGGAAAACCAAACAACCCTGGGTCCCCCCCCTTTTTTTTTAATGAAAATGAAGACTATTCTAAATTGTTTAATAGGTAAAAAGCCCAGCTTCACTAGTTCTGCTTGGGCCCAGGAAGGATGGAGTTTGCGATCTCTGCTTAAGATGTCTAGCATTGCCCTGGCTGGCTAACACTGACGGCCTGCGTGGGAAATGTTTTTCCTAGCACTAAGATGAAAGCAAGGAAAAAATGAATTGAAGGAGAAAGTTATAAATTGAAAGATAAAAACATATAGAGTAGTGTATACAGAACAGAACTACTACAAACGTGGGCTGAGAAAATGAATTTTAAGAAATGCAGACATAGACTGATTCTAGAAATCATTTTTCCCAGCACTAAAGCTGGGTCTTCTTTTGGATGCTGCAGTGATCCAAGGAATTACTTAATAATGTAACTTACCTTTTTGGTTTTTTTCTTAAATGATTTTAAACATGATAATCATATTTAAGGCAGAGAAAACAATTCAAAATTTAAGCTTTATTCTTAACACATTCTGCAAAAACAAATTTTCAAAAATAATTTTGGCATTAAAACAAACTTTCAAATATACAAAAACCCATCAAAACTTAATTTCTTAAAGTATGAAAATCAACTATGTCAACAAGTTTATGCAAATATTTTAAAATCTCCAAGTATTGCATATCTAACACTGTAATTAGTGTCAATTTCCCAAAATAAATTCCCTATTTAACTCAAAATGTTCAGTATTTATAAATTAGGCAAATTTTATTTCAACATTAATTTCTCTTCTGATACATATACACATATACATTAGCTCTAAGTCATATAATTACTACTGGAAGCTCATTAATACTAAAAGATAAAACATTAAATGAAAAACTAGAATATCCCTATCATAAAAATAATTTCATTTCTATAACTCAAGATTAAAATTCTTCTACTTAAGAATAAAGTATGTGTAGTTCACTCTACACTGAACATTCTAAAGTGTATGTTCATTCTTACTTGATTTTCCCCCAAATGGTAAAATTATAGAATTACTTCATAAGGTTCTTTCTTCCCCTCAAATCAATTAAAGAGCTTTAAAGAAATCACAACTGTTGAAAATAATTTTGTTCATTCAATTTTTGGTAACATATAAAAAGAGGATTATATTATAGCTATCTTTAAAGCTATTAAGAAGATGTATCATAAATACTAATTAAAGAATAATCACATTAAATGATTTTTTAATTATGTTCTTAGGTCATATCTGTAATAAATTTCTAATTTTCAACTTTCACCCATCTACCTTGTAAAAACATTCACTGTTAAGATTTATGCAAAGAAAATAAGACAGCCAGGGAATAACTTTATACATAAGCTTCTGGAAAAACTAGCTCCAGTGTTAATATTTTCTACATCCTTTGGACAAAAACCACCTCATTGAGAAATTCGGAACTGTCAAATCCTTTAACAGGCAGTAGTTATGTATGACCTGAAAAAATCCTTTGATGGCCAAGTCCTTAACTCCTTCAGTCTAAGTTCTAATAAAAATTGCCAAGTTTACCTAAAAGTTTAGGAGGATGAATTCATCAATATTGTATTTGAAAAGACAAATATTTTCTGGATCTTCCTCTACTGACACTATGGTATGAAAAGCAGTCGAAGTTGCTTTAGTTATAATCTCAATTCAGAAAGTATTTCCTTTTGGAAAAAAAATGCCTTTTAAATACACACCCCAGACAGAACAAGAGAACAAGAGAAATAAAATGTCCCAGAATTACTACTTACTACATTTTTCGATGAACATTTAAAGCAAGTCAAGCTTTAGTAACCTCTTACATGGCAGAGCTGAATGCCACAACATCTCACGGGCTTATGATTTTGCTAATAATATACCGGCTTCTGTTTAGTCCAAACAATGTTTAAGATGACACTGTGAAGCCCCAGGCTGGAAACTTGTCCTCCAAATGTGCAACACGCAACCTCGTCCAACCTTTGTCCACCCTCTGCAGCAGCCAACCCGCTGCACGGACACCGGTGGGGCGGGGGTCCGGGCCTGCCAAGTCACGTGGCATGCAGCAGCGGCGGGGCGTCAATTAATGTATCTCCCAGTACTAAACCCTCACACTTCAGCTATCAATACCTTCATGGAGAACCAGAATGCTGTAACTGTGAAGTTTTTACTGGCCACTGTTTACAAACGCTAAATTACACAACTAGGTAATGATACGTACTTTAAAAAGAACCAAGCTCCCAAATCCCTTCTCTAAAGGTCAACACAAATCAGTAAACCTCATCGTGTATTTTATGTTCCTCTTTATCCCCAACCCTCCCCCAAAACACCACCAAAACGCTAAATTACCAAACCCATCAGTCAGCATATATATAAATATATGCATACAGGAAATACCAGAAAGTGCAAAGAACTAGGGTCAAAAGAGCCATGCTCTAATGGGTAACTCAGAACTTAACTGGGTTAGTAGTCCTGCACTTTTCTCCCCACTTCCATCCTGCCCCATCTTCTCTCCTACGCAAGCACCTTCCTTTTCTCAACCTTTTACGTCTACAACTATGATGCAGGGTCGAGGAAGGGCAACACTATTTTTTGGCAGTACAGTTTGCAGGGATATCTATGACGCAAATTTAAGCTTTTTTTGTTTTTTTAATATTTTATTTGTTTGATAGAGACACAGCGAGAGAGGGAACAAAAGCAGGGGGAGTGGGAGAGGGAGAAGCAGGTTTCCCGCCCAGCAGGGAGCCCGACGCGGGGCTCGATCCCAGGACCCTGGGACCATGACCTGAGCTGAAGGCAGACGCCCAACGACTGAGCCACCCAGGCGCCCCCAAATTTAAGCTTTTTGAGCCCTGATACTGGGAAACGTGTTTCACAATTAGGCATTACCAAAAAAAAAAACAACAAAAAAAGAGGTGTTAACAACGATTGCTCTAAAGTGAGGTAACCCAAAATAAAAATTTGGTTTTATTACGTAATACCTTGGTCCATTTCTTTTCTCTTTGACCCACTGCTACTTAATACGAAGAACAATGTAACATGCTAAATAAACATGGGGAAGAAAGGGAACAGTCTGGTTAGGATGAGGAAGTAGCTGTTATTTTTCACAATTAAAACAATTTAATTCCTGACAAATATAATTATGTAATCCTAACAGCTTCAGAGAATTTTAAAACTGGAAGAGTCCTTACAGACCATGTGGTCCTCACATTTTTACATATAAACTAAAAACTTAAGCCCAAGATCAAGCAGTTATGTAATGACAAAACAGGGACTTCTGACTCAGTCCATTAGGTATTTTCTTTGATATTTGCACATAAATAACAGCTTTCCAAAGGAAAAAATTTTAGACACAAACATAAATGAATTGCTACCTGTAACATAAAACATGCATATAATTTCAAGTTCACCTATTAAAAAACAACAGAGGTCCTACTCTTTGCTATTTCTGTATCTCTGAGCTTTGTGCCAGTTGGGACAGGCAGAGGAAGGTGCAAAATTAAGGGGAAAATGCAGGAAAAGAAGAGTAAATAGCAAGCTAGTTGAGATCATCAATAGACATGACTGTTGGGAGTTGAGAGCTACTGAAAGGCAAGACTGAAAAACAGGGCAATGGAACCGCTTTCAGAGGGTTCTCAACCTGCAATGAGAAAAGAGCTAAAGAAATAGCAAGAGACAGGAGCAACACTGAAGTACTGGAATGGGTGTTACATAAGACAGCTGACTGAAGTGATCAGCATTCTTGGTGGTAGACAGAGACCAGAATTCTTTGGTAGATTCTAAGGTAGTAGAATCTGCATTTTTAAACCAGAATCCAAGCTGACACCAGGGCAGGTGACCCTGAAAAAGTGTACATTTTGAGAAATAAACATTTGGATATTGTGGTCCAGAAGGGTTTAAAGGTACTAAAAATTTCTTCTTCAGGAGTTCTGGTCCATAACTAGCTTTACTTGATTCTCTCAACCAACCAGGCAGGCAAGGATAAGCCCCAGGCAAACACACGAAGGCTGATTCTGTGCAGAATCCAGGCAAACTCGGTGGTTACCATAAAGTCACCCCAAGGAGCTACAGCACATTATGTAATCACAGCCCAAACGCAGATGAAGCGATCAGAAGTTCTTTCACAATATCTGTTATTAAGCAAAGTCTTCATTTACCGTTAAGTGACCAATTATTAGGATTCTACTTTTGATGTAGAGCAATATTTTGTCACTCACTGAAGAAAAGAAGTCTTTGAGCTTATAGCTAGAAAAACAATGTCATTTTTTTTTTTTTTAATCTGCCTATTCACCCATGACTGCTGCGTGGTTACAAAGGAATACTCTGCCCTCAGAGCTTAGTTCCAGTATTTTTATTTGGGTATGGGATCTAAGAAAACAGAAACAGAAAATGCACAGAGCTGCGAATGGTTACTTTGTCACAGCTGCTGTGACCACAAAATTTGAATATGGTGAAACTGTGAGAAATTCTGAGAATCTGAAAACGGGGTTAATGTTTCAGGAATGACAGAAAATGTCTAAAGTCAGATTTACAGCTGCCTAGCAAATTAATTCTGACTTTTATCCAGAGTTCCAAATCTCCTTCAATACAGATCAAGAGAAAAGCCCTCTGAAGTGACATCATCCGATGCTTTCTCCCTCTTTTTTAAAGGGAAGGAATTACATTTATTTACAGGATTTTTAAAAGATATATAATAGGATTAATTTCTATATGTATCTGAGATTGTTATGACAGGGCACTTGACAATCTATTTTAGGTACAATGAATGTTAGATAAACATAGAGCTAAGATAATAATTTGCTCCTGGAATTATCCTCTGTGCATTCCAGACATTTTCTTTTAAGACCAAGACTGTTTGCAATGGATTCAGAAAAACAATACCAATACCAAAACTCTTAATCCTTTTAGGGAATCCTTTTAGCTCACTGTTCCTATTTCAAGGCAAGGCAGTCAATTAAAAATCAACCCTTGGTTTTGTTTTTAACTAGAACATTTCCAAAAAATAAGTACAGGCACGTCCAAATTAACATTACAGTATCAAATCTTTTAATAGTATATTAGTGCCATATTTTTCAACCGTAATTTTCATTATACCGTATTAAAAAAAAAACACTTATTACTCACACCTGCACACAATTATTGGGTTTTTTGAAGTTAGAAAACTTAAGTTTACCCTACTGATAACAGATCTTGAAAAATGCTAAGGAAAAAGGAAGTTGTGCAACATAAAGAACTTCTTACAGTTAATTTCTACAGGACTGAATGTTTGCAGCCTAAACATCTCGTAGAAAATAGGCTATGAGGCTTTCCTTTTTAACTCCTGAGACAATTACAATCATATTCTAAATAAATTATTATTGTAATCCGCTAAAAGTTAGCACAATTATAGTTCCACTTCTGATTTTTAATTAGGACTAAAAAGAGGGATTTTGTAAAAATAAAGGAGAATTTTATAAGGGACGTGAACGAGTTTCTCCCGTTTAGTTTCACTTAGCGTTAAGGGGTCCTCATAAATATGTTTATATAATTTGAAAACCAGTCGTGGGTTTTACATTAACATCTACACAGTAATTACTGATCTTTACGGGGAATATTTGTTTTAATTATAAAAATAGCCAAAGCCTATTCTGAACAGATCTTCACCTCACTTTCTCCCCTCCACCGCTCCTCAGCCCCCTCTCCAGACCCCAATGTGAAGTTCACCTGCCAATAGCGAAGGGCCGTGGAAAAGGAGGTAAAGAAAATGCTTTTAAAATTAAGAGGCTTGCAGCAGCTGGTCTTAGTCCAAGTGCTGTTCAGCCTAGAAACGAAAGTAGGAAGCAACGGAGGTTTAGGCTTGGAATGATGTCAGCCATTTTAGGCACATTTACACTGGGAGGAAATGCAAAACTCTGTTGTTGTTTTTGTCGTTTTGCACGTCGCCGCCGGTCTCCAGGTGGAACGACCCAGTTCCGACCCCACGCACATTCCCCCGACTGCACAACGACCGTGAACTCGGCACAATCCTTCGATCCCTCTCTCCAGGCCTCCCAAGCCCCCGATCCCGTGTTAGGCACCGCTTCCTGCACACGCACTTTCTTACAAAGGAGAAGCTGCGGCCGGACAAAAAAGAGCAGCACCCCAGAAGGACAGCCCGGCTCTCCCGGGGACCGTCGCCCGTGCCCTGAGCCTCCTCAGCGCGCAAAGCCGCCTCCGGCCCCGCGCACCCCTGCCGGCCGGGCCGAGCGCCCACTCCCCCGACCTCCCCGGACCGCGGACCTTGCAGTCTACCGCGACGGCATCGGGGGGGATGATGAGTGCCTCCTCGCCGCACTTGGACTCGTCCTTCTTGGCCTCCTTCTGGGCCAGAGCCGAGTTGAACGTCACCTTCACCATGGCGCGGCCTGGGGCGCCCTCGGAGGGCGGCGGCGGGCTCGAGGCGGGGGCTGCGGGCTCCTGGCTGCGACTGCAGCCTCCTCGGCCGGCCTCCGGGCGCGGCTCAGCTACGCTCGAACAGGGGCGAGCGGCTCCGCGGCGGCTGAGGCGGCTACTGCGGCACCGCTCCCGCAGCCTCGCAGCTCCCGGGCGAGGGCGGAGACGGCTCTCACCCCCGGGGGCGGGGTCGGAGTGGGGAGGGCAAGAGGGGCGGGGCCGGAGGCGGGCGGGAGGGGCGGGGCCGGGCGCCGCGCCAGGCTCTGCCCCCGCCCCAGGTCCCACGCAGGATCCAGCTGGGGTGGGACGGGCGTTCCTTGGGTGCGGGCCTGGTTTTTCCGGTTCTGAGTTCGTTTCCAGCCAGTTTAACCTCGGGGCTCAATGTTGCAGGTCTGTAACAAAATCAAGTGAAGGCTCCTGGGTTTGCCGCACGCGGCGGATTAGGCCGGCCCTTTCCTGCTTGCTGCCCCCACCGCGAGTCTAAAGACTGGAACTTTTGGGCGTCCACACCTCCATTTCCTCTCTATTGTGGAAGAGACCCAGTGGAGCGCAGAAATGTTTAATACGCTCTATCCTTGTGATCTTTTTATCTTCCTAGGACCTCACCCAAGGGCGTTACCTCACTCAGACTTGCCCTGTCTTCTCTCCCTCCCTCGGAAGGTCAGTAACTTCCCTGCCTACTCCCAGAGCAATTTGGAGGAAGGCTCTTGGCACATTTGTATTTTGTAAATCTCACATTCCTGAAACAAAATGTTCCAGTCTTGTGCAGATTTTAACAAAACCCACGTGCACACCGGGCTGACTTGTGATTCAAAGGCAAGGTACTCGATGATGAGTCTTTAGTTGTTTTGTGCAAAATTAAAAAATATATATATTAAGAATAAAGCAAAATTACATTTTGAAAATATTTTACTTATAACTAATGTGAGAGAGGATACTGGCCTGCAGTGTTACTGGGTTAATGATTGTGTGGCCCTTTGGACAGATGGTTGATCTTACACTCTTCTCCCACCCCACTGTGTCCTGGTTCAACCTGAGATGTGGATATACTCTAGAATGTTTCAGCTGTGTCAACTCTGACCTGGGTCAACTGTGAAGAAAGTAGGTTGTGGCTGAGGTCCTTGGAAATGTGGCTCTGCTGAAGGAAAAGGTTAGGTCTCAGACTCTGTAGAATCAGACCCAAAATTCCTGTGAAATAGTTCAAGATCTTCATATCTTTCTGATCATATGTTTCCAAAGATTATACTGGACTGAGAGAGAAACCCAATCCAGACCTTAAGTCTGCTTAGGCATTCTGAAATTTCAGTGAAAATTAAGTGTTCAATTGAGAATGGCAAAAGTTGAATTCCAGGTCTCATGAGTTCTGACCCTAGCCAGCCATATGTCTTGTGGCAACTTACTGAAATTCCCTGGGCCTCACTTGTCCAGGGACCAACTCTGCAAGGTTTACTTTGTGAACTGGCATAGTTTCATAGACTTCCTGAGACACTACAATTGGAAACTAAGGAATTCTGATAGCAAGATCTGGAGGATTATAAATGATTATACATATATCCTTCCTGCTTCTCTTGTTATGATGGACTGATGGAAAAATATTCAAGGCATTTGCACTACATAGAATTAGGGAAGAAAAGAAAACAAAATTCGGGACACTATTAAACAAATCAGGAAACTAAGGCAAAGAAAGAATGAAGGCATTTGACAGAATCAGAAATTAACCCCCCCCCATTTCTATTCTACAAGACTTGGAAATAAAAAACATTCATTATTTTGGGTACTAGTATCCAGCAACAGTTTAAAATCAGTTGGCAAACAGTCTGGGAATAGTCTCCTGGTTTTGTTTCCCCATTTTATCTGGTGTGTCTACAAAACAGTGTAGTGCACAACAACAGGAGAGATAATAAAGAAGCTGGATCAAAACCAAACATAGCAAATACAGTCCCATGATTTAATAAAAGATTGTCTGTTGACCCTGGAAGGAGTAGGGGAGGAGGAAAGTTTGATGACTCAACAAAAGAAAGTTAAAAACATAGTGATAGCTTACCATTGGCTACTGAATGTAAAGGGGCTTCCAGAAGACCTTTATTTTCCTTTATCATGGTGATTTTGGAAGAATAAGGAGACTCTATTTTATTTTATTATTATTATTTTTTTAAATTTTTTATTTATTTGCGAGAGAGAGAATGAGAGACAGAGAGCATGAGAGGGAGGAGGGTCAGAGGGAGAAGCAGACTCCCTGCTGAGCAGGGAGCTCGATGTAGGACTCGATCCCGGGACTCCAGGATCATGACCTGAGCCGAAGGCAGTCGCTTAACCAACTGAGCCACCCAGGCGCCCGAGGAGACTCTATTTTTAAAAGTGATCCTTGCTGGGCGCCTGGGTGGCTCAGTTGGTTAAGCGATTGCCTTCTGCTCAGGTCATGATCCTGGAGTCCTGGGATTGAGTCCCGCTTTGGGCTCCCTGCTCAGCAGGGAGTCTGCTTCTCCCTCTGGCCCTCCTCCCTCTCATGCTCTCTGTCTCTCATTGTCTCTCTCGCAAATAAATAAATAAAAATATTTTTTAAAAAAAGTATTTCTTCTAGGCAATGGTGAAGGCTTCACCTTGCCTCTCTTCAGGTATAAGCAAGCACTGTTCTTCTCTCCATAACTTTAGATAAATCTTTATTGATTCTAAATTTCTTATCTCCCAGGTTTATATTTCTTACCACCTCCCTACCTCAATACCATATATGTTTTTCAATTATTTTATTTTATACCATGTCATTGTTTTCCTTGATGAACTGACTTAATTATTTTTTTTTCAGGGTTTTGTTGTTTTCTCTCAGAATCTCAGGCTGTAATATGCCTTTGGGAATTGCCCTAATAATAAATTCAGTTCTCTTGATTTGATTGACTGTGGCATTTGGGTTTTTTGTTTTGTTTCTTTTTGATGGTGGAAAGACTGGATACTCTCCACAGTCTTTTAGTTGCCATCTATTAGCTTCCCTCCTCCAAAGTATGGCTTTCCACGTACATCCATGCTTGGGACATGTCTCTTCACATTTAAAAGAGAGGGAGAAAAAAAGAGAGAAAAGATGAGAAAAGTCAAAGAGAGAGAGAGAGAGAAATGGCAAAAAGGCACAGAGATGGTCCAACAGGCAGAATCCACTCAAACAACCTGAACCCTCGTCTTGCTTAAACTTCACCATGCCTCATATTTTACCAGTAATACTTGAATAAGCCAAGTGTTCATAATATGACATTGAATGAGGTCTAGAATGACCTGGAGGACCTGGTGAAGTTTCATAGAGGAGACAGGATTTTAGTTGGAGGGATGGAAAAGATTTGGATGCAGAGAAAGGAAGAGAGAACAACAGCCAGAGTGAAGGAAACAGCATGAACAAGGACACCAAGACCACCTTGAGAGAGGACTGCGCGGGGGCCTCCAGTGGATACATGCTGAGTAATGTGGGGCGTAACAGCAAGATAGGGAGGATAGAGCCATAAATCTCTATGTCGTGTTACAATGAGTAGTGTGGAATTTTTTTTCTGACAGAATTGCTGAAAGTTTCTGCAAATAACCTGTTCAGAACAAAACAAAACAAAAAGATTGCTCTGTAAAGATTGATTGGCACTCTGAGCGAATGAGAAAGAAGGAAACACCAAACAGAAATTTCCAGGCCATTGAAAAGTTTCCCTCTTTTTTTTCTTAATGAGGATAAATTAGATACATTTCTAATACTCCTATGTTAGAAGAAGGGATACTGTATAAACCAACATTACTAACAACATATAATAGAGATCTTGTGTGTGTGTATAAGTCAAGCAAGGTAAAAGAAATACGCACAGAAGCTGGCTATCATAAGAAGTCTGCCTTACTCCAGTGAAATCTTACTAAGTGTCATATTGGGCTTTACCCAGGAAGGCTAGAACTTCCAGGCAAATGACATAGAAGTGTTGCTGTTATCATAGTCATTATTTTGGCAACATGGATTGTGGGAGGAGGCACTGATACTTCTCTGTCATGACTGCATATATGATCTACAACCCTCCTCCCCACCCCCACCATGCCCACAATGTGTGTATGTGTATAATCTAAACTTCAAGGCCCTGCGTCATCAAGCCAGACTTAAGTCCCCAGTGCTCTGTCCACTCTATTCTGGCTGGCTTTCAGTATAGGAATTTGCCCTCCTTCTATCTTTACCAAAATTATTATTTTAATTAGTACGGAGAAAGCAACAGTTTGCCATTTTTAATCCCATTTTGTTATAACAGAAAAGGAATAGGAAGTTAGTACTAAGAAATTTCTTTCAGTGGGTTTCTTAGATGTTTGATTAAATTTGCACACTGTTAATTCCATCTTCTTGTGCACTTTCCTAAAATGAGATAAACCTGACACACATAGTAGGGCACATATAAAAAGCACATGAAGGCAGACTTCATTTAACACCAATTTTTAAAAAAATGTATTAGGGCGCCTGGGTGGCTCAGTTGGTTAAGCGACTGCCTTCGGCTCAGGTCATGATCCTGGAGTCCCGGGATCGAGTCCCGCATCGGGCTCCCTGCTCAGCAGGGAGATTGCTTCTCCCTCTGACCCTCCCCCCTCTCATGTGCTCTCTCTCATTCTCTCTCTCTCAAATAAATAAATAAATAAATAAAATCTTTAAAAAAAATGTATTAATTACCCCAGGATCTGATTAAAAGGCCCCATGAGATCCCTATATTTTTTTCCTTATTTTTTAATCTTTTCCCCACAGCAGAGACAAAAACAATGCTAACTTTATATGGATTCTGGTGAATTATTTAACACTGTGACACTTTAATGAAATAAAGAAAATAATATCACTTAATCCTAACTCTGAAAATATTGTTTAAAATGCAGCTACATTTGGGGCTCCTGGGTGGCTCTGTCGGTTAAGCAGCTGCCTTCGGCTCAGGTCATGATCCCAGAGTCCTGGGATCGAGCCCCACGTCGGGCTCCCTGCTCAGTGGAGAGCCTGCTTCTAACCTCTCCCTCTGCCTGCCTCTCTGCCTACTTGTGCTCTCTCTCTCTCTGTCAAATAAATAAATAAAATCTTTAAAAAAAAATAAATAAAATGCAGCTACATTCATTAGGGGAACATATGGCAATATACATTATCTCTCAGAAATATTTTGTAAACTTAACTGCTAAATAATTTTAAAAATTATTTTGTCTAGAACCTTTATGATAATGAGTGAGATAGTCTAATCAGGGTTTGATATTCCACATCTCTAAATATATTTGTATATTATACCTTATATTTCATACATACTCATTAATTACATCTAAGACATGTGCAATTAAAAAAATATATGTGTGCAATTTAAATCTAAGTCAAAATAGAAGAAGTGCTGGGCAGGAAATCAAAAAACAAATGTGGCTGGCTTGGGACACTTAAATTTCTGAAAACTAGAAGTGTGAAGTCCCATGTTTTCAGACTTAATAGCCAGAGGACTTTGCCTTGGGTGCAAACAATGTTCTAACTAATAGAATCACAGTCCTGGAAAAAGGCTACAAGAAGTTCTCATAGTTCTTTTTCTGCCTAGTCCAAGAACAGATTGCAATTCAACCTAATGGGAAGGTCATGCTTGTTTAGACAGACTTATTTTTAAAGGCCACTACGAAATTACTTTCCTTATGATCATTAAACAAAAATATTCAAAAATCAAAAGAAAAACTTGAATGATTTTGGTCTCCTGCAAAACTGTGGTCATTGGAACTGTGGTCAAACATCACTAAAGTGACCTTTCCACCTTCGAACCCCAAGATACATTGCATCTGGCAGTAGTTACTAAACAAGAAAATCATTCATAAAGCAGCGTAATTAGCAGCACAGAAACAGTAAGGGCTTTTGTGTGTGTGTGTGTGTGATTTCTAGGTGGCTTCTGGTATAGATGGTTTTCAGCCATAGATATTGATGAGAAGGCTGTTTCTTATTTACTCAGAGATATGTCCTAGATCAACACGGCAGTCTGTGCCTACCTGTAACTGTCCCCTGTGATCCTCACCCTTAGTAGACACAAAGACCTGGCAAAGGCCTCACAACGGGTTATTGACAAAGAAACCCTTAGAACTGACGGACACAGTTAACCTATGTTGCCCAGATCAGACTCCATGCTGCTGCACTCCCAGGGCCAGCAGCGGTAGGGCACGTCCTTGAGAACTGTGTTTCTTCAATTGGGTGATATTGCCAGATCCTTGAGCTGGTGAAATGAGCTGGTTTCTTCTTTTGTCCCAATACACTCTATTTAAAAAAAAAAAAAAAATTTTTTTTTAAGATGGTTTTGATGCTGAAGACTGTTAAAAATATTTGTCTCTTTAGTGAGGTGATAATGGTAAAGGAATTTGAGAATTTATAACCAAAGGAGCTCCAGGTGAGATTAAAGTGTAAGAAGTACATTGTGCCCGCTGACCCATGCCAGGGACAAAAAGAGGTCTTAAAGAAATGTGTTTAAGAGCCTCCCTGTTGCAGACTGCTCCCTACGAAGCACTCAGATACAAAAGGAGTTATTTATTCCCTAGTCCATACTGGGCAAATTAGCCTGGGTCCCAGACCACTTTAAGGGACCTAAAAAAAAATATGGGAAATGCAAATAAGCCCACCACAGCTGGAGAATTCTACTTGGATTTTTACTTTGAATTTGGTACAATCCACTTTCTTCTGTTATGCTTTGAATCACTGCATAACAGAAAGAACTTATACCCAACAGAAAAATTGTTTGTACTTTGAGGCAGACAGCATCTAAAGAGACGGTTTCTGTGTAATCATTCATCTAGTTTTCCTCTGGCTTATTTTAAGCAAAGGGAGAGAAAGTTTGACTTATTAAAACTCCAGAGAACCAAGAACCAAATATTTATGTAAAAACCTCTTTTTTATTTTTGTAATTTCCCTTAAAGGATGTTTCAGACAGATAAAATAAGAGCTGATTCAGGACATACATTTTGAAGGCCAAGGGAAATTCAGGCATGTTAGGTATATTAAACATGAAAGTTTGTCCTTCGGATATTCTTGGGGCTGGTTGATCACACTGCATAAAAGGCCTATAAAATCTGTCTCGAGAAAATACCTGACCTAAGCCAGAAATAGCACGCTTAACTGACATTTGCATTATAAGACCACACACAGAGAAAAAAATATTAAAAAAGAAAATCTGATAAGATGCTAAAAGATATAACAAGGAAGTGGTCTGCCTTTGGTTTCCTCAGTGGAAACAGCAAAGAAAAAAGAGCATTTCTTCCCCTTTCTAAGTACTTACTCAGGGCCAGTTTTTTATGGAATAGAAGAACTGAAGGAACAAATGCAGGAAGACATTCCCTGAAAGAACAGAACTGCATAAAACTGCAAATAAACCTCTAGTCAATAGAAAAGAAACAAAAACTACTAGTCATTCTAGAAATACCCATACACTTAGGAACTTTCCTAAAGTAGTAGAGTCTCAGGGCACCTGGGTGGGTCAGTCCTCAAGCATCTCATATGCCTTTGGCTCAGGTCATGACCCCAGGGTCCTGGGATCAAGCCCCTGCTCAGCAGGAAGCCTGCTTATCCCTCTCCTACTCCCCCTGCATGTGTTCCCTCTCTCACTGTCTCTCTCTGTCAAATGAATAAATAAAATCTTTATTTAAAAAAAAAAGTAAAGTAGTAGAGTCTCAGTTAAAGCTCCTTAAGTCACCAAAAAGAAGGACAATAGGAGCACCTGGCTGGCTCAGTCAGTAGAGCATTGATCTCTTGATCTCAGGGTCTTGTGTTCAAGCCCCATGTTGGGCATGGAGCCTACTAAAAAAAATTTTTTTTTTAAAAGATAAAAGGGCGGGTGATATTTCAATGTGACTATACACTACTCAGATGGGGACCACTTGTTCTTGACTCTTTCAATGCCTCATCTTTCAGTGCTGTGGGTCAAACTACCTATGGAGCATGCTTCTCCAGATAGATCATAACCAGTTTTTCCTTTCTTTGCATTAGTCAGTTTTTAAACTTTGAAACTCATTTCTTTCTGTAAGTGAATTAATTATCTCCTACAAAGAGAAAGATGATACTTTGGAGGCATAATAAAACATTGCGTTATAGTCATTACCAAGAAATAGCCTGACCATCATTCTGAGAGACCAGAGTTAATTTTATGAAGGATTAGAGTACATGTAACAGAAACAAACATATGTATACTGCAGACAAGGAGTCTTAATGGCATTTATCAAAGCAATTCAATTCAGTTTTTTGAAAAACCCCTTGCCACAGTTCCTATATACTTTATAAAAGTCACACCCCAAATAAGGGGGGTGAGAAAGGTCCCTAGTCAATAGCAAGTAGGTGGTTGCAGAAGACCGTGCAAAGATCTAGAAATAAAGGAAGATAGAATGAGCAAAGGGGGTGTAGGAAATGAGAAGTGGAAGAAAGGACACATGTCATTAAGAATGAGTAGTTCTGTGAGGCAAGAATTTGAACTCATAAGTCCCGTTGTCTTATGGAATGCACCCAAAAAGAAAGGAAACAGCTCTGTTGGTTGAAGACAGAGTTCTAAGAAGTTTTTCTTACAGAGTTCCCTAGGAAAGCCAGTATTTCAGAAGCACTGGGATCCATGATCCATGATTATTTTCAAACAACTGCAGAGAGCATGAAGACTAATCTCCTTATGAAGAAGACAACGCAGCGGAGACTTATCGCTCAACTGCAGTTAAGCCCATGCCGAAAGGCACAGAACAGACCAGGTTATGTTCCTAAGGAGATGATGCTCCCATTGGGGGAACTTCCCCCTCCTAAGCCAAACAGAAGAATGTCACTTATAGCAGGCTCCCTCTGGGAGGAACCTAAGGAAAGTCACACAAAAAAGGAGAGGAAACCAAAAGAGCGTTTTTAGTCTCACACATCCTGTGCCTTTTTCAGCTGCTATTTTGAAGGATACACATTACTTTTGTGGTTACGTTTTTTCCTAGGTTAAAGAAAAACAAAACAAAACAATATGGTTGTGAAAAGAAGAGACAGGAGAAGAAGAGCTAATGACCTTGGAAATGCAGGCCACTCTCCTGGTTTGAAAAACAAAACAAAACCAAGAAAGGAAACTTAAAAAAAAAAAAGTGATGGAGAAACCCATGAAGGCCTTGCACCTATCTCCAGTGCCTTTGCGGGGCGGGGGAGGGGAGCCCAGCTGGTTCTAAAGTCACCTACACACAGATACTCTGCCAAATGGGAATCTCTGTGAGCAGAGAAATGACACGCCTTACCTGAACAGCGGCATTCCATTTGTAGGTTTCATTCCCTTGGCATTTTGGAGGCAGGGTGTTTTGTTCAGGTTTTATTGAACCTAGAGTGTTCCCATATTCTTCTTAACTAGATAATTAAAGCCAATTTTGTTTAGGAAGAATCCTAAGATCTTAGCGGAATCTTCTCCTGGGTCTAAAGGCAACTTATTTTACCCCTGTGGGTCACTTCCATGCAGACTTCTGGTTTTATAGTAGATACCAGGGTTGGCTCCTATTACTATATCTGGGAACCCTGCTCCCATTGCATAGGACCCCACTAAAGGTAGAGTCTCCTGATAGATCAGAGAATTTGAGAAATAGCCAGGTCCTTAGAGATCAACCCATATGGAATTGTCGCAGCAGTGGGTGGAAATGCCTGCTGGCCTACATAATATTGAGACTTCTTGAGAAATTATTCAATGTGGCTGATAACATAGGCATTGAAAGATAGTGCAGAGTGGTTTCCTTTAGTCTACGGTGTGATTGACTTGTAATGGTGCCATGAGGTCAGGATTGGAAGAAGAAAAGAGCTCCAGGTGCCCCCAGAGGTATGGTTCTTAAATCTTCTGATAACTGAAAATGTATTATTCATTGACATTGTATTCATTTCCTATGGCTGCTCTAACAAATTATCATGAACTTGATGGTTTAAAACAACAAATTTATTCTGTCAGAAATCTGGAGGCCAGAATTCCTAAACCAATATCACTGGACTGAAATCAAGGTGTTTACAGGGCCTTGCTCTCTCCCAGAGGCTTTGGGGAGAATCCATCCATTGCCGCTTCCAACTTCTGGTAGCTGCTGACATTCCTTGGTTTGTGGCCTCATCATTCAAATCTTCAAGGCTAACATCTTCAGCTGTTCCTCTGCTCCTTCTTTCCCCTCTTCCTCCTCCTTGTCCTCCTCTTCCTCCTTCTTCTTCATCTTCTTCTCCTTCCTTTTTCTCTCAGCTCCCCCACCGTGTGTGTGTGTGTGTGTGTGTGTGTGTGTGAGATCACCCTCTGCCTGTCTTATATAAGGACACTTGCAATGACATTTAGGGCCACCAGATAATCCAGGGTAATCTCCCTGTCTCAAGATTCTTAACCTAATCACATCTGCAAAGACTATTTTTCAGAATAAGGTAATATTTATAGGCTCTAAGACCTGATATCTTTGGGGTCTTTTTTCAGCAGACTACAGACATATGTTCCATTCTCTCTCTCACATACATAGCAATATACAATACCCTAACTATTCTAGGACTCATCACTGGACTGCTTTGAGAACAATTTAAAAGCCTGCAAATGTTCAGAGGGAATCCATATGTTTTTCACTATTTGGGGAATTCTGTACAAAATTACTTGTAACGCCTTCAAAATATTATTGAATAGAAAACTGGATGATAAAATAACCTATCTGGCATTTCTGACTCTGGCAAAAGCTTGAAGTAGTATCTTTATATCTAACTAGTCACCTTCATTATCAGAAAATATGGTATTAACCATAATGATGTTGATGATACTCCATAAAGAAGTACAGATTGGCTTGTAAAAGATGAGTTTATTTAAAAATGCAAATTTCAGGGGCGCCTGGGTGGCTCAGTTGGTTGGGCAACTGCCTTTGGCTCAGGTCGTGATCCTGGAGTTCCGGGATCAAGTCCTGCATCGGGCTCCCTGCTCCGCGGGGAGTCTGCTTCTCCCTCTGACCCTCCCCCCCTCTCATGTGCTCTCTCTCTCTCTCTCATTCTTGCTCTCTCAAATGAATAAATAAATAAATAAATAAAATCTTTGAAAATGCAAATTTCAGGGGCTCTTGGCTCTCAAAGTTCCAGGAAATTAGAATAGGCATAAAAAATATAACCAATAGGTATTTTTGTGATTTTTCTAAGCTAAAAGTTGTTAATGGCATCATTATCAAAATGAGAGATAAGAGGGCTTTTAAGAGATGGTCTGAATTTCAACCTGTTTGAAAACAAAACAAAAATAAATTAGGGAAAGAAAGTGAAAAGAGAGAGAGAGAAGCAGAAGCAGAGTTACTATTATGGTATTAGGTAAAATAGATCAGAAACTAAAACAATACATATGAGAAACAAGATTGCTATGTGATGGTAAAAACTATATTAACAGGTAAAATATTAACATTAAATCTAACTGTCTTCAAGAAATAAAGCAAACAAATACCTAAAACAAAAGTTAATGGAGAAATACAGGAAGAAATAAATAGAAATATATTCATAATGGAAGACTTTAAAATCCCACTATCAAAATGGCAGATCAATTAAACAATAATTAATTACTGAACCATGAAATAAAGTAGAATTAACAGACATGGAGAGAAAAAAATAGATTTTCTCCTTGAGAAGTAGGATGAGATTCAAAGATGCATAATACATGAAAGACCATAATTCTACATGTCACTTTGTCTATAGTACAGTAACAAAAATAGAATTTAAAAGTAACCAACCATCTGGAAAGCATAGAACACTCTCTTAAATACCTGAGTCTGAGGAGAAATCAGAACTACTGACGGAACAGGTTATATATTACCAAAAGCAAATTGAATATGCTAGAAAGTTCAGTAAACATTGTGGTTGATGGTCCAACATTCTTTCCACTCCAATGATATTGCAAGGGATTTGTTTCTGAATTGGGTACATCTACAATTTTTGCCAATGAATGTAAATCTGTGAAGAAAAACTTTCCTGCTCCTATGAGAGAATCAAAAGAGGAGATGGCCCGTCTACTTCCTCTAGACTTGTCATATCTGGATATGATGATGCGTGGAATTACCTAGCCATTTTGTTGCCAATATTAGTAAATCTAAGAGCTGGATAGAGCCTGGGTCTTTGATGGGGTTACTGAAATGATAGACTGATCAACTGCAGATCTTGTCCTATCAAGACTTCTTAGTAAGTTAAACTATGTCCTTCTTAAATCAGTTTTTATTGAGTTTTCTGTTATTGCACTATAAAGAATCTTGACTGATATAACAAGTATAAAAGAAAATTTAAAAAAAGGAAAGAAAATGTGCATGTCATAATGCAATTTTAAAAAAAGCAACAAAATAGAGTCATGTGTGAAAATATGTAACTGTTAGGAATGGCTAACAAAGAGGATTTACTTTGGGCTGAGCACTGAGCTAAGTATTTTATATACATTAACTCATTTATTTTTTTTAAACATTTTATTTATTTATTTGAAAGAGTGTGAGTGAGAGAGAGAGAATGAGCAGGGGGAGTGGGAGAGGGAGAAGCAGGTTCCCTGCGGAGCAGGGAGCCTGACACAGGGCTCGATCCCAGGACCCCGGGATCATGACCTGAGCCGAAGGCAGTCACTTAACCGACTGAACTACGCATGTGCCCTACATTAATTCATTTAATCCTCAGAATACTTCTAATGAGATGGCTGTCATTTTCAGCCCCATTTAACAGATGACAAAGGTATCTGTTGCTAATTTTTTTTTAAAGATTTTATTTATTTATTCATGAGAGACAGAGAGAGAGAGAGGTAGAGGGAGAAGCAGGCTCCCAAGGAGCAGAGAGCCCGATGCGGGGCTCGATCCCAGGACCCTGGGATCATGACCTGAGCCGAAGGCAGATGCCCAACCATCTGAGCCACCCAGGCGCCCTATCTGTTGCTAATTTGCCGGTGATTGGCAGAGCCAGGATTTGACCCCAGGCAGTCTAATGCCCGAGTGTTCTTACACCTGATGCTGTACTGCCTCTTACCTCTCTGTATTTCTGATTAAAAAAAAAAAAAAGTGGTTATTCCAAACAAAGGATTAGACAAATACAAGCATACCTCGTTTTACTGTGCTTCACTTTCTTGTACTTCACAGATACTGAATTACAAATTAAAGGTTTGTGACCCTGTGTCAGCAAGTTTATCAGCACCATTTTCCAGTACCATTTGCCCACTTCATCTCTCTGTCACATTTTGGTAATTCTCACAACATTTCAATTTTTTTCATTATTATTATATTTTTATCATGATCTCTGATCAGTCATTCTGACTCACTGAAACCTCAAATGACGGTTAGCATTGTTTAGCAATAAAATATTTTTAAATTAAAGCATGTACCTTTTTTGATATAATGCAATTGCACACGTAATAGATTATAGTATATTGTGAACATGACTTTTATAGGCACTAGGAAACAAAAACATTCATTTGACTCACTTTATTGTGATACTCACTTTGTTGCAGTGGTCTGGAACCAAACCCACAATACCTCCAAGGTATGCCTGTGCATGTGAACGTTCCGAATTGCACTTGATGCATGGTTAAAGAGGTAAGGACACTGTATCAATTATCTATTGCTGGGTAACAAGCCAGCCTCAGATTCTGTGGTTTGAAACAAAACAATTATTTATTTTGCTTATAAATCTTTAATTTGGGCAGAACTGAGCAGGGATGCCATACTTCTGTCGGCCAACAGCATTAGCAAGAGTGACTAGTTGGGGTGCTAGTGCATAAAGGTGACTCACTCACATGGTTAGCAAGCTGGGGCTGGCTGTGTGCTGAACTCAGCCAGGACTGCGGGTTGAGGCCCTCCGTTCTGTTCCACCCGGCCTCTTTACAGTTTGCTAGGGCTTCCTCCCAGCTAGGTGGCTTACTTCTAAGAGCAGGTGTTTCTTTTGATAAACTTCTTTTGAACCCAAACATTCTATAACCTAGCTTTGGAGGTCACACAGGGTCAACTCAAAATGTAGAAGAAAAACATAGAATTAAGAATTAAAATTTTAAACTCAGTGTTTGGCAGGGTTGATAACACACTGTAAGTTGGTTTGAGTTTTTTAGAAAGCTGCTTCATGGTATTCATACTCTTCAGCACAATAAAAAACATTCTTACACTCACAGGATGTCAGTAAACATGATGATTCCATTCTGTTTAATATGCTTTTACCTCTGAATGGGGGGAGGGTCCAAGAAGAAGGTTTGGGGCAGTTTGGTTGTTACAGACAGATTAGGAAAACACAATCTACCACAAAACACTTTCATACGTGTGAGAATACAGATAGGAAGTCATTGAGAGGGAAAATGTGTTCACAAATGTAAGAAAAAAAAAGTATCAATTTAAAAACCTCCGAAAGAATTAAAATTTTAAACCCAGTGTTTGGCAGGGTTGATAACACACAAAAATTGGTTTGAGTATTTTAGAAAGCTGCTTCATGGAATTCAGCACAATAAAAAATATTCTTAAACATGATTCCATTCTGTTTAATAATTATATGGGTAGTAAAAATGGCAATTTTGTAGACTTGTGAATATAAGTAAACACACATACACACTGGATACCAAAACAGTACAAAAATAATATGCATAAAATATTAGAACTATGCAATATGCATTCATATATACTGACAGATTAAAACTGAATATGGGGCAATAGAAATAGAATGTAATGGCTTTGTGTTCTTTTTTTCTATAAAACTGCTTAAATGTATAATATTGATAAATAATTTTAATACACTATATAAATTAAATATGCCACAAATACAGTACATTAAAGAAAAAAACTCATAAAAATAGAGCCATTCTACTTTATCATACATAGGTTGATATATACTACTTATTAAAAATGTTGACTGTTTAGGGGTGCCTGCCTGGCTCAGTCGGTAGAGCATGTGACTCTTGATCTCTGCGTTGAGCCATGTAGGGCACAGAGATTACTTAAAAAAAAAATGCTGAATATTTAGTTAAAAATAATTTGCTTGCCTTTTAGAATTTAGAAGAATTATTGAGAAGATTGGAAGACTGTTGGTATGACTTAATAACAGTCTATGGAAGTTATTCCCCCGACCCACCTCCAAGATGGAGGATGTGCAGAAAGGCCTCCTTACCCACCTGCCCCAGTTCCTCAAAATTACAAAAATTATAAAGATGAAGAGGAATTCATTCTATTGCTTGAAAATAACAAAATACACTATCAGGAGATCTGAGGTTTTAAAAAATTTCAGAAATATTGAAAGCTTATATCATCAGATTAACAGAGCAAACCTCAGTTCTAAAGCTAGCAGATTGTACCCAGTGTGCATGCTGATGTCAAGGGCAGGGAGAGCTGCTGTGTGGGGTGGGGAGGAGGTATGTGGAAACTCTCTGTATTTCCTGCTCTGTTTACTGTGGACTTAAAACTGCCCTAAAAAATAAAGTCTATCAATAAAAAAGTAACAACAACAACAACAAAAACCCTAGTATATCAGAGACTTTTGTAAGGTAAGAATGTTTTAAATTCAGAAGCATTGAATAAAGGAGGCAGTAAGTTCTTTGGGTAACTCCTTTCTAAGCAGAAAGCAGTAAGAGCATTTACCTCCAGCATACTTGGTAGGGAAAGGCAGGGACCTTTTCAGGGCATGCATTTGCAGCTGGGGGTATGTGATATTGCTCTCAGTGGGGGTGGGAAAGAGGAAGCAAGAAAAGTTAGAATTGGGGGCCATATCTGTGGTATTTCGTTGGGCATAAGTGGTGATCAGGGGGAGAAGTGCCTAAAAAGATTCCTTTGGAGGACAATAATGAAAAAAAGGTTGAGAAACATTGTTCCAGAGAGAAGTGAAATGCAGAAGGAATGGGAGCGAAATGGGGAGATTCTCTTAGCACCTCTACCCTGGCCCAACCACAATGACCAGAGACAAGCTCACTGGAACAGAACGTCTCCCACAGACAGGGGTACTCAATTACAAAGGTAAGTAGCAAACCAGGAATCATCAGGCTTTTAAGGAAAAGCAACGCCATGAAAGACAGGCACCAAACCCAATAAACATAAGCATGAATCCAAGGATATAGTTACTAGAGCAAATAGGATTTTAAATTAACTATAGGGGCGCCTGGGTGGCTCAGGTGGTTAAGCATCTGCCTTTGGCTCTGGTCATGATCCCAGGGTCCTCAGATCGAGCCCTGCATCGGGCTCCCCGCTCGGTGGAGAGCCTGCTTCTCCCTCTCCCTCTACTGTTCCCCCTGCTTGTGCTCTCTCATTCTGTCAAATAAATAAAATCTTTAAAAATAAAAAATAAAAATAAATAAATTAACTATATCAATAACCTCAGACATATGAGAAGATACTACAACCATACCAGCAGACAGTTTTTAATTAAGGAATCAGTTGTCAATCTTGAGAACAACAAAATGTAATAATTGAAATAAAAGCCCTAGTAGATAAACCAAACAGCAAATAAATAAAATGCATTTTAATTGCATTAATACATTTTTTGAAAAAAAAAAAATGTATACCTACATATAGACATGCTAGAGTAGTTTTCTAAAATAAGCCCTAAAAGGGCGCCTGGGTGGCTCAGTCGTTAAGTGTCTGCCTTCGGCTCAGGTCATGATCCCAGGGTCCTGGGATCGAGTCCCACATCGGGCTCCCTGCTCCGCGGGAAGCCTGCTTCTCCCTCTCCCATTACCCCTGCTTGTGTTCCTGCTCTTGCTATCTCTCTCTCTGTCAAATAAATAAATAAAAATAAATAAATAAAAATCTAAAAAAATAAAAAATAAAATAAGCCCTAATGGTCCCTGCTAGTAATATAAGATCAAAAAGTTTTAGTTCCCTTTTCTATAAGAGGGAAATGTCTCATAGGACAACTTTAGAAATCGTTTACTTCATGGAGTTGTTGGGTAGAATCATTATCACAAAATGCACCTCAGCTGCACAGTTTACCAAGTAAGACATTTTTTTCTTTCTTTTCCATCATGGTGCTATTGTCTTACTGTATGACTAAGATTTCTTTTGCCGTTACACAGTGGGATCTTAGCATCAATAAAGAGGTTTGAAATGATTCAGTAACTCTCTAACTTCATTGCATAATAGTAGTGAGTAGAGCGCTGAGTCATTTGGAGAAGAAATAACATGTCTTAACTCAGGTGAATAAGAACACCTTTAATAACAGTAGCCCCCAGATTGCATATTTACTGCATTCTACAATTAGCAGTTAACTGCAATAAGAAACTAATTATCCACATATTATAGCTTCACAAAGTAGAAAGGGAGAGCTTGCATGATTTTTGTAAACTTGTCAAACAACAGGAAATTGGAACGTCCTGTAATTTCCAACTTGCCAACATTCCTTTGGACTTCTACAATGGACTTGTAGCTCAGATAGACCTAATTGCTCTCTGATAAAGATAGGAGCTAATATATATTGAACACTTACTTTCCAGACATGGTGCTAAATGCTTTATATGTATTAACTCAGGTAATGCATCCACAGGACATCTCACCAGGTATTACTTCTACTATCCCCATTTTACATGTGAGACAACTGAAGCCCAGAGATGTTCAAGCAATGTGGCAAGGTCTTATAGCTGGTCACTGGCTGAGTCCAGTGTACATCCAGCAATCTGGCTCCAGAGCCTGCGCTCTTAACTTTGTGCAAAGTGGAGACCCTTTGGGGCTGTGGAATGGAGGGGCTGGGGGCTTGGACAAGTTTTTATGAAGTGGGAGTCAAGAAATGAATTGTACTGTTTGGCAGTCCAGACGTGACAGGAAGAGTGGTTGCTGACCAATGGAAAATGTTGATTCTGCTTTTAACAGATTGCTCTACCTTACTACATCTCTGTTACCTTTTCTCTTGACTTCTCTTCTTCCTTTTTTTCTGTGGATTGATATCGAGCCTGAGGAGGGCTGGTCATCAATAACAAGCTGGCAGTCCTCACGTTCCGAACAGTGTGTGCACATGGAAAAGGAGTTTAGACAGAGCAGAGGGAGGCTCACAAAGGGTGGTCTTTCACATTTCAAAGCAAAATATGGGAAGCCTAGTTTCATCCTTTTACCGTATTGATGTTTTTCAAATTACATCTGTTATTGATTTTGTTTTTGTTAAGATTTTCATAGAAAGATATACCTATACTATACTAGCTAGTGACTATATTTTTAAAAAATTATAATACTAGTATATACTCATTGCAACAAAATAGAGAGTGCAGATTTGTGTAGAGTAAAAACTTTTCACTTGGATCAGAGATTTAAATGTAATTTAAACCCATAAAATTACTGGAAGAAAACATTGGTGAATTTAAATAATCTTGGCATGAAAGAAGAGCTCTAGGCATGAAACAATCTTCTTAAATGATAAGGTAAACATCAATCAATACATCATATCTCATAAGACTTTCTCATAAAAATGTACCATAAACGAACTAAAATGATTAACAAAAGCAGGGGGGCAGAATTTATAACATCTATAATAAATAGCTATTTTAAAGATATGTACAAAGAGCTACTTCAGATCAATAAGAAAAATAAAATTAATTAGAAAAGTGAGCAAAAAAGGACATGAACACTCATAAATAAAAATATTAATACATTGATGATATGTAATTTTCATCTGATCACCAGAGTTTTAAACTCTTTATCATACCCAATGTTGGCAAGGATGTGAAGAAATAAGTATGCTCACATATTCTTAGTAGGAATGTAAATTGGTGAAACCTTTTGGAAGGCACTATAGCAGTATTTATGAACATTTTAAATGCTCAGATTTGTTGACCAAGCAATTCTAGGAGGAATTTATCTTATGTACATATTAAAACAGGCACACCAAAGCATGTGTCATTTTGCCAATATTTGTAATAGGGAACAACTGCAAACAACCTGAACATTCTTCAGAGGGGGAAAGGATAAATAAAGGGAGATGTTTCCTTTTGACAAAATATTATCCAATATTTGAAATGCAGGTGCTGATCTAAATGTGCTTACCTGGAAAGATGTTCAGGATTATATGATTTAGTGAAAAAAGCAATTTGTAGTACAATACCTGTGATATGATTCCATTTGGGTATGTATGTTATACAGTATATACAAGTCTTGGTTAGGATGCTTTAGCTCCAAGTAAACAGAACACTGTGAAATTTATCAGATACTGTAATTGCATGTGTGGAGGCCAGTTGGGTTTAGGGGTAGCTTAACCTGCTGGCCCAATTCTGTTTCCTAGATTCTCCTGGCTCAGCCTCCTCTGCTGACTCCTCAAACTGGTTCTAAGAGTCCTGGGCCTCATTTACAAGCATGGTACTCTTGAGAGGAAAGCCCACAGTAAGTTTCCCTTTGGATCTCATTGGCCTGAGCTGGGTCATGGCGGTGACTCAGGAGCCCAGTCCCAGGAAAAGGGAAATAAATACCCTGTGCTTCTGGCTTAGGCCTGGATTTTGGAACCAGTTACCAGCAAAGGAGAAGGATTTAACATGATTGTCTAAGACCAATTAAAGTTCACCCAATAGGTGAACTGAAAGTCAGTACTACCACCCCTACCCCAATACCCAACCCCTACCAACCCCCACCCCTACCCCAGTCCCCAACCCCCAACCCCTACCAAACAGCAAACAAAATGGCAACAACTGTATATGGAATAGAAGGGAGTAAAGGGCTATGAGGGTAGATACAGATTTTTATTTTTCACTTCCTAGCCTTCTACACCATTAATTTTTTTCTTTTCTTTGCCGCATAAGTCTGAGTCAGGATCACAGCATGGGTCTTAGGAACAGATGGCATACTCAGAAGGGTTTAATGAAGAGACTTTAATAAAGAGATTTTCTTTACCAAGCTATGTATAGGTGAGGTTAAAGGAACAAAAAAGGGCTGGTGAAGCATGCAGGGACTGGCTACAACAGGAAGTTGTTCCTAGCCCTAGGCCTGAAGGGGCCAGGGGGGTGGGTGAGGGCTGGGAGGGAAGGGAACAGTGTGAAGGGAATCTGGAGTGAGCTAGTGCTGGGCAAGAAGAATCAGGAGCTTCCGCAGCCTGAATGAAGGGTGAGGCAGGAAGGGAGTGCTGTGTGGGGGATAAATAAATACCTCATGCTCTCTGGCTCCATTAGCCAAACCCAACCAAAAATGAGAGGGCAAGGGTGATGCAATCCACAGAGGTCAGCCTTTTGGGACTCCCAGTGGAGCCAAGAGAAAGATGGGGAATGGATGTTGAAGGAGGGGGGCAAATGCCCAGCACAGCATATATTTCTTAATTGAAAGCATTAACGCTTTTTTTTTTTAATTAAAAAACACCAGAAATCCTGTCACATGTGACAAAATGGATGAGCTTTGAGAACATTATGCTAAGTGAAATAAACCAGTCACAAAAAGGCAAATACAGTATGATTCTACTTACAGGGGGTCACTAAAGTAGTCAAATCCATAGAAACCGAAAGTAGAAAGGTGGTTACCAGGAGTTGGGGGGGGTGGGGGGGAGGGAGAGATGCAATTTTATTGCTTAATGGGTGCATAGTTTCAGTTTTGCAGGGTGAAAAGAGTTCTGGAGATTAGTTGCACAGCAATGCGAATATACTTACCACCACTGAACTATTATACACTTAAAAATGGTTTCGATGGGGCACCTGGGTGGCTCAGTTGGTTGAGCGACTGCCTTCGGCTCAGGTCATGATCCCAGGGTCCTAGGATCGAGTCCCGCATCAGGCTCCCTGCTCTGCAGGGAGCCTGCTTCTCCCTCTCCCACCCCCCCCCCCCCCCAAAAAAAAATGGTTTCGATGGATTTGGGCCATTCTAATAAGGGTGTAGTGGTATCTTTTAATTTGCAATTTTCTCATGACATAGTGTGTTGAGCATCTTTTCATATGCTTCTGGGCCATCTGTATATCTTCTTTGGGGAGGTGTCTCTTGACCCTTTTTTAATCGAGTTGTTTGTTTTCTTATTGTTGAGTTTTGAGAGTTCTTTGTATACTTGAGATAACAGTCCTGTGTCAGATGTGTCTTTTATAAATATTTTCTCCCAGTCTGTGGCTTGTCTTCTCATTCTCTTGGTAGTGTCTTTTGCAGAGCAGAAATTTTTAATTTTAATGAAATCTGGCTTCTCAGTTCTTTCTTTCACTAACAACGCCAAATGCTGGTGAGGAGGTGGAGCAATGGAAACTCTCATTCACTGCCGGTGGGAAACGCAAAATGATATAGCTGCTTTGGGAGACACTTGGGCAGTTTCTTGCAAAACTAAACATTTTTACCGTATGATCCAGCAGTTGTGTTCCTTGATTTTGCCCACATGAGTTGTCCACACAAATGATTTTAGCAGCTTTATTCATAACCGCCCAAACCTGGAAGCAACCAAGATGTCCCTCGAAATGGATAAGTAAACTGTGGTACATCCAGACAATGGAATATTATTCAGTGATAAAAAGAAATGCACTATGAAGCCATGAAAAGACCTGGAGGAACTTAAATACATATTATTAAGTGAAAGAAAACAATCTAAAAAAGCTATGTATTATGTGATTCCAACTATCTGACATTCTGCACGACGCAAAACTATGGAGATAGTAAAAAGATCAGTGATTGCCCGGGGTTAGGAGGAATTGAGGGATGAATAGGCAGAGCACAGAGGACTGGGGGGGGGCAGTGAAACCATGTGGTATGATGCTGTAATGGTGCATACATGTCATTATACCTTTGTCCAAACCCATAGAATGTTCACCAGCAAGAGTGAACCTTAATGTAAGCTGTGGAATCTGGGTCATAATGATGTGTCAAAGTAGGTTCATTGATTGTAACAAATGTGCCACTCTGATGAGGGATTTTAAAAGGGGGGAGCTGTGCATATGTGGAGGCAGGGAGTATATGTGAGTATATTCTGCTTATTTCGCTCTGAAACTAATAGTGCTATAAAAAATAATCTATTTTTTTAAGGGCGCCTGGGTGGCTCAGTCGTTAAGCGTCTGCCTTTGGCTCAGGTCATGATCCCAGGGTCCTGGGATCGAGTCCCGCATCAGGCTCCCTGCTCGGCGGGAGGCCTGCTTCTCCCTCCCCCACTCCCCCTGCTTGTGTTCCCTCTCTCGCTGTGTCTCTCTCTGTCAAATAGATAAATAAAATCTTAAAAAAAAAATCTATTTTTTTAAAAAAATGGTTATGATAAACTTTATGTGTTTTTTTACCACAATTTTTAAAAATGTGAGTCTTTCCTTTCTTCCTCACTCCCTAATCTCATTCACCAGCAGCAAAGACCATTGAGTCAATATTTTTAACCAAATTTCTTTTATTTTCCAAAGATGATGATTTAAAGGCAATATGGTGCTCAGAGATTGGTCCTGTTTGGAGAAATACAGATTTAAGAGCTCCCAACATGGGTAGGATACTCCCATCATGGAAGTGTGGGAGTGAATGAACTCTCCAGGGACTGCATGCAAAGAAAGCAGGAGAAGCTCAGGAGGAACCAGGGAAACTCATATTGAAGAGGCCAAGAGAGGAGTCAGCCAGGGAGAATGAAAAATGAACAAAGAACTAATATGAAGACAGGAACCAAGGACAGAGAGCATTTTAAAAATAAATGCATAAATCAAAACCACAATGCGTTACTTAGAATGGCTATTATGAAAGAAAGAAAAAGAAAGGAAGGAAGGAGGGAGGAAGGAAGAAAAAGATAACAAATT
Organism: Mirounga leonina; assembly: GCF_011800145.1. Classification (NCBI taxonomy): domain Eukaryota; kingdom Metazoa; phylum Chordata; class Mammalia; order Carnivora; family Phocidae; genus Mirounga; species Mirounga leonina. Next base: position 57,761,853 of record NW_023270316.1, on the reverse strand, counting down.
CAAGTGTTGGTGAAGATACGGAGAAAAGCATTGCTGGTGGGAATATAAAATGGCGTAGACACTGTGGAAAATAGCGTGGCAACTATAAGTTAAACAGAGTTGTCACATGATGCATTCCTGCGTATATACTCTGAAGAATTGAAGCAGGGCCTTAAGTAGTTACTTGTACACCGATGTTCATACAGCACTTATTCACAGTGACCAAAAAGTGGAAACCACTTAAAGGTTCTGCTCATCCATGGGTGAGCAGATAAACAAAACGTGGTACACAGATGCAATGAAACATCATTCAGTCTTAGAAGGGAATGAGGTTCTGACACATGCTAGGACATGGGTGAACCTTGAAAACATTATGTTAAGTAAATAAGCCAGACATCAATGGGCAAATAATGAATGAATTCACTTGTATAAGGCACCCAGAATAGGCAAATTCATAGAGAGAAAGTAGATGACCAGTTGCCAGGGGCTGGAGGAGAAGGGAAGGGAGGGGAGGGGAGGGAAGTGGAGGGGAAGGGAGGAGAGAATGGAGAGTTAGTATTGAACGGGTATAGCGTTTCAGTTTGAAGACGTTCTAGAGATGGGTGGCGGTGATGGCTGCACAGTGTGAATGTACTCAATACTACAGAGCTGTATACTTAGAATGGGTGGAATGGTAAATTTTATGTAATGTATATTTTACCATAACTTAAAAGAAGAATAGGGCGCCTGGGTGGCTCAGTCGTTAAGCGTCTGCCTTCGGCTCGGGTCATGATCTCAGGGTCCTGGGATCGAGTCCCACATCGGGCTCACTGCTTGGCGGGAAGCCTGCTTCTCCCTCTCCCACTCCCCCTGCTTGTGTTCCTTCTCTTGCTTTGTCTCTCTCTGTCAAATAAATAAATAAAATCTTAAAAAAATAAAAATAAAAAAAGAATAAATGCATGAAAGGAGCCAGGCACAAAAAAGTACACACTGTATGCATCCATTTGTGCGAAGTTCAAGAACAGGCAAACCTAAGTGGAGGTGTGGGGGAGAGTCAGAGCAGCAACTACTTTAATATATGTGTGTGGGTAGGAAATTGGTGGAAAAGAAAAACAAAGTGTACATTTCAAGGAGTTTGAAAAGGGGACAAATAGGGTAATGTTAGCTAGGAAAGCCTAGAATGAAGCTTTCTTTAGGAAAAGGAAAGTCGAATGTATTTTTAGTTTGAGAACAGATGGAGAGGGAAGGACGACAACATAAGAGAGGGAAGAGACAGATGACATCTGGAGGTGCGAGGGGAGAGGATGAGGCAGGGAAGGGCAGGGGCCATCCTTGGAAAGACACAGGACATGGGACACAGGACACAGAGCATAAGGATAGGTACAGATTAGCTAAGTGGGGATGTGGAAGGCAAGCAAATGGAGGAATTCAAAGTTGTCTGGTCTTTCTTTACTTCCCTATACTTGACAGGCCCCCCTGAGCTGTGCACCATCAGCATTTCGCTGCAAACGATAACCATTCTCCCTGAAACAGCTCTGCCACCAACCACTGCTTTAGCAAACATTTCTGATCAAGTTTTCCTTGTCTGAACATATAAGCATTTGATTAGAAGACTTCTAAAGTTTATTCAAGGCACAAGATTTTGTTTCACTATGGGTGTGAATTGTAGAATAAATCAGTTGGAAAATATAGGTGTTTTTGATGTCCTTTGTGTCCTGAATTTAATAAACGCAGCTGAGAAATAGATGCATTTACGCCAAAATTATATTGGAAATAGAAAACTCTCTGCCTTCTTTATAAAAGTTCCATTTTGGGGGTGCCTGGGTAGCTCAGTTGGTTAAGCAACTGCCTTCGGCTCAGGTCATGATCCTGGAGTCCCAGGATCGAGTCCCGCATCGGGCTCCCTGCTCAGCGAGGAGCCTGCTTCTCCCTCTGACCCTCCCCCCTCTCATGTGCTCTCTCTCTCATTCTCGCTCTCTCAAATAAATAAATAAATCTTTAAAAAAAAAGTTCCATTTTTTTTTTAAGTGAAAACTGATTTCATACTTAGGTGAATTAAATATATCCACATGCACTTGATGTATCAAGATTTGGTCAGTAAGAGGTGAAAAATTGGAACAAGTTTCTCTTTCTATTTAGAATAGTGAAGACTTCATTATAGTGTAGCAGCTCGTGATAAGATTCTGGGACAGTTTTAGGATATGTTGTCTCATTAACTTAAAAGAAGAGGCCTCTTTTGAAAGGCAGGCAATATTGTAATAGAGGCCTCGCTAGAAACTACTTCCTAAAAAGCCCCCTTTCAGAAGGCACACCTAGGCCATTCAAAAGGCACGATTATACGTGGTTAATGCATGAAGGAAAATGGAAAGCTTCATTAATATTCAAAGGATGAAAATGAAAATGATTCCCAGATGCCGTTTTAGCTTATCAAATTAACAAGATTTGTAAAAATCATACTTAAGGTATGATGGGAAATCTCATGGACTGCTGATAGGAGTATCAATCGGCTCATCTTTTCCGCAAAGCAATAGAAGAATGTGTATCAAAGACCCTAACAATTGATTCAAATGGCCATACCTTTGTGAATCAGTAATATAGTGCTAGGATGTCATCCTTTAAAGAATTCAGAAAAGTGGAGTAAATCTTCTTCACACAAAGATACTCATTTCAGTGCTAATAGTGATAGCAAAAATTAGAAACACTTGAATGTCTAATCATGAGGACTTCAGTTATGAAAAATACACATGATATGATACATTTTATAAGCATTTGATATGTTTATTGAGAAGTTTTAACAATGTAGGGAAAATGTGACATATGGTAGGTGATACAGTATTATTCTACTATGTTAAAATATGTGTATGTATAGAGAAAAAAGACCAGCAAGTGTCAAAAGTTAAAGTGGTCCTCTCTAATTGGCATGGTTTTAAGTGATTTTTTTCCTCCTTCTTTATACTGTTCTCTAGTTTCCAGAATGGATCGCATCATTCCAAAAATATGAATATAAAGTTATTTTTCAATAAAAGGAGAAAGTTCCTTTTGATAATTTTGGTAACGGTTATATCCCTGCACTCCAGTAAAATGGACCAAGACATCCAGCTGCAGTCAGCTATTCATTCAATAATGTTTATTAAGCACCTACTGCACACCAAGCCCTGGGAATGCGAGGGTAGAGCTGACCCAGGCCGGCCCTCATCAGGCTTACGGTCTAGGGGAAAGTACAGCGCATTAGTTTGCTAGGACCACCATAACACAGTACCACAGACTGGGTGGCTTAGAAAAATGTGAACTGATTTTCTCACAGTTCTGAAGGCCAGAAGTCTGAGATGAAGATGTTGGCGCGGTTGGCTTATTCCTGGGTCTCTCTCCTCAGCTTGTAGATGGCCCTCTTCTCCTTGGGTCTTCATATCATTAGAACTGTGTCTGTGTCCGAATTTCCTCTTCTTATAAGGACACTAGTCATATTGGATGACTGTCCACCCTGATGACCTCTTTTCAATTTGATTACCTCTTGAGAGACCCCATCTCCAAATACAGTCACTTTCTGAGGGATCACAGGTACTGGTGGTTAGAACTTCAGCATGTGAATTTGGAAGGGGCAAAGCTCAGCCCATAACATAGCAATTAAACAACACTGGCATCAAGAAGAAGGACTGGATAGGCCGAGATCAAAGACTAGACGTTGCACTCTAAGCACTGCTGGTCATTTCAAGGGAGTGGCGCTGTGTTCACCGAACTACAATGCTTGCTGCATTCAGTCTTCTTTTTCGGTGCTTTTGTATGTTTTGTGGCTTCTTTATTTAACAGGTTGACAGGAATAAAACAAACTTTCATCCAGTCAGGATGAAATGCAACTGACATTTTAAATTTATCTTCTCTTCAGAGTGTCAGGAAATGAATATTTATTCTTTGATGCCTGATATTACAGTCATTCATTATCTTTCAGGGAACAGATTGGGTTGTGAATTGATACCTGCTGAGTTCCCAGATGAGCATATGCGATGATTCCCGAAAAGGGCTAGGCTGGTTCTAAGTCTCCAGAGCTGTAAGCAAACAGAGGTCTGGAGAATGAACTCTGTCCAGTCTAATTACTTCTCTGTGACTCATTTTTAACAGTTCTCAAAATTCAGAACAATTTTTATGGTACCATATGTAGAGTCCACCTAATTCACAATCTACTTCCTAAACCTGTATTTGTTTTGCTCGCAAATCCTTCACGGCATGTGGCAGGCTATAAGTAAATTCATTAAATTCATTTTAAATTCATAAAACTAAAACAGATTCTTGAGGCCGGATAGACCACGGTTGGATAATGTTTGTTACATTGCATTCATACAACTCATTGCCCCTCTGTTCCAGGAACAGACAGAATTTTACATAATTATTTGAAAAGCAGTACAAAATTGGTGTCGCCTTGTGGTGAAGGGCCTGTGCTCTGAGGGTTAACAGCACCACTTTCCACCACCTGCAGGATCATGCAGAGGAAATGAGTGAAGCCTCAGTGAGCCCTTAGAATCATGTCTGGTGCACAGTGACACATACAATATATATGGCGAGAGCTGCTATTATTCGACTTTGCAGAGCAGACTTTCTGTTTGGTGGGATCTTGCTCTCTCACCCCTTTCCCACATGTTGAGTGCTCTATGACAAATTTGAGCTCTTTGTTAATTACATTTTAATAAGGTAAATACTTGACCTCCTAACAAATTGAAGTGCAGCCTTTGGCTAGTTGGATCCACACCACTGCCATGATTCCTCTTTCTATAACTTGCAAAATTAAAATTCGTACAACTTTAGAAGTATACTTTTTGATGTTCTTCCATGAACTTGTAGGCACGTTGTGTTCTTTGAATTCCTCCAGGTCATCTGTGAATAATCACCTACAGACAGTCGCTCTCACTGTTTGCTTCCTCTGAAGTTCATGTGCAAGGCTTATGGGTCTCTTCCAATTTCCACGCTATGTTGTTGCTCTTCCCAGTTTCCAATGCCCTTGTTCCTCTTCACCTACATCAGCCCTCTTTGATTTCTAAATTGGACCCCAAACCTCTGGGAGCTGACTGTTTTTATTCTTTTGCCTGGTCCCTGATTAATACTTATATAACTTTCACATTATGTTAATTTGCCCCATGAATTATTTCTTAAAAAATGTTTCTTATTTGTGCCTGTCGTCTCTCTGCTAGATTGTAGGATCCTTGACAATGAAACATGTGTCCTTGGATTCTTTTATAGTTTATCCTACTATTTTTGTATGCAAATATTGCTTATTGCTTGCTTTGTCTTCTTATTACCTTTTCCCCCAATCGCAGTTATTCTTCTCTATGTTGTAACCTGGACTTTCTAGCTGGTTTCCTTACAGTGAAAGGACACCATCTAGAGTGTTTTCTGTCCTCTAGTATCTTGTATCCTCAAGTATCTTCTGATACTTGTTTTACCTTTTTATGTTGCACAATCTATTTACATATCATCCCAGTGAAATTAAAGAGTTGAAATGTTTTAGGGCACCTGTCTGGCTCAGTTGGTAGAGCATATGACTCTTGATCTCAGGGTCGTGAGTTCAAGCCCTGCATTGGGTATGAAGTCTACTTTAAAAAAAAAAAAAAGTGAAATGTTTCTTAGAGTATGCAAAGGGAAAAAAAAGGCAAAGTGGTCCATGCCAGGTAAAACTGAGCCCTTCCTCTTTGTGGTCCCCACAGTATTCTTTATCACACTTTCTTTGTGTACCTTTTACTTCCTTTTCTCTTTATTGGACCGTAAGACCGTGTCCTGTTAGTTTTATTAATCTTCAGCACTTGGCATTTTACCTGAAACATAGTATGTGCTGAAGAAATGAAAGACTGAACAAGGAGACTTACCCATGAAAATAGTAGGTCTTACACTAGGTTCATCCGTTTTCCAAAAACCTAGCTTTATTATCATTATTTTTTAAGATTTTATTTGTTTATTTGACACAGAGAGAGAGAGAGCAAGAGCAGGAACACAAGCAGGGGGAGTGGGAGAGGGAGAAGCAGGCCTCCCGCCGAGCAGGGAGCCCGATGCGGGGCTCGATCCCAGAACCCTGGGATCATGACCTGAGCCAAAGGCAGACGCTTAACGACTGAGCCACCCAAGCATCCCAAAAAACCTAGCTTTAGACTGATACTTTAAAGTATGGACCCTGAAGCCAGAGGGGTGTGATTAGTATCCCAGATTTACAGCTTACCAGCTCGTGACAGAGGGCAAATGATTTCTCTGAGACTAGTTTATTCATATATAAAATATGTCGGTTGTCAGGATTTTAATCCTTAGGCCAGTACTTAAGAAATTTAGCTATTATTATTATAGTAAAATGATATTAAAATATATTGACATTTGGGGCACCTGGGTGGCTCAGTCGTTAAGTGTCCGTCCACACTGTCATGTAGCCTTCACCACCATCCATCTCCAGTACTCTTCTTATCTTCCAAAACAGAAATTCTATATCCATCAAAAAATAACTCCTTATTCCACTCATACTCCAGCCCCTGCCAACCACCATTCTGCTTCCCATCTCTATGAATTTGACTACACTGGGTTTCTCGTTATGTAAGTGGAATCATACAATATTTGTCTCTTTGTGTCTGGCTTGTCTCACTTGGCATGTCTTCAAGGTTCATCCATGTTGTTGCATGTGTCAGATTGCATTCCTTGTTAGGGCTAAAAATTTTTTTTTTATTTTAATGGTTGCAGAACATTCCCTTTCTGTTTTGTATCTTTAGGTGTTTCCCCCTTTTTAACAACTCTGCTAATGAAAGTTGGGCTTGGTCTTTAAACGTGCCCAAGTTTTTTGAGGCCTAATGTAATAATGGAAGATTGAAAAAAAAAAAAAAAGAACAAGTCTAATGCCCAGGAAATCTCATTAAAAACATGTCTTTTTGCTTTGATCAGAAATAAATATATTTTAAGGTATATTTAAGATTTTGTTTTAGAAACAAGGGAAATGTTCAAATGTGTGGCTTTGTTGTTCTCTTTCAGCAATGATTACTGCATCATCTTGGCCAATGTATTCACTAACCATAAAAGGAGAAAAATGTGCATTTCCTTGATAATATTGAGAATGAGTTGGCAAGTGATCTCTGAGCTCTGGGATGGGCTAAAAGGTGAAATGGAAGATGTTTTAACCTGCCAAGACTTGAGTTCAAGTCTTTAAAATGGTTTCTTTTCCAATAATTACTAAGACTTTTAATTGCAAAACTGGATAAGGAATCTTCTGGCATGTATTTTATTTCAGACAGCAAACTATTGATGAGAAAAACAGTGAAACATCAGATGAGAAAAATAGACAATAATCTTGGTAGTTTAAAATATATTTCTCAGTATGAATGAGGGCACTGGTTACAAGCCTGGGGACTTCAAAGGGTATGGATGCCCTCTCTTTCTTATACGGAAGGAAACTTTTCATTGGATTTTATTTTATTGTCCCAGGTAGAAGAAACATTTGTATATTCATTATTCATCTACCCTGCCTAGCATAAAAATTATCTAAGTAAGTTTAGAGAATATTAAAGAACATAATTTAAGAAATCTGAATATAAATTCTTTAGCTTGTCTTTATTTTTTTTTTATATTTTATTTATTTGAGAGAAAGAGACAGAGATAGCAAGAGAGAGGGCATGAGCAGGGAAGAGAGGAAGAAGCAGGCTTCTGGCTGAGCAGGGAGCCTAATGCGGGGCTCGATCCCAGGACCCTGTGATCATGATCTGAGCCGAAAACTGATGTTTAACTGACTGAGCCACCCAGGTGCCCCATCTTGTCTTTTATTGTTGAGGCACTGATCTTTACTCTGAAAAGGTGAACAGAAACCTCCGTGGAGAACATAAACTCTGATGACAGTGAGGAAAGAGTTCAGAGCTTCTCAGATGGTAGTGGCTATGTCTTGTCCATCTAGGGCTGGTCAGTTCAGTCCTTTATTGTAGTTAGGATTTTCTTGGCCCATAAATTGAGTAACCATATGTTGTAGATTTTCTGGAACAGCCCCAATTTAAAATATTCTTTCCTGTTGTTAGACCATGTGTTGGACCATGTGTTCTGATATTTTTATGGAAAATGTGGTCAGCTTACCCATAATTTTCAATAGTTCCCTAATGGGCCTTTCCTTCAAGGTACCCAGAGGAATCTGTCTGGGTTGGGGCATGAGTTCTACCCATTCTGTGAGAGTCAGCTAATGTCTTTGCATCTCTGTGAAGTCCAACCTGCCTTCTGTAACCATTTTCAGAAACTTTCCCTCTCCATTTTCCACACCATCTACAGATTGTATGTGGTCTTTTTTTTTTTTTTAAGATTTTATTTATCCACTTGACAGAGACACAGTGAGAGAGGGAACACAAGCAGGGGGAGTGGGAGAGACAGAAACAGGCTTCCCGCGGAGCAGGGAGCCCGATGCGGGGCTCCATCCCAGGATCCCAGGATCATGACCTGAGCCAAAGGCAGATGCTTAATGACTGAGCCACTCAGGTGCCCCTGTATGTGGTCTTATGTTGTTGTTATTCTTATATGTGGTTTAGTTTCATCTCCTCAACTACACTGTACAGCCTGGAGGAAAGGGACATCACCTCAATTTCTCCTACTACCTCCCCAGTACATCACACAGTGCTGGGCATACAGCAGCTCTGGTTTTAAAATAAGTAAAAAAGATTCATTGAATTTTTTGTGTCATTCAGGAAGAGAAACCCCTTTGAAAACATCTTTACCAGAACCCCGCAATGAGCCTGTATATATTAGACTATTAGTTAAACCCTCACCACATTCTGTCAAATTCAAATGTAGGTTTTCGACACCAGATTCCTATTCTAAGGTATTTGATAATAAATAAGTAAACATATATTTGAGGGAAAAGGGGAGTAGAAACCCAGCCCTTGGGTTCTCATATGTGCTAAGTACAAAAGGTAAGTTTTATGACTTTATTATTTTGTCTAAGACATAGTTAGACATAGAATTCCATAATTTCTTTTTCAGGCATCCCTTCCTTTATGTCCCCTGACTATGGAGGCCCTCGCCAACGTTAGTGCTCTACTCCGTAAACATTTGTTCCATGGGAGTTGCTTATGAGGAAGACGAGATGATTGCTACCAAATCCACATCTCTCTCTTTTTTTATTTGAGAGAGAGAATGAGAGAGAGTGAGCGAGAGAGAGCACGAGCAGAGGAAGAGGGAGAAGCAGGCTCCCCACTGAGCAAGAAGCCCAATGTGGGTCTGAATCCCAAGACCCAGGGATCATGACCTGAGCCGGGGGGAGACGCTTAACCGATTGAGCCACCCAGGCGTCCCTCCACATCTCTTTTTTTTTTTTTTAAAGATTTTATTTATTTATTTGATAGAGAGAGAGACAGCGAGAGCAGGAACGCAAGCAGGTGGAGTGGGAGAGCGAGAAGCAGGCTTCCTGCCGAGCAGGGAGCCCGATGTGGGACTCGATCCCAGGACCCTGGGATCATGACCTGAGCCGAAGGCAGACGCTTAACGACTGAGCCACCCAAGCGCCCCAAACACAAAGTTTTAAAGAAAAAAAAAAGAAAAAAATGTGCCATGCAAACACTAACCAAAAGAAAGATGGTATAGCTATATGTTAATATCAGACAACAAAAGCTTTGGGGGAAGAAATATTTCTAGAGATTGAAAAGGGACATTTCATAATGATAAAATGTCAGTTTACATAAAATAAAGCAGTCCTAAATTTGTATGCATCTACTAATTTATAATGTAGAAATAATTTGTGGGAAATGTAGCATAGTTCCTATATATATATATATATATATATATTTTTTTTTTTTTTTTTTTTTTAAGATTTTATTTATTTATTCATGAGAGACAGAGAGAGAGAGAGAGAGGCAGAGGGAGAAGCAGGCTTCCCGCCGAGCAGGGAGCCCGATGCGGGGCTCGATCCCAGGACCCTGGGATCATGACCTGAGCCCAAGGCAGACGCTTAACGACTGAGCCACCCAGGCGCCCGTCCCTCCAC
>NW_023270316.1:57742676-57751825 GCF_011800145.1 Mirounga leonina | reverse complement strand
AAGGCAGACGCTTAACGACTGAGCCACCCAGGCGCCCGTCCCTCCACATCTGTTGAAGCAGCTTTTCCCTGCACTCCAGCCAACTATTCACAAGTAGGTGGAGGATGTAAGAAAGGGGTACGGTGAAGACATGGGAAGTTTGGGGACACTTGGGCAACACCAGGCATCAGGGAGCCTTTTCAAAATATTCAGAGCAGATGAGATGGAGTAGGTTGGGGTGGGGACTCCTGTGGCCTGGATTTCAGAGAACGTGTGTTCCAAACCTCTTAGTCCAATGCCCTTTGGCACCTCCCTAAGGCCTTCCGTCGGCTTGCCTCTATCACATCTCCTTCCCAAGAACCCATTCCTATCAGTATGAACGCTCATCTTTTTTCCAAGTAATTGGAATGTTTAAGAGAATTTAATTAGCCATATGTATACATATAATGCATTAGATTTATAAGAGTTATTTAAGTACTTGGGGAAGGTTTTGCTCATTAGGTTATAAATGTGCTCTGCAGGCATTTAAAACATTTAAAATAAAAATTGACTCTGTTAAATTTATAAATGCAGGGCGCCTGGGTGGCTCAGTCGTTAAGCGTCTGCCTTCGGCTCAGGTCATGATCCCGGGGTCCTGGGATCGAGTCCCACATCGGGCTCCCTGCTCGGCAGGAAGCCTGCTTCTCCCTCTCCCACTCCCCCTGCTTGTGTTCCTGCTCTCGCTCTCTCTCTCTCTGTCAAATAAATAAATAAATAAATCTTTAAAAAAAAATTTATAAATGCAGTTTAAAATGTTTAAGTGGTTGTAATTATCCAAGTTTGTATATGATATCGATTGTTTAGTTTCTTTACCATGAGCTAACCAAATATTAATTAAAAAAAAGTGAGAGAATTATTCTTCATCTGCATAATAAGATTACTAATTTGAACTCGAGGAAAACTAGATTTTTAATCCTGTAACTTTAAAAAATGGAATATCAGTTTGATATCCCAATAAGCATAAATAGTTTTTCCTACTCCTAAAGATTTCTTTTTTGTCCAAGACATAAAAAACAAAACAAGTAAACCTCTGATAATATCAAAAGACAGACCCTAAATATGTTTACATGTAAATGACCCCTTATTGGCCAACAGTCTCTTTGCTTCTTATGGTCTTGAAATTTCTAGAATATAAATGATCCACAAGATCCTTCTTTAATCTAAAGAAGGGAATTATTAGCACTTTTAAACTTTCCTGTCACATGCAAATTTCCTTGAACTATCAGGCATATGATATGGAATATGTTTGTATTATGAAATGGAGTTTTCTCCCTTGATCTGTAAAAGCCTGTTACTAAACAAATTACAGAGACTCTTAAATATCTCATACCTGGTATCCCCTCCTGTCCTCCTGCTCCCCCCTCCCCTCCCTTAGCTTCTCTTCTTGGGGGCAATCCAAGTGAAATAAAGAATGGGGATGCCAGGGGTGCCTGGGTGGCTCAGTTGGTTGAGCGACTGCCTTTGGCTCAGGTCATGATCCTAGAGTCCTGGGATCGAGTCCCGCATTGGGCTACCTGCTCAGCAGGGAGTCTGTTTCTCCCTCTGATTCTTCCCCTTCTCATGCTCTCTCTCTCTGTCTCATTCTCTATCTCAAATAAATAAGTAAAATCTTAAAAAAAAAAAAAAAAACTTCTCTGTTCATTTAATCAGCCTCCTTTATCTTTTGGATGCCTTTATTAAAAGCGTATGTTATATGTTTAAAGCTATAAAATAAATTGTCCTAATAAGGAGGCCACTATTTTTTTCTGCTTCATACGCTGGGATTTCAAATAGGAGTTCATTTTTAGAAAGGATTCTCTGCTAAGGAAAGTTTGGGAAGCTGTTGATTTACTCCCAGCTAAAAGCCTCTTAACTTTTCCTCTAGATTTCAGGCTCCTTATAGACTACGAAACTAAATTCAATGTTTCCGGCCTGGCTTTCCAAGGCAGAAATCATCTGACCTGACGTTAGCTTATCCAAATATGTTTTTTCCTAGTCGCCCGCACAGACTCTCAAGTCTGGGAAAGGTCACTCTGCCCCCACTTCCTTGCCTGCTGCCCTCGACGGGTCTTGTTAATCCCCCCGCACTGGGCCACCACCCATCTAGGAGGTGGCCTGAGGAATGAAGCCCATTTGCCATCAGCTCTTCTCTACACCCCAGTGCATTCTGCATCTTGGTTCATTGCGTCCCTGAATCTGAGACTCTTCCCCTCTGCCTTTCACCTGTCCTACTTCTTTGTTATCCTTCACAGTCCACAAACCTGTAGACCCTTTATTACTTTCCTGAGTTCATGATGATCTCTTCTTCCCACAGGCTTATATTTAATTTTGCCTAATTTTGCTTTCTTTGTTCTATGGTCTTCCCACCAGGATCATGAACTTACCTATTTCTTCACAAGCTTGTGATGACCATGGGGCTCTATCCTTGAAGGGTGGGTAGAGTTCTTGGCTGCAATTACATGCCCTGACTTTAGCCTCAGTCCTGTCTGTCACTCACTGATTTCTGTAATTTTAACAAAATCACTTAAACTTTAATAGTCTCATTTTCCCCTCTGTAATATGGGAATAATAAAATCTGCTGTTTTAGAATACAGCGGTCACAGATGGAGTGGTCTGCTGCTGGTTTAGGCTAGTTATCTTACTGGAGTCACCATGGATGAAGAAATGAAGTTGTTCTGGTTTAGAAACCCAATCTTATTAACCCACCCAGAGTTGATGGGTTGTAAGAATCTGACTCCTGAGATTGTAGCTCACAAGAGACTGGTGTTTCTTTTTGCTTCCTTTCTACATTTTCTTCCTAGGTCATTTCTCTACTTCCCAAGCACTGCTTGTCTTTACACACCAGTGACCAACAGATGTCTGTAGCAGCCTGGATCTCTCTACTAAGCTTCATGACCATGAATCTAGATGGCCACTTGACATTCCCCCTGGGAGATCTCACATGCTTCTCAAATGTAATATATTCAAACTGTACTCTTGTTCACTCCATAACATCTACATTCCCACACAGAGCCACATCTAATCTATCCCTTGTTCATCCTTGTTCATTTTAGTGAATGGATGGCACCTCTTCAACCCAGTTGCTCAGGCTGGTATCTGGGAACTGCCCCTCCTGCACATCCAGTCTATCACCAAGGTCTAGTAATCCTGTTCCTAAGCATATCACAACTCTGTCCCCTTCTGTCTACGGCCACCATTCTTGTCCATATTACCATTAGCCCTTGACCACATTATTGCAAAATTCTCCAACCTGGTCTCTCTGTTTCTACTTTAATTCTCCGTCTAACCCATTCTTTCCATAGCAACCAGAAGGATCTTTTTAGAGCACAAATGTCATCATATCTCATCTTATCTTTATATTTTGTACCCAAAATAACTCCAAATCATCTCTGAGTGGCCTCTGCAGCCCTTTGTGATCTGGTCTGCTTCCTTCAGCAGGTCATTCCTTGTGGTCCTTCTCTCCCTTAAACCCTTTCCAATCTGTATTGGCTCTTCTGATTCTCAAACACACCAAACTCTGCTGCCTTCTGCCTGACAGCTTTCTCTTCATTCCATCAGCTGGTTGACTCATGGTTTCACGTAAAGTATCAGAAAAGCCTCTCTTACTCCTCTAGTCTAATGCAGCACTTAGCACAAGATGTAGTTGTGGTTTTATTTGTGTGATTACTTGTTTGTCTGTCTCCCCTCTGGACTGTAACATGAGGGCAGGAACTACTTACTACTCTATGGTGCCAGCCAGAGTGTAGGGGCTCAGTAAGTGTTTGATGAATCACTATTCATTTGTTCACTTTATAGTGATTCGTCTCCATGTTGTTCCCTTTCCTGGTGCCTGCGAAGCTGATCCAAGGAAAAGTACATGCGTGATAAACATTGACAATTAGAACCAAAATATTTGCATGGTGTCAGGAGAAACTTTGTCCCGTGAACTTTACCACCCTCATGTCATATGAGCATCCCTCTTGATTAGATTGTGCCAGATAAACATTACTCATTTCTTCCTCCCCAGCTCTTTTTTTTTTTTTTAAAGATTTTATTTATTTATTTGACAGAGAGAGACACAGCAAGAGAGGGAACACAAGCAGGGGAAGTGGGGGAGGGAGAAGCAGGCCTCCCGCAGAGCAGGGAGCCTGATGTGGGGCTCAATCCCAGGACCCTGGGACCATGACCTGAGCTGAAGGCAGACGCTTAACGACTGAGCCACCCAGGTGCCCCATTCCTCCCCAGCTCTTCAGCGTCTCTGCCTACTAATAGTTTGTGTGATTATGAGCCATTGGGTTGTTTGAGACAGTCAGATTGCAATACCATCGATTGCGTAATAGAATTACTCTACTACTAATAACAGTAATCACAACCACAAATGTTTATATCGTACTTGATGATTTTCTAAGTGCTCTTATGTGCATTATCTCCTTTAATCTTGGAGTCTGGGCCCGAAAACGTATCTGTGACCTCGGTTGATTTGGATGGGTCCCAAGCTTTTTCTGAATCAGCTTCCATGCAGTCCATCTGTCGCTGAAGGAAGGGCAGCTTCAGCAGAGGGCTGATGTGGGGCTTTTTTGGGTAGTTCCATGCCGAGACGGTAAACTTCTCCCCACCACATCCTCAAATTCTGGAGACTTTTACTGTATATGGCCCCAAATTTACCAACTGCCATTACTCCTAAGGTTGTTAAGACTGAAAAATGAGCTAATAATAATAACAAATACTTGTTTGAGTGCTGACAATGTGCCAGACGATGTCCTAAGTGCTTTACACACACACACACTAATTTATTCAGTCCTCATAACTGCCCCAACTTAGAAGACATATGTAGCATTGTTGTACCTACTTCTAAAAGGAGAACTAAGACCCCAAAAGATTAAGGAGCTTGTCCCCTTGCTAATAACTGGGGAAGCTGGGACATGAACCCAGCCGACTTTCTAGACTCCATGCTCACAGGCAGCATATCTGTGAATGTTTATTCTTTAATCACATTTGTTCTTTACTGACATGATTCTTTAATACACTTATCGGAATTTAAGGAGCGCTCACTGTGTGCCAGGGGTGAATCTCAGGGCAGGAACACAGCTTGCTTCCTAGTGAGGAAGATGGGTTTGGACAAATGATCACCAGTGAGCTGTGTGTTACAAAGATGAAGGAACACTGTGGGGTAGGAGCATAGAGCAGGGGACCAAGGCTCATCCGGGGCTCAGAGAAGGCCTCTGGGAGGAGGGGACATTTTATCCAAAGCCTGGAGGCCATGCATATGTGGTCTACACTAAAGGGAGGAGGGAGACCTCCAGCAGGGCAGAGCCTTCCATGACTGCCTGAGGAACTAAGAGAAGTCCGTGCATTGGCTCTAGAAGCCAGAGTTTCTAGAGCAGAGAAACAAGTGGAGTGAGGTGATGCTGGAGAACAAAGGGCCTGGGATTTGGTATTTTATCTAAGGATCATAAGGATTTGGTGTTTTATTCTAAGGGCCTTGGGCAACAAAAAGATTTGCGGCAGACTGCTGAGCTGCAGGGAGAAGGCGGAGGTCAGTTGGGAGGTTGCTACCGTCCCGCAGGAGAGGGAGGCTGGCTGGGAGAACAAGGGTGGGGGCAGCCGGGATCCAGGGAAGTGGATGTGGCCAAAACAGGTTTAGGAGGTAGAGTGAGCAGAATCCGGAGACTAACTGAATGTGGAGGATGGGGGGGAAGGAGGAGTCAAGGTCTCTTACTTGAGTAAAGTTTTGATAATGGAAGCAGAAATGGACAACAGAAACAGAAGCAGATTTGGGTGCAGGGATTGACGGAGTGATGGATTGAATTTCAGGGATGTTGACACAGAAGTGGATGTGTCCAGCCAGCACTTGGTTTGTACGGGTCAGGAAGGAGGAATTGGGCTACAAAATTTCTTTGACTCTAAGATGGACATTTTTCATATTTACGACTTTCAAAATTATGTGGCTTAAAAACAGTTTGTTTAGTAAAAATAGTGTTTTAACAGTGAACTATAATTGGTGGTGTCTTAAAATAGACGATAGTCTATAAAATAAGAATATTTCATAAAAACATAACTAATTTGTATTTAATTGTGTTTTGAGATATCAGGGAAGGAAAGCCTTTAAAACACCCTTTTGGGGTGCCTGGGTGGCTCAGTGGATTAAGCGTCTGCCTTTGGCCCAGGTCATGATCCCAGGGTCCTGGGATTGAGTCCCAGGTGGGGCTCCCTGCTCAGTAGGGAGCCTGCTTCTCCCTCTCCCACTCCCCCTGCTTGTGTACTGTCTCTCTCTCTGTCAAATAAATAAATAAAACCTTAAAAAAAAATAAAACACTCTTTTATCTTAAAAAAAAAAAAAGGATCCGGGGCGCCTGGGTGGCTCAGTTGGTTAGGCGACTGCCTTCAGCTCAGGTCATGATCCCGGGGTCCTGGGATCGAGTCCCGCATCGGGCTCCCTGCTCTGCGGGGAGCCTGCTTCTCCCTCTCCCACTCCCCCTGCTTGTGTTCCCTCTCTCGCTGTGTCTCTCTCTGTCAAATAAATAAATAAAATCTTTAAAAAAATAAAAAAAATAAATAAATAAATAAAAAAGGATCCTATTTAGTAAAAGTAAAATTCAGCAGTAGCACTAATATTTGACCCAAATGCCAAACTGGGACAGTTCTAGTAATGAAGCTTTAACCACAACTCTTACGGGCTTGAGGTGTCTGTTCTTTCTAAGTCTAGACCATTCCTTGCTCCTGTTTCTACCTGCAACATAATTTTGCCTACATGTTAACTTGATTACCTGTCTCTGTCTCCACATTACAAAGGTATGTTTTGTCAACCTTGTATAGAATAATGTGCTTTTGAAATTCAATCCGTCATCCCTTTTCCCTGAGTGTAAAATGATGAACCTTTTCCTGTAACTGTGGCCGTGTGTCCCATACCCACCCCCACCCCACAACCCGCCTCAGCCACATAGGTGAGGCAAGAGCTAAAGAAAGTACCATTAGTTTAAGAGAAGAAAAAGACTTAGCAACATCCCTTTCTCAAATCCTACATCATTTAGTCCCTGAGTTGTTTTTTGGCCCATATATTGTCTTCTATTGTTAATTTAATATTCATAACTGTGTATATAACCTTCCCAATTAGATTTTTGCTTAGCAGGGAAGCAAACCACCATAGCTACTCCCTATAATCTTTGGTTCCAGAGTCTTTACCTGGTTTTCTGCTCCACTTCCACCAGATCATTCTGGATCCTTCAATTAAGGCCTAGGTCTCACACAGACCACCACTTAGTACAAGCCAAGCTCAAGGGAATTTTTATTGCAGCAAAATACACATAGCATAAAATGTACTGTCTTGTCCATTTTTAAGGGTACAAGTCAGTGGTATTAAATAGATTCATCATACTATGCAACAATCACCACCATCCATCTTACAAATTTTGTAAGTCATCCTTGTGCAGGGGTCATGCTATGCTTCTCTGTATTATTCCAATCTTAGTATGTGTGCTGCTGAGGCAAGCACTCTCAAGAAAACTTTTAAAAACAAAACTTTACTTCCTAACTTGTCTATGAGGCCAGCATTCTCCTAATACTGAAACCAGATAAAAATACTACAAGAAAGAAAATTACAGACCAATAACTCTCATGAACATAGGTGCAAAAATCCTCAACAAAATATCAGCAAGTCAAATCCAACAACATATAAAAAGAATTATATACCACAACCAAGTTGGATTTATTCCAGAAGTGCAAAGCTAGTTCAACATTTGAAAATCAACCAATGTAATCCACTACATCAATAGACTAAAGAAAAAAATCACATGATTATATTGACTGATGCAGAAAAAACATTTGGCAAAATCTAACACCTCTTCATTATGAAAACTCTCCACAAACTAGGAATAGAGAGAAACTTTCTCAACATGATAAAAAAACAAAAGCATCTACAAAAACCTACATCAAACATCCTACTTAATTGTGAGAAACTGTATACTTTTTTTAAGGTCAGGAAAAAGTCGAGATGTCCTCTCTCACCACTCCTAATTAACAACATACTGAAACTTCTAGCTAGTGCAATAAGACAATAGAAGGAAATAAAAGGTAAACAGAGTGAGAAAAAGCACCAAAACAAATCTTTACTCAGAAACAAAGGTAGGCACCTCAAGTCCCTTTTAGAATTTGTAGACTTTCTTTATTGCATATTTGTTTTCTGTTTCAAAGATATCTACTCTTGTTTTACTATTGCCTTGCTTCTATTTCCTTGAGTTTAAGTTGCTGTTCTTTTTCTAGCTTCTTAAGATGGAAGCTAAAATCATGTGGACTTTCAATTTTTGTTCTTCTCAAGTATATACACTTAAAGCTATGAATTTCCCTTTGAGCCCTGCTTTATCTGTACCTCAGGCATCTTGATATGTCACATTTTCATTATCATTCAGTTTAAGATAGTTTAGAATTTCACTGCCATGTTTTCTTGGACCTAGAAGCTATTTAAAAATGTGTTGCTTGGGCGCCTGGGTGGCTCAGTCGTTAAGCGTCTGCCTTCGGCTCAGGTCATGATCCCGGGGTCCTGGGATCGAGTCCCACATCGGGCTCCCTGCTCTGCGGGAAGCCTGCTTCTCCCTGTCCCACTCCCCCTGCTTGTGTTCCTGCTCTCGCTATATCTCTCTCTGTCAAAAAAATAAATAAAATCTAAAAAAAAAAAAAAAAGAGAGAGAATTAGTTCAACACCTTCTTTTAAAAAAAAAAAAAATGTGTTGCTTAATTTTCAAACACATGGAGGTTGTCTAGTTATCTTCCTGTTATTAATTTCTAGTTTGATTCCACTGTGGTCAAAGAACACATTTTGGATGATTTCACTCCTTAGGAATTGTTTGAGACTTCCTTTATGGCCTAGCAGATGGCCCATGTTGGTAAGTGTCCATATGCTCTCACAAACAGCATGTATGTGGCAGTTGTTAAGTATAAAGTTCTGTATATGTCAATTATGTCAATTTGGTTATTTGTGTTGTTCAGGTTTTCTATATCCTTGCTGATTTTTTGTCTGCTCGTCTTATCGGTTATTTAAAGAGGTGCTAAAATCTCCTGTAAAGATTGTTAGTTTATCTATGTCTTCTTTTAGTTCTGTCAACTTCGCTTAATATATATTGGAACTGGGTGCCTGGGTGGCTCAGATGGTTAAGCGTCTGCCTTCGGCTCAGGTCATG